>NC_085841.1:238006771-238343854 GCF_035594765.1 Anolis carolinensis
TTTGTTGTATAACATGATGCTTTGGTGCTTAATTTGTAAAATCATAACCTAATTTGATGTTTAATAGGCTTTTCCTTAATCCCTCCTTATTATCCAACATATTCCCTTATTCAACATTCTGCCAGCCCGTTTATGTTGGATAAGTGCGACTCTACTGTAGTTAAAATCCACAAAATATGAAAGTTAAAAGACAATTAAACTATAAAAAACAGTTAAAAACAAAAACCAGTTTTAAAAGAATAATCAGCATATTGTTCAGTTGGGATGGGCAGTGTACCCTCTGTCCCCACAGGTATGTTGAAACAGAAAGGTCCCAGTCTAAGTTTTCTGGGAAAGGAATTGAAAGCAGAAAGGCAGTACAGCACAAAGGACAGAAAAATACAGATATTTTTTCTTGCTTCTCATCTTCATCTTCTTCCAAGCCCAGATAATGATGTGTAAAGGTTCTATTTTTACATTATTCTCTAGGGAGTAGTATCCCTGTTTTATGTTTTTAATTTGGGATTGTGACCACATCCTCCACACCTGCACTGCTGCCATGACCCATTTGTTTACAGATTCCTTCAGACCCCAGTTCACATCACCTCCCTGCAGGATTAGATGATGCTGATGCCAGTAGAAATAATTGACGTAATTACTGTTGTTGTTGTTTCTAGCCCGCCTTTTCCCAAAATTGACTTGGAACTAAACAAAGCAACTAAAAACAGATTAAAACAATACAGCTCGCAATCATTCAAATGAGGTTTTAGGTAAAGGTAAAGATTTCCCCCTGACATTAAGTCCAGTCGTGTCCAACTTTAGGGGTTAGTGCTCATCTCAATTTCTAAACCGAAGAGCCGGCGTTGTCCATATACACCTCCAAGGTCATGTGGCCGGCATGACTGCATGGAGCGCCGTTACCTTCCTGCAGAAGAGGTACCTATTGATCTACTCACATTTGCATGTTTTTAAACTGCTAGGTTGGCAGAAGCTGGGGCTAACAGCGGGTGCTCACTCCGCTCCCTGGATTCGAACCTGCGACCTTTCAGTCCACAAGTTCCGCAGCTCAGTGCTTTAACACGTTGCACCGCCGAGGGCTCAAATCAGGTTATACTATTGACAATATTACAACTATTTAAAACAACACTTAGAAAGATAACATGAAAATGAAAAATGGCACGAAAAGCAATTAAAACAATTCAGTAAATAATTATTCCACACCCAGAGTTCAATCTTTAAAAAACTTTCTGTCTCAAAATCTGCCAGATTAATTTTTTAAAATGGTATTTTGCCTGGAGGCAGAAGAGCAGGGAGGGAATCCGAGAAGGCTCTTTCCCGCATTGTATGCCCTACAAAGATAATTTTGGTTATTTTCCTCACTTTTTGCTCAGTTGAAGAGGGAAGGTGAGAAGCATGGAAGAAAAGAAGGCAACCAGATGGCGCCTGATATTGGCAGCAGACTGAGCAATTGCTCAATGGCCTCTCCTTTTTACAATGCCCTTACTGATGTTGGGAAGAGGGGGAAATACTGAACTAGGAGATACAAACCATGGCCAAACTAGTTGTATTTGTCATGTACTTTGATGCAGACTAGGGAATTGTTTATAAAACTACGGGTCCCAACCAGAAATGGCGTAGCTCAATTTTGGGATCACAAAACATTCGGCAAATGTGAAAAGTTTCTAAACATCGCCCTGTGGCTGTTTTAAAATCTGCTGTGCAGTGTTTACAATGGACCATTCGGAAGATGCTTCAGCTGTACTTTATAACAAGGAAAATCAGCCTGTCTAGCAAGCCTTGCAAGTGCTGATTCATTATCAGTATATACATTTATATTTTTACATCTATTTTATGTACCCATGGTCAGGTAAACTTTTCATGGGCCAAAAGAAGTCATGAGTGGAAAATTGTCATGGGTGACCTAGAGTCCAGCTACATTGTAGAATTAAAACAGTTTGACATCACTTCAATTGACATGACTCAAGGTTCGGAAATCCTGGGAGTTGTACTGTTACAAGGTCATTAGCCTTCTCTGCCAAAGAGTGCTGGGCCTCATCAAACTACAACTTCCAGGGTGCCATTGCCACGCGCCATGG
Organism: Anolis carolinensis; assembly: GCF_035594765.1. NCBI lineage: Eukaryota > Metazoa > Chordata > Lepidosauria > Squamata > Anolidae > Anolis > Anolis carolinensis. The sequence goes on from NC_085841.1 coordinate 238,008,847, forward strand.
CAGTTAACGTGGTGTCAAACTTCATTAATATTTCAGTATAGATACACATCTTGTTCATTGTTGTTAATAAGTTGTCAATATGAGAAATTCTAAACTAGAGTTAAATCAACCCAAATCAACAGTATGTGTGTGCATATATATAAACACATACATACATATGTGCGTGCATGCATACAAACATAGAGCGATTCAAAATAGGAGGGAAATGCCTGTTGCTAATAGGTTACTTCTATAGTGAAAACTGACAACCGAAAGACATCAGTTCCTAGTCAGGAGGACTATGGCATGGACAAAAGATGCCTCGTTCTGACATATGTCATGACACAGAACAAATGTAACAAAAATCTGCTGAGGACCACAGGGCTCTTTCATATACCTGAATTCTGTAGCTTATGTGCTCCATCTAGTGGCTCTATTCCATATAGTTTACTGTAGAGATTGCGCATCTCTTGTCTGGAATTCCGAAATCCAAAATACTCCAGAACCCGAAATTGTTCATGTGGCTCACTGATACAGTTATAGTGTTGATTTCTAATTGTTCAGTGTATGCAAAATGCATTTTGTGTACAAAAGTACTAGAAATATTGCATATAAAATTGCCTTCGGTGTACGTGTGTAAGGTGCTTATGAAACATACAGCATTTTGTACCTCGAGAATCTGGAACAACCAATAATAATAATAATAATAATAATAATAATAATAATAATAGAGAAAAATAAAGTATGGATCATCAATGTTGCAATCCCACGCAACAGCAGAATTAGAGAGGCAACTGGAAAAGCTGACATGATACGAAGATTTAAAGATCGAACTGGAAAAACTCTGGCACAAGCCAGTAAAGGTGGTCCCAGTGGTGATGGGCACACTTGGTGCAGTGTCTAAAGACCTTGGCCAGCACTTTAAAACAATTGGCACTTACAAAATTGCCATCTGTCAGCTGCAAATGGCCACCCTACTCGAATCTACCTGAGCTGACATTTGGAGGGACGAATCCAGGAGTACTTCCTGGAGTGTAACCCCCATCCAGAACTGGTTTACATACCTCCACATCCAGATTAGGACCATTAATGGCAAGCACTTGTTTTGTCTGGATTCAGTTTCAATTTGTTTTCCTCATCCAGCCCATTATCTCCTCCAGGCATTCATTCAGAGGAGACATGCTATCCTTACCTGAAGCAGTTTTGGAAGGCATGAGAAATATATTTGGGTGTCATCGCATACTGATAACACCCCACGCCATGCCTATGGATGATCTCTTCCAGCGGATTCATGTAAATATTAAAGAGCATTGGGGATAGAATGGCACCTTGTGAGATACCATATAGGAGCTCTTTTTTGGAGGAGTAGCTATCCCCAAGAACCACCATCTGTAACCTGCCTGAGAGGTACGACTGGAACCCACTGAATCACAGTGCACCATGACTTTGGTTAACACAGTTCAAGACCATATTAAGATGGTCTTGGCCTACATTCACATTAACCTGAATCAGTTCCCTGCATCATTTAACCACAATTGAACTGATTTAGCCGCCCTTTGGAATAAACAGTCAGGATACCATATTTCACCACGTAATAGTCGCACCCTTCTATTTGTGCCCAAAAATGTATTTTTAGCCTTTCCTCTTTTATACCTTTTCCTCATCTCTGCTTTGCTTTAGCTTCTTTCCTTCCATCCCTCCTTCTTTCCTTCCGTTTGTCCGTCCATCCTTCTTCCTCCTCCCTTTTTCCCTTTTCCTGGTCCCTTCTCCCAGTTGGCTTGACTGCAGCAGTTCCATTTCCATTCCCCTCTTCTCTCTCTTTTATAAGCTATCAACACCTGACCCCCCATCGGCTCAGGTAGATAGGACTCTGTGTGGTAGGTGCATGAAGGAGCAACCAAAGAGGGAAGGAAGGAGGTATTTTTAAAAAAATCTTCTCATAATCATTGCACCCCAACTTTTTTTCTGGAAAAAGGCATAAAAACATGACAATTATGCAGTGAAAGGGCAGGATAATGAAAAGGGGATGGATACAAGTAGGAGACAAGGGTGATTACATGTGAAATTTTAAATATCTTTTTTGTTAAATTGTTAAAATATATTTGCACTATAAGTCGCCTATGTTATCTTCTAAACTTCCTGGTAAGGAAAAGTGGTTATGTTATATTCTACTTGTTTTGAAGGGACTAGAAAATAGTAAACTTTTGCCTATGTGACTTTACCTCTACATATGCCCCTCCCTTCCTGTGAGTTGGTGCCTTTCTCCAGAAAGTTCTAAGGAGAGAAGAAAGCTCAGAGTAAACAAGTTAAGTCATTTGTATCACTTGTGTCAAAGCAGGTGTGGAAGGTGAGGAAGACCCTCAGCCATTGGTCAAGTTTAGATAAGCCAAGATATATATTCTTTGTTTGCTGTGACATGCTTTTGCAACGGCCATTTGCATGGTACGGACCCATTGAAGTGGGTGTGTACGGCTGTTCTGCCTTATCATAGCTGTGATAATAAACTTTGCTTATTGCATCTCTCACGAGACTGGGTTTTCTGCCTGATTTCCCTCCTGAGCCAGGACCCTTTGAAGGTAATTGTCTTACAGTTTGACCCCCTAAATGTAAAAAATATGCTGTGAAAGAGAATTGATGTGCCCATAGTTTGGAACCAAACCTAGAGAATGTAGAAATCTGAATTTCTCTGCTGAGCTAGAGCACCACAAGGCCCCTTTCTGGATGGGAAGCCACAATCCTGTGAATCATATGGGGGCAAGGGTATTCTAAAGCAAATTAGTTGTTGCTAATGTGTGCTTTCAAGTCATTTCAGACTTATGAATACCCTAAGGCAAGCCCTCATGGGATTTTCTCAGGCTAAGGGTGTGTGACTTTCCCAAGGTCAGCAGTGGCTAAGTGGGGATTCAACCCCTGTTCTTCAGAGTTGCATACAATGCTCAAACCATGACACAAGCTGCCCCCCTACCAATCTAGAAAGTGCCTTGATCATATATTTCAGTGGTTCCCAAACTTATTTGGCCTACTGCCCCCTTTCCATAAAAAATATTACTCAGCGCCCCCTGGAAAGGGGGCGTGGCTTAAAGGGGTGGGTGTGGCTCCTGCTCAAGATGCTCCTGCTCCAAGATGCAGGGCAGAGAGGGGGAGGTGGGCAGGGCAACAAATGGGCAGCCAGGACTGGGATGGGCGGAGTTACGAGCTCTGAGGCAGGGCTGAGCTTCTATCCCTGTCCTGTGGCACCTGCCAGGACACAGGGGGCGGGGCTAAAGGAGGGGTGAGACTAGAGGGGGCGGGACCTCTTCCTAAGTGCCTATGGGGCTGAACCTCTATACCCTGCCCCCGTGTTCTAACAAGCGCCTCAGGGGAGGTATACAGAGGCTCAGCCCTGTCTCACGCTCTTGGGAAGAGGCCCCACCCAACACTGCCCTTTAGTCCTAAAAGGCCTCTCAGGGGAGGTATAGAGGCTCAGCCCTGTCTCGGGCTCTTGGAAGGAGGCCCTACCCCCTTCCCTAGCTCCGCCCTCTGTGTCCTAACAGGCGCCTCAGGAGAGGTATAGATTCTCAGCCCTGTCTCTGGCACTTGGGAAGAGGCCCCGCCCCTCCCCTGGCCCCGCCCCATCTCCTAATAGGTGCCATCACCGCCCCCCTGGATCGCTGCAGCGCCCACCAGGGGGCAGTAGCGCCCACTTTGGGAATCACTGATATATTCTACTCAGCCTTGTAATTTGTCCTTCAAAGTTTGAGAAAAGTTTTTTATTATTATTATAACTGATGCAAATTGGTCTGCTGTCCACATGAGCTGGGGTCACTCTCTCCTTTTCCTTGCACTCAGCAACACAGGAAAAAGGGGGCAGATCAGGCCCATGTCGCCGTCACCACTGCAAATAGTCACTGCTGCTGGGCTGACAACAACAGAGCTGCCTGCACAACCAAGAAGAAGGCACAGATTATGTAGAGATCTCCGCTGCATGGCTCAGGCCTGGAGTGTGTAGACAGTAGACACTCCAGGGTCAGTCCAGCATATTTCTGTTCCAGACTAGCCCCTGAAGAAATCTGGTCAGCATAGATAAACCCTTAAGTTATCAAAGCTATAAAACCATTGAGGTGCGAAATCTCAAGAAAGGCTTGTATTGAAACATGTTTAAATGGCAATAAATCTTTGTGCCACTCTGTTAATGAACAAATGTAGCACACACTTTCTCTCAATCTTTCCAAAGTACTGTATAGAGAAATGAAAACGAAAGTCAGACCACAATGAAAAGCAGAAGTTACAGAGGAACTTATACCATACAGTGGAAATGAAACTTGGAAAATATAAAACATCTAGAAATAAACCCCCATAGTCACACTGCTGCAGGCAGTAGCTTTGGCTTTTGGGAAGCTGAGATCTAGATGGATAGAGATGGCATTCTGTCTATTTACTTAGATGTACATCTTGTCTCTCCTCCAGAAATTGGATCCATTGTTTAGTGCTGTCATTGTGCTCACAGACTGAACTCCGGAGAACCTCAAATTCCCCTTCCCAATATTCTTTCAATTCATTTTGTGGGGCCAATCCTGGCTCATTCCTTACAATATCTTGGATAACCGAGACTCTACTGTATCTATAGGCATCACACTCAACTCCTGGAATGATTCCATCAGCACTGCCTCCGATAAATCCTGCAAATCTCTTGGGAAGACAGGCGGACAAATGTCAGCGTGCTGGAAGAAGCAAAGACCACCAGCATTGAAGTGACGCTCCTATGCCATCAACCCCACTGGACTGGCCATGTTGTCCAAATGCCCGATCACTGTCTCCCAAAGCAGTTGCTATACTCCCAACTCGAGAACAGGAAACCCAATGCTGGTGGACAGGAAAAGATATTTAAAGATGAGTTTAAAACTAAACTTAAAAACTGTGGCATAGGCACCGAGAACTGAGAAGCCCTGGCCCTTGAGTGCTGTAATTGGAGGTCAGCTGTGACCAGTAGTGCTGCGAAATTTGAAGAGGCACTAATGGAGGGAGAAAGGGAGAGACCTGCCAAGAGGAAGGTTTGTCAAGCCAACCCTGATCGGGAACAGCCTTCCACCTAGAAACTGATGTCCTCACTGTGGAAGAACAAGCGGGTCAAGAATAGGGCTCTACAGTCACCTACGGACCCACCACTATGACATTACATTTGGATGCGATTTCCTGCTTCTTGGCGGGGGGTTGGACTGGATGGCCCATGAGGTCTCTTCCAACTCTACTATTCTATGATTCTATGAAGACCATTATACTTAAGACAACAAGGGATAGCCTAAGTAATTAAGTAAGTATAATGGAGTCAACGGAGCCCCGGTGGCGAAGTGTGTTAAAGCACTGAGCTGCTGAACTTGCAGACCAAAAGGTCCCAGGTTCAAACCCCGGAGCGGCGGGAGTGGCCGCTGTTAGCTCCAGCTTCTGCCAACCTAGCAGTTCGAAAACATGCCAATGTGAGTAGATCAATAGGTACCGCTCCGGCGGGAAGGTAACGGCGCTCCATGCAGTCATGCCGGCCACATGACCTTGGAGGTGTCTACGGACAACGCCGGCTCTTCGGCTTAGAAATGGAGATCAGCACCAACCCCCAGCGTCAGACATGACTGGACTTAACGTCAGGGGAAACCTTTACCTTTTAATGGAGTCAAACTGCATTTACTTTAGAGATCCACCCTTGGGCACCAGAGACCAAGGTTCGAGTCCTGGCTTGGCCATGGCACCCAATGGGTGACCTTGGGCAAGTCACACTCTCTCAGCTTCTGAGGGAAGCAAAGCACTGGCCTCTGAACCAGTCCTGTCAAGAAACCCGGAGGCAGGGACAGCTGAGGGTCTTGGGGACAAGCAGCAACAGATGCGTCTGTACCCGTGTGTTTGCGTGGACACGTGGGTATGGAGGACCTCCTCCTCCTCCCTCCTGGCCTTCCTCTTCCCCGCCCATCCCCAGAGGAACCAAAAAAGCGACGCGAGTCCCCCGCACTTTGGGAGAGACGCCTTTAGTTAAAGTAACTGTGGCAGAAGAACCAGGAAGGCGCCATGGAAGCAGGTGAGGACACACACACACACACCTGGGGAAATCCAGATTTAGGCGAGAGCCCCCGCCTTGTAAACAGGCGTACAATCGGTTTCATTTTAGCTTCTGCCTTAAAATGAAACCTCTGCCTTCTACGTGAAGCTTTGCCTGCTCGTTGTTCCTTTCTTTGGTGGGCTTCCACAGTACTAAAGAAGGATCAAGGCTTTGGGTTCACCACTTGAACTGCCAGTCCTGGGATTTGTAGTTTCACGAGATCTTTTCTCCTTCTCTGCCTTTGGAGAGGCTTCAGCGCTCTTTGGCAGAGAAAGCTGAAGCCCTTGCAAAGCTACAACTTCCATGATTCCGTAGCATTGAGCTATAGAAGTTCAAGTGGTGTCCATCTGCATTCATTCTACAGTGGAGATGAGATGCACCCTTTCCAGCTTAGAAATGTTTGGAGTCTAACGGGGTTGAGCAATCGTATTATGTTTCTGGGTTACTGGCCATCTTCCAGAAGCATTCTCTCCTGACGTTTTGCCTACCTTTATGGCAGGCATCCTCAGAGTTTGTGTGTTCTGTTGGAAACTAGGCAGGTGGGGTTTATATATCTGTGGAAGGTACAGGGTGGGAGAAAGAACTCTTGTCTGTTAGAGGCACATGTGAATATTGCAATTAATCACCTTGATTAGCATTGTCTTTCAGCTTCAAAGCCTGTCTGATTCCTGCCTGGGAAAATCCTTTGTTGGGAGGTGTTAGCTGGCCCTGATTGTTTCATGTCTGGAATTCCCCTGTTTTCTGAGTGGAGTTCTTTATTTATTGTCCTGATTTTAGAGGGTTTTTTTAACTATTGGTAGCCAGATTTTGTTCATTTTCATAGTTTCCTCCTTTCTGTTGAAATTGTCCACATGCTTGTGGATTTCAGTGGCTTCTCTGTGTAGTCTGATATGGTGGTTGTGAGAGTGGTCCAGCATTTTTGTGTTCTCAAATAACATGCTGTGCCCAGGCTGGTTCATCAAGTGCTCTCCTATGGCTGACTTCTCTGACTGAGTTACTCTGCAATGCCTTTCGTGTTTCTTGATTTGTGTTTGGGCCATGCTGTGTTTGGTGGTCCCTACGTAGACTTGTCCACTGCTGCATGGTATATGGTAGACTCCTGCAGAGGTGAGAGGATCCCTCTCGTCCTTTGCTGAACGCGGCATTTGTTGGATTTTCTTATCTGGTCTGTAGCTAGTTTGTTATGTTTCGTTTCCTCCTCATTATCTTCCTGCAGGTGGCAACGTCTATGAAGAAGCATTGGCCAACGGGGCAACTCAGGAGGGCGAAGAGGATGGTCAGATGAACGGCCCGGCCCTCAATGGCCCTGAGGTCCAGGTCAGAGATGATCCCTACCCACCGCAAACTCAGGCTGCCCCTAGACTGTAGAATGAATACAGATGACACTACTTTTGCAGCCACAACTCAAGCTATGGAATCCTGGGAGTTGGGGTTTGGTTGAGGCACCAGCCATCTAAAGCAAAGAAATCTAAGGATATAGACAAACTATATTGCTCATGGTTTCATAGCATTGAGCCATGGCAGTTAAAGTGTCAGACTGCATTCATTCTATAGTGTAGATGCTTCTCCAGAGCATGGAAAATGGACGCTTCAAGGCTCCTGTTCTTAAATGATAATAACAATTATTATTATTATTATTATTATTATTATTATTATTATTATTATTAGGTGGTCCCAGTGGTGATGGGCACATTGGGTGCCGTGCCAAAAGACCTCAGCCAGCATTTGGAAACAATAGACCTTGACAAAATTACGATCTGCCAGCTGCAAAAGGCCACCCTGCTGGGATCTGCGCACATCATCCGAAAATACATCACACAGTCCTAGACACTTGGGAAGTGTTCGACTTGTGATTTTGTGATATGAAATCCAGCATATCTATCTTGTTTGCTGTGTCATAATAAAATAATAATAATAATAATAATAATTATTATTATTATTATTATTATTATTATTATTATTTTTAACCCACCCACTCTCCCCAGAGGGACTCAGGATGGCTTCCAAAAACAATAATGACAAACAGGGTTGTTGTGAGTTTTCCAGGCTGTATGACCATGGGCCCCTGGTAGTGGCGAAGTGTGTTAAAGCGCTGAGCTGCTGAACTTGCAGACCGAAAGGTCCCAGGTTCAAATCCTGGGAGCAGAATGAGCGTCCGCTGTTAGCCCCAGCTCCTGCCAACCTAGCAGCTCGAAAACATGCAAATGTGAGTAGTTCAATAGGTACCGCTCCGGCAGGAAGGTAACGGCACTTCATGCAGTCATGCCGGCCACATGACCTTGGAAGTGTCTACGGACAACGCTGGCTCTTCGGCTTAGAAATGGAGATGAGCACCAGCCCCCAGAATCGGTCACGACTGGACTTAACGTCAGGGGAAAACCTTTACCTTTACTTATGACCATGCTCCAGACATTTCACCCACATCTATGGCAGGCATTCTCAGAAGTTGTGAGGTATACTGGAAAAACTAAGCAAGGAAGGTGGAAGGTCCAGGGTGGGAGAAAGAACTCTTGTCTGTTGGAGGCAAGTGTGAATGTTGTAATTAATCACCTTTATTAGCATTAATGGCCTTGCCAGCTTCATGTCCTGGCTTCTTCCTGCTTCAGGGAATCCTTTGTTCAGAGTTGTTAGCTGCCCCTGATTGATTCATGTCTGAAATTCCTCCGTTTTCAGCCCAGAAAACTCACAACAACCCAGCAGTTGACAACAACTTTGACAACACAAAAATGACAAACATTCAATGCCATGTGCAATAATAAATAATAAAACATAATATTAAAACAGTTAGTTTTAATGGCAGTATGGCTGAGGAGAACTTTCCCAAACTCTTGAAATTATGATGTGATTGCATACTGTATGTGTGTATGCGAGAGGAAGTAAATCTTGTTGTCAGTTCAAAGTGCAATTTTATTTTTAATGTAACCACAAAATACATTAGTTCCCATTTTTCTGGAATGGAGTGAAAGCTTCAGGTCCTTTCTTAGGGTGCATCTACAGCAGTGGTTCGCAACCTGTAGGTCCCAGGTGTTTTTGCCTGCAACTCCCAAAAATCCCAGCCAGTTCACCAGCTGTTAGGATTTCTGGGAGTTGAAGGCCAAAACATCAGGGGACCCAAAGGTTGAGAACCATTGCTCTACGCTATAGAGTTATTGCAGTTTGGCACCATGAACTGCCATGGCTCAATGCTCTGGAATCATGGGAGCTGTAGTTTTGCAAGGTCTTCAGCTTTCTCTGCCAAGGAGTGCTCATGCTTCATAAAACTACAAGTCCCACTATCCCATAGCATTGAGCCATGGCAGTTAAAGTAGCGTCAAACTGCATTGAGTCTACAGTGTCATGGCACTCTTACGTTTTTTTAAAAAAATCATGTCAGAAGCGACTTGAGTACTGCAAGTTGCTTCTGGTGTGAGCGAATTGGCTGTCTGCAGAGACGTTGCTCAGGGGACACCCGGATGTGTTACCATCCTGCTGGAAGGCTCCCCTCATGTCCCCGCAATCTAGAGCTGACAGACAGGCGCTCACCCCATCTTGCGGATTGAAACTGGCAACCTTCAGGTCAACAACTCAGCCTTTAGGCCAGCAGTCTTGTCAGCACAAGGGTTTTAACCCATTGCGCCACCTCGGCTCATACTCTTACCTGTGATGCTGGACTATTTGAGCATTGTTCACAGTCAAACTTGTTTTCCCAAACATTGAAAAGAACTTGGAGATCTTCCCCCTCAAAGGTGCTGCATTTTAGATGGAGGTATCATGCATTTCCCGTAACAAATCTTTTCATTGAGTGGGGGAAGCAATATTCAAACAGCTGGGATGTCTCTTGCATTGATGCATAGTGCTATGTAGGATACAAGAGCAAATGTCCTGGTGTCAGTTGGGTAGTCTCTGTAGTGTTTGTGATGCCAAAAACACACTGTACAGGAGAGAAAAGGGTAAGTGTGAAACATTAACAAATCACTTGAGTAACCAAGTCTTGATCACGATGTCTTTTAAAAAGTGCGAAATAAAATACAAATATTAATGAGCTTGCAGGGCAGTGGTTCTGAACCTGTGGGTCCCCAGATGTTTTGGCCTTCAGCTCCCAGAAATCCTAACAGCTGGTAAATTGACTGGGAGTTGTAGGCCAAAACACCTGGTTCTCACCCACAGGTTGAGAACCACTGTTGTAAGGGAAAGGGATTAAGCATTCCTGAGTATAAAATGCTGTCCAGTATCTTTAATTAACTGTAATTACAATTACTGATGCAGTTAGGACTGTATGCAGAAGTTTAGCAGATGCCAAAGAGACCCCCCCCCCCCCCCCAAACAGCAGCCAGTCCTCTCAATGAAGCAACCTTTGATCTTTGGTTGCCTTTCTTTGTAATGGGTGAAAAGAATAAACTCACAGTCTTCCATCTAGGACATGAATAAGTAGGCATACTCATAATCATAGTCAGGTTGTTATGGTCATAAATGTTTAGGCTCTGTTTGGGGTATGAGGTAACCCCTCAACAGTTGGCCAACCAATTTTTGTTGGGGCTACCAGAGATCATGCTTTCTTGGATCATATACAAGGAGAAATTACATTTCCTCTTCCTCTTGACTTTTTAAGAATGTGGCATGCTGGCTCTGTGTTTTGATCATTTGCAACAGAGCTCCTTTGAATCCAATCTATGATGTTTCTGTCTCCAGTTGGAGGAGTTTGTGGGAGCCCATGGCGAGTACAATGAAGAAGAGGAGGAGCGGAAGTACTTCCGACGGAAACGCCTAGGTGTTATCAAGAATCTTTTGGCAGCCAGCATTGGGGGGATGCTGATCTACGGGGTCTTTTTAGGTATGCTCTACCTGTTTGTTTATTTATTTATTTACTTTATTTATATCCTGCCTTTCTTTACCCAGAAGGGGACTCAAAGCAACTTTACATATGGAAACTATTTGATGCCTTTAGACAACAAATTAAATACATTTAAGTTAAAATTTAAAAATTAGAGTTAAAATGCACGTTAATACATATAAACATTATAATCACTATTAAAATCACACCATCCATAATTGTAATCCGGGGCCATTCCAAGAATCATTGCACATATTTTGTAGTTATTATTGCACTGTAGTTAATTTCCAAAGGCTTGACCCCAGAGTCAGGTTTTCACTTTCCTTCTGAAGGGCAATAGGGCGGGAGCTGCTCAAATATCACTGGGGAGCCATGGGGCCACCACTGAGAAGGCCCTGCCTCTCGTTCCCACCAGATGCACCTGCAAAGGTGGTGGGGCTGAGAGCAGGGCCTTCCCCAATGATCTTAATTTCCTAGATGGTTCATAGGAAGATATATGTTCGGACGGGTAAGCTGGGCCGCAACCATTTAAGGCTCTAGGCTAAAGCCAGCACTTTGAATTGTGCTCGGTAGCAAACTGGTAGCCAGTGGAGCTGGCACAACCTATTGTTACCTTGAACACTTCTTTCTGTTGATGTTCATGAAGTTCTCACTTGTCTGTAGAGGCAAGCATCCCTCTAGGTCAGAGGAAGTAAACTTATAGCATCCCAAATGTTACAGTTCCATAATTTCTTCCCATTTATTTTACTATGTTGATGGGGGGCTGAAGAGAGCTGTCCTTCAACAACATCTGCAGGTTCACATGTTTAAGTGGAAAAACAGCCAGTGCTCTTGCTTTCCATACTAGCTGTGCAAGAAGTGAGCCTGCTTACTTGCCTGCATGCTTGCTGTATTCTGGGAACTGTAGCCCATTACGTAATGTTTCTAAGTTCAGCAACTACCAGGAAGTTGCTGAATAGAAAGCTTTACTAAAATAGTGGTTGTGTGATTTATCGGAACACTAGTTTTGGATTGATTCACGTGGACTAGAAAAGACTATTGTAATTGGTTAACAGGCCGAACCCAAAGGGTGTTTATTGGTGGATCTTCTTCATCCTGTAGAAACGTGACCAGTGGGGTGCTACATGGTTCTGCTCTGGACCCAATGCTGTTCAGCTTCTTTTTCAGTAATGATGAAATAGAAGGCATGCTTATCAAATCTACAGATGACACTAAATTGAGAGGAGTAGTTAATACCCCAGAGGACAGTGTCGAGAATCCAAAATAACCTTATCAGAATAGAGAGCTGGACCAAACCGACATAATGGATTTCAACAGGGAGATATGGTATGTAAGGCATTACACTTAGGCAGAAGGAAATGAAATGTAGAGATACAGTGATACATGTCTTGACAACAATACATGTGAAAGTCATCTAGGAATCTTAGACCACAAGTTGAACATGGGTCAAAAATGTAATGTAGCAGATAAAAAATATGTTGTATTGGTGATGGAACAAGTTTATTTTGGAATGGTCTCTCTAAAGAAAGACCGCTTTGGCAGGAAAGTAACGGTGCTCCATGCAGTCATGCTGGCCACATGACCTTGGAGATGTCTACGGACAAGACTGGCTCTTTGGCTTAGAAATGGCTTAGAAGTGGAGATGAGCACCAACCCCGAGTCGGACAAGACTAAACTTAATGTCAGGGGAAAACCTTTACCTACTACCTTGCAGATGAACTCAGTTTCAAAGGTCATGGAAACATATGGAAACTGGCCAACTGTTGGAAACTGTAACTTGGGTAATTTACATTCACAACAAGTTGGTGGGAGTTTAGCATGGTGCAGAGTCTCTTGGAGGACATAGGCAAAAGAGTCCTATTAAAGCAGTATTTAAGATTGCTGCCCTTTAGAGATGAAAACATATGTGTTCTCTCTCTCTCGCTCATTTGAGCAGCTATCTGTATCTGAACTGGGAACTTGCTTGTAAGAAGCACTGTTAATTCTGATTGTCAATTCCTTTTGTTTCCCTGATCTTTCCCTACAGGCCTGCTGCAGATGCAGCTCATCCTCCACTATGATGAAACCTATCGGGAAGTGAAATACAGCAACCTGGGGTTGCAGAACATTGACAGCAAGATGCTGATGGGCATCAATGTCACCCCAGTTGTTGCACTTCTGTATACTCCACTTCTCATCAGGTACTGCTCTGTCCTCCCTGCTGTTGATTGTGATAGAGTTCAGAAAAGTTAGGCTCTGAATTACAGCTCCCAGAATCCCTAGTCATGATGTTAGGAAAATTCTGGGAGCATTAGTTCGAAAAACAAATTTCTCAAGCTTGACTTCCCACCACCTCTCTGAGGACATGGATAGAAATATTTCTTTTTTTAAAGGTGAAGAATTAGGAAGCCTGCTCCCTGAAGTAGCCAGACCTTCAATGATCCATAATCCCAAGCATTCTACTGGATTCGCTTTCTGTCTTTTCCAGATTCTTCGGGACTAAATGGATGCTATTTTTGGCTGTGGGAATTTACGCACTCTTTGTCTCTACCAATTATTGGGAGCGTTACTATACCTTGGTGCCATCTGCTGTGGCAATTGGAGCTGCCATTGTCCCTCTCTGGGCCTCCATGGGAAACTACATCACTCGGTGAGTTACTACAGGAGCCAGTCTGGGAGAAGAAACGCCACTTGCCTGGCTCTCTACATATCATCCATCCTATACTCTTCCAAGACAGCTATTGACTTATGGCAAGCCCATGAATTTCAAAAGCAAGGGGTATTCAGAGGTGAATCCTTTGAATTGAGTCTACAGCACCTGGTATTCCTTGGTGGTCTCCCAACTAAGTATTAACCAGGCCTGACCCTATTTAGCAGGTTGAGCTCCCTTGTCACCAGTATTGTACATGAGAGCCTAAACACTATGAAGGCACAAGACCTCATTAGACATTGAATATTAAGTAGGTTCAAGCCAGGTTAGTACCTGGATGTCAACCATGAGTTGTCAATCAACGTGATGGCACATATGTACAGTCAGTGGCATTTTGAATGGCATTTGTATTGAGACACTCATCTGACCAGATTTCACATACAGTAGAGTCTCACTTATCCAAGCTAAACGGGCCTGCAGAAGCTTGGATAAGCGAATATCTTGAATAATAAGGAGGGATTAAGGAAAAGCATATTAAACATCAAATTAGGTTATGATTTTACAAATTAAGCACCAAAACCTCATGTTATACAACAAATTTGGCAGAAAAAGTAGTTCAATACGCAGTAATGTTATGTTGTAATTACTGTATTTATGAATTTAGCACCAAAATATCACGATATATTGAAAACATTGACTACAAAAATGGCTTGGATTATCCAGAGGCTTGGATAAGCGAGGCTTGGATAATTGAGACTCTACTGTATTTTGGATGCACTATCCCAGCCTGGTGGAAGTATTTCATGGAAGTTTCCAATTGCAAAATAACGTTTTACCAATTTTTAAAACAGAGGTGTACAGAAACATACCTGTTTCTTTTTGGTACAGTCTCCCACCCCTCAGATACACACTCACCCCTATTTTTCCCCGATTAAAGGAGATGTGTCTGGAAATTTTCAGGGGTGCAATTGTACTTTAAAACAAGGTCATTTCCTCTCCTGCTCTCAAATTCCTTCTTTTGTTCATTGACAGAGGAAACTAGAAATGGGCTTCTGTCCATTTCCATTTTTCAGGAGTAGGGTTGCCTGTAGTGGGTCCCAGGGTACAAAACAGGAACCCAGGAAGGTTTTTTTCCCCCTTGATTTAAAGCAGAAATGGGCAAACTGTGTCCTATAGCAGAGTGCTCCCCCTGGACAAAACAACAACAATAACAAGGTTTTCTGGCAGCCCTGAGGTGTGTCTCAAGCAAAAAAGATGCATGCCCCTGCACAACTTAACATTTTAAAAAAGAATCTGTGTTTTTCAAAATGAGAATTAATCCTTTGGTTACTTCCTTTGTTTCTTTTTTGAGTTTTGGCAGCTTATGCTACCCCTAAAGAGTGCCGTAGATAGAAAAAAACAACACAGTGCAGTTGCCCATTTCGGAAACGGTTCTGTTTGAGGGCTAGCATTATCCATGACCGGGCTTTTTGTGCTACTCTCTTCCCCAGGATGGCTCAGAAATACTATGAATATGCGAACTACAAATTGGAGCATGTCCAGGAACAGAAACGGGCCCCACGTGGAGCTTACAACTCCTACATCATTGTCTTCCAGACTGTCTTCTATGGTGTCTTTTATGTGAGAGCTCTGCTACGGTCATGTTGTGGGGAGGAGGAAGCAGAAATGGTCCAGTGGAGGGAGTGAAGGTTCAGAGACACCTCCCTCCCAAAGTTTGGCTTTCATGGTTCACTTGCTTGACATTTTCTCCCATTGATCTTTTCCAGCTGTGTTTTGTCTGTGCCCAGTTCCCCATGCTTTTCTTCCTAAAGGGTTACCTTTATGACCTGAACCATACACTCTTTAACGTAGAGCACTGTGGTGAGTATCCTTGGAAATGGCTGCAGTCTTGGCAGGGTGGGTGTTCCTCTTGGAGGCTTCAGCCTTTGAAACCTCTCATATAGCTTTAACATGCCTGACTTACACCATCACCTAGATATGTTACATCTTATCTAGAGACTGGAACTGACTTCAGCCTGGTGGTTGCTGCATATAATGTCATCTTTTATAAGGTTTTAGCTATGGTTCTTAGATGTTTTTATCTAGTCTTGAATTTATATTAAGGGTTATGGTTGTATGGGTCATTTAAGTTTTCATTGTTGATTATTCTGTCTGTTATGAAATTTAATCTAGGTTGCTTTTATATTGCTGGATGTGGTCTATCCTGTTGCAATTTGTTTGAGTCCGTGGAGATAGGGCGGTATACAAATAATGTTTTATTATTTTATGATAATATCCAGGGACCATTTCCACACCTCCTTAGCATTATGTTCTCCTCAGGTACCAGAAGCCATGGGATCTTCACAGGGTTCAACACCACAGTTCTGCAGAAACTTCCACGTAGCAGCGAACTCATCACTGTGGAGAGTGTACTCATGGGAGTGGCCTTCCTCTCCATGCTCCTGGTAAGAATAGATAGGAAAAGTGCAATACTTAACTCAGTACTGGTTGTTCTTACCACAGTTTATTTTCTACCCGGTGACAATCAACCATTTTTACAACTGGCAGAGAGGTTATTGGTTTTGTGAAGGACTGTGAAACTGATGTTATCCACCCCATCATCATCATGGTTACATTGCTATTGTCATTACAATCAGCCCTCGATATCCACAGATTCTGCATCCACTGATGATGATGATGATAAACTTTATTTGTATTCTGCCCTATCTCCCCAGGGGGACTCAGATTCTGACCTAACATCCTGGAAAACCCCACATATGAAAATAATATTAAGACCTAACATAATATTGAAACCTAACATCAGTAAATGAAACCTAACATCAATGAATTAAACTAAACTTTCACCAGATTCCACCATCCATGGCATTAAATGTTCTTTTTTTCAATCCCCCAAAAGCAAATCTTGATGTTGTCATTTTATACAAGGGGCTTCAATTTACTATACAACTGTCTATAATAAGACTTGGGCATTTACAGATTTTGGTATCTACATAGTGTGTTCTGGAACCGAAACCAAGCCCCAAGGGTTCCAGGGGCCCACTGTATTTATTTAGTATGCATTTTGTTAATTTCATTTGTATGTTGCCTTTCCCCCAGAATGGGGCCATGTCAGCTCCCAGAGAAAGTAAATTAAAAAAAATTCACAATAAAAAATTGAAAAATTGAAATCATCACGTAAAACAGTATAAAATAATTTTAAAACATATACAAGTTTCAAAAAATAAATAAAGCATCCCAATAAGAAGCTCCTCTGTTTGCCTATTAAAAGTCTGCTTAAACATCATCATTGCTATAATTATTTTGGTGTACTGTATATCCGACACCTAATCATAGGACGTCAGGATGACTAACTGTGCGTATAGCATGCAATTAAATCCCACATTATAACTATTCAAATTAGCAAAATCTAAAAATCACCTCTAAAAGTGGAAACAAGTCAGGAAATGTACATTATAAGCAAAGTCTGCTCTGGTATTGCCTGTGTTCCTAAAGTCTCTGGCTTTCTGTTTTCCCAGGTATTGATTCTGTGTGGCTCAGCCTATCGCCCCACTGAGGAGATTGATTTACGCAGCATTGGTTGGGGTAACATCTTCCAGCTGCCTTTCAAGCACATGCGAGACTACCGCCTGCGCCACCTCTTCCTCTTCTTTATATACAGTGGCTTTGAAGTGATCTTCTTAAGCAATGATTTTACCTTGGTACATGGACTCCTCTAAGTTTGGGAGACAGGATGGGCTGGGGATGTGATGGGGACAGGCTAACTAACACTCCTTTCTCTGCCTATCCAGAACTATGGTGTCTGCTCCATTGGACTGGAGCACATGGCATTCATTCTGATGGCATACGGACTGTCGGCAGCCGTTTGCTCCATCCTGATGCTCTCCATGATGTGCCTGCCACGCCAGATTCCTCTACTTGCGGGTGCTTTTGTCCATGGTGCCCTCTTGATCGCACTCTTCTTCTGGGAGCCTCAGCCCCGAAGCTTGGGCGAAGCCTCTTTTCTCTACCTTGTTGCTGCACTCTGGGGCCTTGGCAGTGCCCTCAACAAGGCCGGCCTTAGTGGTGAGCCAATAATACCCATCTGTGTCAGAAATCTTGAGACATGTCCCTTCCTACGTTCCTTCTTATCTATCTTCTTCTCACCTCTATTCTTGTTTATAGAAAAGGTAACAGCTTACAACATCAGACCATCGGTCTGGAGAAGAATAGGAGCAAAGGTCCAGATCAGAATTTACTGGTAGATCTCTAGATGGTTTACAGTAGAATATCCAAGAGTTTTCTGGATGATGTGTTACAAATACAAAAAAAACAACAACATACACACACACACTGAGGGAACTGTCAGTATCAGTGAAGCAAAGTCCACACTTCATGTTAAGTTGAACAGATACTGTTTGGGTAGAAATAGGTTTGCATATTAAAATCAAGAGTAAGATTGCAGGTGAACTGTTGAGATAATTTCTGGAACTGGAAAAAAACCCTGAGTTGGCCATATACTCAGAGATGCCTTTAATTCCAAATGTTTGGTCTCTAAATGGTCATTTTCATTTGAATCTGTTTTGTGGATTTTGAGGTTCTACTATAATAGAATGCTTGCATAAATGTCACCAAATCTGGAAGTTTCTCAGAGCTCAGACAAGAAAGTAAATCAAATCGATATATCTTCATTAACTGTGTCATTGATTCCTTGCACAAAAATACTGAAAAGTATGTGTATAAGCAAGAAACAAAAAGGAGACAACTCTGCGCTTTAATAGATGGTTGACTCTTTATTCCTTTAAAAAGTTCAACAGGTGCTTTTCTCTTGCTTATACATATATGTGTTTCTGAGTAATCTCTCCACACTAGTAAATCTAGACTGCCAAAAAGACATTCCCAAAGGTGTGTTTGCATTTTGGGTTTTTTTTTTTACGGTTGCTGTTCTTTCCACCAAACTTGTCTCAACATCTTTCCAATTGGTTAGTACTGGGTCACTATCACAGCTTGGCAAAGTCATGTTTTGTACTGCTGCTCCCAGCATATCACTGGCCATACCGGCTAGGTTGCTATGGGAATTGTGGCTCCAAAAGTCAACTTTGCTAAGCTCAACTCAGTGAAAAGAGCAAGAGAGACAATCCATCCTTGAATCTGATCACGTCTCTCCTTTTTTTTTCCAGCACTGCTGGGGATGCTCTATGAAGACAAAGAGAGGCAGGACTTCATCTTCACCATCTACCACTGGTGGCAAGCCCTGGCCATCTTTGTTGTTTATCTGTGGTCTTCACTGCCTATGAAGGTGAGGACCAGGATTGAGGTGGGAGTCTTCAACCGAGTGGAATTCTCACATACTTTAAAGCAGGGGTCCCCAAACTATGGCCCAGGGGCCACATGCGGCCCATCGAAGCAATTTATCTGGCCCGCACAGCGGTGGCTCCCTCCTCCACCACCGAGTGCATGCCTTCCAAAGCTTTGCTTGTTTATAATGATACTTTAATTATTATTTTATTAATTATTAATTATTAAGGGGTGCTTTGCTAGTGCTTTTGGTGTACAAAGGCAGAAAGGAGTTGGACTGGATGTCCCAAGGGGTCGCTCCCAACCATCTGTTGTTATTATTATTATTATTATTATTATTGACACAAAGACACAGTATAACACAGCAAACGAGCTATATAAGCTGGATTTTGTATCACAAAATCACAATTCAAACACTTCCAAAGCATTTAGGACTGTGTGATGTATTATTATTATTATTATTATTATTATTATTATTATTATTACTAACAACATTGAGGCTGTGTGGCCATCTGTTAGGGGTGCTTTGCTTGTGCTTTTGGTGCACAAAGCAGAAGGGGGTTGGACAAAATGGCCCAAGGAGTCTCTTCCAACCTTCTTTATTATTTTATTATGATTATGATTAACATTGAGACTGCATTTGTTCCAGTTTTGTTTTGTTTTTTACTCAAAATAAGATATGTGCAGTGTGAATAGGATAGGTTAAAAAAAAACTATAGTCCGGCCCTCCAACAGTCTGAGGGACCATGATCTGGCCCCCTGTTTAAAAAGTTTGGGGACCCCTGCTTTAAAGCAAGCTGCATTCACCAGCAGGCAGAACATGAGGACAACTTTCAGACAAAAAAATCCCACTGGCCCAGAAAGGGTGAAACATAATAATAATAATAATAATAATAATAATAATAATAATAATTTCTACCCTGCTACCATCTCCCCAAAGGGACTCGGGATGGCCAACAAAATACAGTGCCGCATATAAATAATACATAAATCTGAAACAATAAAAACCACAGAATTAGAATGTGGCTAATTGTCTCATCACACTATAGCATGAATCCACTTTAAATCTGGTTTCTGCCTCCTGCAGAATTCTGGGGTTTGTAGTTTTGTGAGGCCCAGGACCTATCTGGCTGAGCTGTTTAAAGCCCTCTCCCTAAAGTGGATTTGAAGTGGATTTAAAGTGGATCCAAGCTCTAGTGTGATTAGGTTCTTAGAAAGACATTCTAAGCTATTAGTGGTATTTACCTTTCACATTTTCAGGTTTCACTTTGGTGGATTTAATTATTCACTGGTTTGATTAAAATGCTATAGGTCCTCCAGTGTGACTGTGTCCAGCTTCCTTCAGTCAAGCTGGAAGACCTAGATATCATCAAAGAGAACATTTCTAGGAATTTCTAAGTTCTCCAGTGTGATTATGTGGTCAGCTTTCTGGAAACTGATCACTGAGTTGTGCTAGAGGACCTAGAAATTCCTAGATAGATGTTTTCTCAAGTGAAAAAAAAGCAACCTGTTTATTCCATTTTCACTTTCATGTGGGGTCCTTTGCCCCTAATTACAATGAATATGGAGGGCTGGCTGTACTTGGAAGTAAAAGAAGAAAAGAATGGGAGAGTGAAACATGGTTTGCAGGATGTTGGATTGCAGCTCCCATTATTCCTCCCTATATGCAATGTTGGCTAGAGCCAATAGGAACTGAAATCAAACAACATCTGGAGAGCCACACCTTGCCACCTCCTCAGGAGAAGTAGCTGGAAGTAAATGAGAGAACAATTGATATCTCTAGTTCTATGTTATTTTTTTAAGTTTTGTAACCAATGGAATCTCTTTCTTCCAGGCTAAATTGTCCATCTTGTTACTTACACTGGTAGCTGCAGTTTTAGCCTACCTGTGGATGGAACATAAAGTAGCCCAGTTTATCCCACACCGCCTTCCCAAGATCCCCAAACCACGGCACAAGATGCGGGGCTTCCGCTACTTGGAAGAAGAGAACTCTGATGAGTCAGACCCGGAGAAGGAGGACGAGGGGAAGGAGAGTGACTCCTCGGAGGGAGAGGCACCCAATGACCAGCAGGACCAGCCTCGGCGCAGGAACAGATGTGCCTATGAGCAGGCCCTTGGGGAAGAGATTGGAGATAATGCTGGTTAAGTTTTACCACAACTTGGCACATTACGGTTTTAAAAAATAATTCATTCCCATCAATGCATTGTAATATTTAAAGGACTGCTTGTTTTATGTCTTTTACTTTTTCATCAATTTTTGTTAGTTGTTTTACAAAATTCAGGATTCATAACAAGCTGACACCAAACCTGAAAATTTGATCTCAAGATCCCTCTGAAAATGCCCTTCAAAAATAATTTTATGGATACACGCAAAAATTTATTGGTACTCCAATCCAATAGTATTGTTCCCATTATGTAATGTGAATAATATGACTGCACCGGAGTATCAAGAATTTTTTTATGTAATTTCCTCATGCCCTTGTTGTCAAAAAAAGTAATTCAGTATTAGTGGTAACTAAATTGCTTTTAACTTGCTACAGGTTGAGTATCCCTTATCTGAAATGCTCAGGACTAGAAACATTCTGTATTTGAGATTTTTTTCAGATTTTGGAATGCAGTAGAGGTACTTGTAATGTAGAGTGGTGAAGGTCAGAAGGGAGATGGCAGCAAACCTCATAGGCTTCCTTGACTCCAAGGAGAAAAAAAAAGCAGGAAGGTGGTATGGCCAAGTCTGCAACTAAATTTTGCACAAACAGTGCCCATGGCATCTGTTATTGCTGCTCATCTGCTGCCACCTTTCAGCAAATGTGAAGTCTACAGTGAGATGGTGCAGTTATGAATGATGAAACCTGTTTCCAGCTTTGGCCTAGAGGAGAATTCCAATCCAGAACCCGGATCCCAGTTAGTACCTTTCTGCTGACAAGAGTTCATACCCAGTCGGAGCCTTTCCAACCCAAAGCTGGATCCACTCCTTCAAAATAATTCTGTTTCAGTGTACTGTTTCCTACCCTCATTTGCTCCCATTGCTTGCCACCCTCAGCCACTGAGATTGGCCACACATTTCCCCCACCCAAAGTCACACCTGCACAAAAGGACATTCTCCCACTGTTTTTGTATTCAATGAATATGAGCATCGCAGGTCACACAGTGTGCAGTGCCTACACTGTTTTTGGACTTCATCCTACGCAGTCTTTACTCCGTTTCTCTGCATTGCCAAAACTGAGTCTCACTGAGGCCATCACATGATATAAGGTCACTTCCAGTTGTAGTCTGTGAGATTCCATTGTGGCAGCATAGGAAAACAGAGCAAAAAATGCATGTTCTGGAGTCAACTGTTACCCAATGACAGAAGACAGGAGAAAATGAGATAAGAGTGTGGGGTGGCTGCCATCCCTGAAGTCGGGACCTCGGCAGTAGGAAATGAAGACTTTTCCCTCCGTTCACCATCACGGAATAAAGTTCTTTGTCTTCTCTGGTGAAATTATCTCGCTTTTTTATTGTAGGAAAAACTGGCAATAAAATTTCAGTATATTTTCACATACAGGTGGCCGTAGTTTTTATGTGACGTCTTCTTTCTCCCTGGAGTCATACCTAAGAAACCTATTTCACCACACAATTATCACATATTTTATGCCAAAAAAGTTTTGCCCAAAATAATAAGAGTGTGACCATTATATGAAGTTAATTTTTTAAAATAAATCTGATATTGTAATATAAGAAAAAAACAACAATATAAGAGCAAAAACAAGGAGAGCACAGTAAACAGAGAAATGGAACACATGATCTTTAAATCACTTCTTTCAATGGGGACCACCATGCTTTTTTCAATCACTTCTTTCAGTGGTAACCCCATGATCTTTTAAACTATTTATTGCAATAGAAACATTGTGATATTTAAAACCACTTCTTTCAGTGCAATGGAGGACTGGGGACAGATGAAGTGAGAAGAGATTGCCACTAGGAAAAACAATTTTTCCTCTAAACCAGATCCAGATCTGTGGGATCTTTTCTACAGCACTGCACCTTATCAAACACAGCTACCCCCGCCCCTAATAAAAAGGGATGTATAGTTCACCATAAGAAGGATACTGTGTTCCCTCACTTATCGTGGGGGTTAGTGTTCCAGGACCACCTGCAATAAGTGAAACTCCGCGAAGTAGGGACACTATATTTATTTTAATATTTATACATTATTTTAGTAGTTATACACTATTTTAAGTCTTTATCAACCAATCGTGTGTTGATAAATTGCATCCTTCTCCTCCCATTGCCACTTGGGCTCCTTTTCTATCCCTTCGGCTTCTCCTTCCTCCCCTCCTTAGGCTGTAAATTGTAATTTTTTATGATTTATTATACTCTTTTAGAGTTTATTGGAAAATCCACGAAAAGTGAACTGCGAAGTAGTGAGGGAACACTGTATATAGTTTTCCAAGGACAAGACAAAATGAAATATAGTGGTGCTCTTCCTCCTGCATGAAGCCTCCCAAGCCCCTCCAGACCCTTGCATCTCTCCTCTATAATCATAACCATGAACTATATTTTATTCCACTTTATTCTTACAAATATTAAATATGTTCTATCTTACTTCTGAGTCAGGAAACATTGCCCTTTGCCTGATCTAGGTTAAAAGGCAAACTATCCAGCTATTGTGCCACGCTGGGAAACAGCCCTAGGTGTGGCTCAGAAAGGAAACTTTGGCCATTTCAACATTCTTTATTTGGCTGGCCTGGGAAACGACCTTTACACAATCTCATCATCTCCATGCCCAGAAATCCAAAGAAATAACTAAGATCAGCAGCTACCATATTTGTATCTATTCCTTTCTATGTAACTTTTATCCTTTTATATAATGTATCTATTTCCCAAATCTGAGACGTATAAACAGTAAATTTATTCTTCCTTATTCTTAAATGCACTAAATATAAGAAACTATTTGAACAGCCTAACTCAAGCCAATGGGCCATTGCTTAAGAATGCATATATATATTCAGGCCTGTAGCGAGGGGGTGGTTTTAGGGGTTCAACCCCCCCCCCCCGAAATTTTTCAGGTTATGAAAAAAATCTGGTTTTACTCATGAATTTTAACTGGTTAACCAAATCCCCATGCTAAGTCTATGAGACACAAAACATTAAGAGTCCCTCCAGGCACTATCTCAAGCAGATATTGACAGGTTTGTAGCAGGGAGGGGTGTGTGCTAGGGGTTCACCCCCCCCCCCCGAAATTTTCAAAACCCCTCCCGAAATTTTTTTCTGGCTACGGCCCCAGGGAGCCCATGATGGCGCAGCAGGTTACACCGTTGAGCTGCTGAACGTGCTGACCGAAATGTTAGCAGTTTAAATCCAGGGAGCAGGGTGAGCTCCTACTGTTAGCCCCAGCTTCTGCCAACCTAGCAGTTCGAAAACATGCAAATGTGAGTAGATCTATAGGTACCACTCAGTCGGGAAGGTAACTGCGCTCCATGCAGTCGTTCCAGCCGCATGACCTTGGAGGTGTCTACAGACAACGTCGGCTCCTCGGCTTAGAAATGGAGATGAGCACCAACCCCCAGAGTCGGACACGACTAGACTTAATGTCAGGGGAAAACCTACCTTTATTATAGGCAGTAGCTCCCAACAGCTCAGCTAGTCACCTCAATAGACATCATTGTTTGCCCTAACCCAAACTAAGACTACAGAGATCAGCTTTCATTGTCCTCAGGAGTCTGGGTTTCATAATCCCATCATTCCCACCCTGGACCACTGCTGGCCTGGAATGCCAGCACTGAAAGCTCCTCCTGCCTGGCTGGGAGGGGACCTCCAGCAACATCATCAGAGCTCAACCAATCAGAGACAGTGAAGGGAAGACTCAAACTTGGACAATGTTATAAAACTGGTTGCAGAACACCATTTCCTTTATGTTTGTACTTTTGAGCAAGAGCCCACGTGCATCCGTTCTTGGCCAAGAATGTATTAAAACACCTCTGTCCTTTGTCTTCGCTTCCTTGTGAGTCTTTAATCTAGAACTTTGGTTATTACTTTTGGTTAGCATAAGGCTTGCCAGGCAGTTCACTCTCGTTTTATTGTGGTCTAAATTCTATTTCAACAGCTGGTAATGGCTGATCGGCAGGACCCACATCACAGCTACAGACCTCAACGGCACAGATAATGGGACGGAATGGCAAGGGCCATTCAGTGTCATCAGGCCGCCTGGGAGACATGGCTTGGCATTGCAAACATTTCCAGCTGGGTTCACCTCAGAACCAGCCTAACTGTTTACATGGGCCCAAAGTTGGGGATATTCCAAATTTTGGTCAACAATTCAGTGCCACAATCCCCCCACTTTGTTTAAATATGGGTCAAGGCTATGTTAAACTGCCCTAAGTTACCCTGGATCAGTTCTGAGTGGCCTTTAACCACTATGAAGCTAGTCCAGGCTCCCTGGGTATTTTATTTTACAGTTTTTAATGGTTTAAGGTGATTTTGACTACTCTATCTTTCATTCAGTTTTAATGTTTATATGCTGCAGGTTATAAATCATAATTTTAGTTTTGTGAGCCGCTTTAATAACAACAAAGTTAAAACACTTCATAAACTCCATATATGTAAGGCAGGAATGAAGGGGTAGGAGGAAATGGCCATATAAGGAGGTACGAGCAGGCCAGGAACACAGCCGATGGGTTAACACATGGTTTCCCTGAAATCATGTGTTTTGAGAGAAACGAAAGTAATGAAATGTAATACTGCACCACAAATATGCACCAATGGTTTGATATGTGGGCGGTCGTAAACTGAACCCACTGAATTGTATAAATAGACACTCGACCCTGTCTGCGGGGTTCTCCCTTTTCAGCATCTAGTTGTGCGTGGGATGAACCTCTGCAGCTGCAGGAAACTTTTAGTAAACTGCTTTCTTTGGAAAAAACCTCCAGTTGTCTGTCTCCTACTTCCACTGCGTCCGCACAGACACACAAGCCGAGAAGAGGGGAAGTCTGGTTTCCGCTACATTTTCTGGTGACCCCGACGTGATTCCACAATAAGACGGACCAGGAGATCGGAGACGGATCCCGTTGGCGGGACGGTCCCAACTCGGCGGTGGGGGCCAGAGGCAACTACCGTGAGACGAGAAGGGGCCCCTGAATATTGTAAGACCGGCTGCGGTACTTGCCTCTGATGCCAACGCCGGCCGACGGTGGGAGCCGCAACGACAGCGAGGTTCCAAAGAAACCAGGCAGGGAAAAGGATCCAGGGAAAAGTCCAGGGGCGAAGGTTGGTCCGACGTCTACAGCAATCTGGCAAGTATAGTGGTTAAAATGAGACACTAAGGGAACAGCGCCGGGAGGGACACAAAGGTTCCCAGGGAGGTATAAAGGGGTTCTGTCTTGTTATTCCTGACACACACCGTTGAGTGTCCAGGTGCCCAGTCCAAGGCAGTCCCCTCTATTAGGCAGGATGGGAGGCAGTGGGTTCAAATCCACCACCCCATTACAGTGTATGTTAGACAATTTCGGCTCAGTTGCAAGTAGAGCCGTAGAAGGAATTCCCCAGAGAACAAGACTTGTGAGGGTGCCCCAAGACCAAGTCGTGCAGGGCTCATGAGGAGTCGCAACTCCCGGGGAAAGGAAAAAAAAAAAACTGTTTGATTTCTTTGTCATGTGTGGGGAATAATGAGTTTCAAGTTCTGCATGTTTCGTGGTAATATTGAAGTGAAAATGAAAAATGAGTCTATAGATTTACACAAAAAATGTTGAGCACAAATATCTAGAAATGTTTTATTACGGTTGAAAAAAAAATCTGATTCGAAGAGGGTCTGTGTTAGTTTGCTTTTGCTGACAAGCTGCAGAGAGGCGAGAAAAAGGGAGGGAGTTAAAGTGGTGTTGAGGCTCAGAAAGTTTTTTTCCTTGTTATTTCTGAGGAACAAAGGCTGTTTTCTTAAAAAGTTTTCCTTTGCACCTGGGCCTCATGCCAAAAAGATAGTGGGAAAATCTTGGCAACAGTTCAAGGTAAAAACTCCCTGTTATTCTTGTTAAAACTCAGGCAGAAATGCCCAGAGAAAGATAATGGAATTCCAGTGGACAGCCAAGGTCAATGAAAGCCGCTGTAAAAATGTAATGTGAATTTAATATGAAAAAAAGAAAGAAAGAAAATGATGATGTAAATGTGTGTATATATATATATATATTGGGGTTCTGTCTTTCACCTGGATCTTAAATCCTTGCTTTTGGACTTATTTTGGGACAACTGGGTGAGAATGTTTCATGAGCTGAGATAGAGTGTGTGACTTTATCTAAACAACTAACCACTAATCAGAATTCCTGTGGACCTTGTGTGAATGAGATGTATGTGTTGAATTCAAAATGCATAAAGAGTTATAAACAATGTTAGTAGATTTGTTCAGAAGCAATTCGGAAGCTGTAGATATTTTTTTTGGAAAAAAAAATGGTCTTAGGCTTGAAAAAAAAAAAAATCCTTGTTTTGAAAGAACAATGCTTCAGTGTTTTTAGAGAACATGGTGCTACAGACTTTAAACCCCTTACAGGTTATAGGGAAATGTTGGAGGTTCTTTTTTTTTTTTGCAGCACTTTGGAATACAAGGAGAGGAGTTATTGGTTGTAGAGACTTTGTATGGAAAACTGTCACAAGTTGGCAGTGCAAGAAAAAATATATATATATATTTGTTTTTGAAAAAAAAAATTGACCCCATATTCCTGACACAGAAGGATTAAGAACTGACATTGATTTTTAAATTTTTGATTGACATTTTATTCAAAAAGGGAGCTAGTGCCCAAGTGATAAAAAGTTATCCTTTTGAGAACCAAAGACATGATATAATTGGCTACGTCTCATGTTGCTTCATAATAATTTTGTGAGATTTGGATTCTGGGCTTTGTGATTTTGGCCCAACTCTTTCTAAAGGTTACGGAAAGGAAGGACTAGGACTTTTGTAAACGGGACATTAGATCATGCAAATAGGGGCATTTTTTTCCATCGCCCCCAGCCTGGATTTTGCCAGATTTGAGAAGCGGCAGGAGGCTTTTCAACGTGTGTTACTAACAAATTTTGAGCTGTTCAACGAGTCGGTGTAAAAGGGGAATTGAGTAAGTTTAACACTGCAGCAGGACTGGAGTGGAAGATTGCATTGCAGCAAGTGGATACACGATTGTTAAATCGTTTGCGGAAAGGAAAAGAAAAAGATGCGGAGAAGAAAGATTTTGTTGGATTTCAAGACAGATGAGTGTGTTGTCAAAGGCACAGCCTCTGAGGAGGCCTGCCTTGGATGTGGGCGAAACGACTAGAGAGAGTGCTTCAAGAGCCATACAGCCTGGAAGGATGAGTATTTCCCTCCCCTTCTTTTCCCTCTCATTGTTTTTTGCTACAGGTCCTGAACTCCTGTATGGGATAAACCCAGAAGTCTATGAGACATGTTTATTGAGAGGCCTGGGAGGGCCTATAGGTGTTGCTGAGTGCTAAGGCTGTGATGGAGTGTGGCATAAGGCTGGAGGCTGTAAGGGCTGACCAACTCAACAACATACAATTTTCTATTTTGACCCAACTCTCCTGGATAGGACCTTTTGTAATGGGACATTGCAAATAATTCGGATTTTTGACGGATTTGAGAGACAATGAGGGACTTTTTCATATGCCATCTAACAACCTTGCTTTTTAAGCCAAAAGGAGGATATAGCACGGAGGCAATGTGACAAAGAATAAAATAAGTTAACAATTGCAGCAGGACCAGAGTAAAAAGGATTACTGCAGATCGCGAAAGAAGGCCCATGGAGGAATCATTTCTCAAGAGGCCATGGAGGGGTCGTTTGGGAGCTGAATAGTGGCCTACCTGCCCCACCCGTGGAGAGACAAGGGATTTCAACAAGATTGGCTGAGACAAAAGTGATGCCGAACAGGATGATCGACAGATGGGTAATCCGTTCCCCCTCCCCCATTCTCTCTCACTGTCTTCCTGCTTTCTTTTTCAGCTTTTTTTTTTGGACTCCTGTTCCTAAATTGGAGATCCATAAGGCATTGTTACTGAGAGGCCTGTTTTCCAAAAATGGAGCATTATTACTGGAAGGCCTGTTTTGGAATCCAAAACAGTTTAAGTCTACCCCACCCACACGCTGGGTATACTAAGTATGACAGCTAAAGCCCTGTAAGAGATGGGAATTTTCTTTACAGACTTTTTCTTTACACAGAGACAATTCTTAGAGACTAGAGACTTGATTGGACAAAGAGACTTTCTTCAAATTAACTGAACATTATTCCTTTGATCAAGGAAGAGGAAACACATCCCCAGTTTGACTTTATGCCAAAGACTGAAAAGACCTGAAAGTTGGACATGTATGTGAATGGCCACCTCTGGCCATAGCAACAAATCCATCATCGGAAGAAGCCAAATGACTGGGCTAGATCAGAATTCTACTGTGGACTATGTCCTTTCTAAAACCTGATTAATATTTTTAATCCTCATGTGTTGTTTACCTCTGGTGATGAAACTATGTACAAATGCTATTCTGCGCTCATTTTCCACTGAAAAGATAGCTTGGCTGCAAGCTAGAAGGGATTGGAGGGACCCATAAGTCTGCTCATTTAGTTTGCTTCAGCTTTTGTATACACGCTTCGCAAAAAAAAAATGGGGGAATAAGGCAGGAATGAAGGGGTAGGAGGAAATGGCCATATAAGGAGGTACGAGCAGGCCAGGAACACAGCCGATGGGTTAACACATGGTTTCCCTGAAATCATGTGTTTTGAGAGAAACGAAAGTAATGAAATGTAATACTGCACCACAAATATGCACCAATGGTTTGATATGTGGGCGGTCGTAAACTGAACCCACTGAATTGTATAAATAGACACTCGACCCTGTCTGCGGGGTTCTCCCTTTTCAGCATCTAGTTGTGCGTGGGATGAACCTCTGCAGCTGCAGGAAACTTTTAGTAAACTGCTTTCTTTGGAAAAAACCTCCAGTTGTCTGTCTCCTACTTCCACTGCGTCCGCACAGACACACAAGCCGAGAAGAGGGGAAGTCTGGTTTCCGCTACATATGAAAATTTATTTCTATAATGAAATATACATATTAAAATACACAAAATAAAGTCATATACAGTAAACACAGAACATGAGTTTAACATTCATAGTTAAAAATTCACTGGGCAGGCCTGCTAG
Organism: Anolis carolinensis; assembly: GCF_035594765.1. NCBI lineage: Eukaryota > Metazoa > Chordata > Lepidosauria > Squamata > Anolidae > Anolis > Anolis carolinensis. Next base: position 238,038,742 of record NC_085841.1, read on the forward strand.
AAGAGGCCTATTGTCTCTGAAATTCTGACTGCTGAAACTTTGAGTTTAATTTAAGAGAAGAGAGTGAGATATAAATAAGTAAATATAATAAGGAAAATGAAAATAATAGAGTCTCACTTATCCAACATAAATGGGCAGGCAGAACGTTGGATAAGCGAAAATGTTGGATAATAAGGAGGCATTAAGGAAAAGCCTATTAAACATCAAATTACGCTATGATTTTACAAATTAAGCACCAAAACATCATGTTTTACAACATATCGACAGAAAAAGCAGTTCAATACATGGTAATGTTATGTAGTAATTACTGTATTTACAAATTTAGCACTAAAACATCACAATGTATTGAAAACATTGACTATGAAAACATTAACTACTAAAAGGCAAACTGCGTTGGATAATACAGAACGTTGGATAAGCGAAGTTTGGATAAGCGAGACTACTGTATTCAGTGTAGAGGTGCTTCCAGTTGCTGGTAGCATGGGAGAGCTTGTCGGGGGAAAGTCAGTTTTTCTCCTCCATCAAAGGTATTTCCAGACAATTTAAGCAAAATTCAGTGTAATTTCCCACTAAAATCTTTTGAATTGCAAGTTTCAAATCGTCACAGAATGACAAAGGAGACAAAGGGTGCATCTATCTATTAAAATAATGCAGTTTGACACCACTTTGAAATGCTTTGAAAACATGGGAGCTATATTGCTGTGAGTTTTCTGGGCCATGTTCCAGAAGCTTCTGTCCTGATGTTTCACCCACATCTATGCCAGGCATCCTGAGGTTGTGAGGTTTGTTGGAAACTAGTCAAGTGGGGGTTTATATATCTGTGGAAAGTCCAGGGAGGGAGAAAGAACTCTTGTCTGTTTGAGACAAGTGTGAGTGATACAATTGGCCACCTTGATTAGCATTAAATGGCCTTGCAGCTTCAAAGCCTGTCTGGGGGAATGGAGCTGTAATTTGACGAGGCACCAACAGTCTTTAGCAGTGAAAGCTAGACACTGGAAAACTATGATTTCAATGGATTGAGCCATGACAATTAAAGTGGAGTCAAACTACACTTATTCCACTGTGTAGGTGCTCCTCAATTGGTTTCTAAATGTGACCCATCGTACTGTGTAGTTTGTGCCCATTTATTCTCTTTGGCTACAAATAGCCAGAGTCGGGTTATATAACAAACAGCTTTCTTCCCTCTTAGAATCTCTGTGCTGGCTCTTTAAAAGAACGAGAAAAACACCGTCCAGAAGCGAAAGAGGGAGAGGGTGGGTTTAAACCCGTCCCCTTCCGGCTTCCATCCACGTGTCCTCTTCCTCAGCCTGCCGGGAAGCAGAGCCCTTCCTTCCTCTTTGGCCCAGGAACTCCGTTTCCTATCAGCGACTGCTGCACCAAAGCGCATGCGCGCGCGGCGGCACCCAGCGCCCGCCTCTTCCCAAAAGGCTCTCGGGAAGGAGAGTTCAGAGCGACGGGCATTCGCGGACGCTGTGGTAGCGAAAGGACTTCACGTCCCAGCATGCTTTGCTGAGACATTGAGTGTATGTGTGGTTAAAAAAAAGAGGGGGGTCATTCGTCACGTGCGGCGCGAGGTGCGTGTTCCGTTGATGCTGCTGAGGGAAGAGGAGGAGGAAGAGACGACGACGGAGGAGGAGGAGGAGGAAGGAGAAGAGACGGCGACGACGCTGCTGTTGTTGCTGCTGCGAGGGGCCTGTCGTCGTCGTCTCTGTCGCTGCTCCTCAGCAAGGCCCCGGAGGAGACCCCGCCGCCACCGTGGGCAGCATGAGCGACAACGATGACATCGAGGTGGAGAGCGACGTGAGTCTCCATCGTTCCGCAAAGGCTTCTGACAGTAGTGGCGCCTCTGGCCCTCGCTCTCACAGCCGAGGTTTCAGTCTGCGCGACGTCAAGCTCTGTCTTCCGTTCCCTTCAATGAGGCCCCCTCAGGCACACAGAGCGCCCCCCCCCCCAGTATGCCCCCCGGGATTAAAGAGGGAGGGCCTACTCTCCCCCGGAAGTAGTACTGGGAAGGGAGGCGGGGTCGGTTGTATTTTCGAAGGCTTTCATGGCAGGAATCACTGGGTTGCTGTGAGTTTTCCAGGCTATGTTCCAGAAGCACTCTCTCCTGACGTTTCGCCCGCATCTTTGGCAGGCGTCCTCAGAGGTTGTGAGGTCTGTTGGAAACTCTGCAGTTGGAGTTTATATATCTGTAGAATAATGTCCAGGGTGGAAGAAAGAACTCTTGTCTGTTGGAGGAAAGTGTGAATGTTGCAGTTGGCCGCCTTGATTAGCACTGAATGGCTTTGCAGCTTCAAGTTCGGGCTGCTTACAGCCTGACCAGTATTTTTTTAAAAAACGATAAAATCAGGACAATAAATAAAGAACAATACTTAAAAAGAAACAAGGGAATTCCAGAAGGGAAACAATCAGGGCCAACTAACACCTCCCAACAAAGGATTCCCCCAAGTAGTAAGCAGCGAGACGTTGAAGCTGCAAGGCTATTCAGTGCTAATCAAGGTGATTAATTACAACATTCACACTTGCCTACAGCAGACAAGAGTTTTTTCTCCCACCCTGGACCTTCCACAAATATATAAACCTAGCACTTGCCTAGTTTCCAACAGACCTCACAACCTCCAAAGATGCTTGCCATAGATGCAGGTGAAACATCAGTAGAGAATGCTTCTGGATCATGACCATACAGCCCTGAAAATCACAGCAACCCAGGGGTCCGTTGTGTCTGGGGCAGAGGGGGAGAAAGAGGAGGGGGGATCTAAGTAGGCCTGGAACATCTTTGTGTAACTGGTGGGAATGGGGAGGGGGATTAGGAAGAAGGTGTGGGCTGGTTACGATAGAGGAGTTGGGAAGAGTGGACAGCTGGATGCAGAGTCTTGTGCCTTTCCAAATACATTAGCTCTCGGGATTTTGAAGTACGCGTTTGACTGGGGTGGGTAAACTTAAGGGGGAGGGAAGGAGGTGGAATGGATGGGGTATAATGAGATGGAGGGCAATTGTAGAATCTTCTTTCTTCACAAGTACATTAGCCCTTGGTATCCATTAGGGTTTAGTTCCAAGACTCCCTGTGAATACCAAGGTCTGTGGATGTTCAAGTCCCATTATGTACAGTGCCATGGTAAATTGTGTCCCTCGTAGAAAAAAACAAAATAAAGGTTTGCTCATGGGAGGTAATGATGTTACTATTTCATCTACCCACATGGACAATTTTGGGTAATGTTGTATTTTACATTTCATAATTCTGGACAAGGGAATCTCAGCTGTAATACTTTTTCCTTGTAAAAAGATAAAAATGGAATTGCGACCATTTCCTGAGACTGACCTAGTTGGGTGTTAGGGAGGCAGGAATCTGCAAGTGGGTATAATAATCAAGCCCCCCCCTTTATTTTGTGATCTTGATATCTTCACTTTCAGCAGTAGATTTAGTGACTGCAAATTGCACTCTCCTCAAAATACCTCAGTAATTGGGTTCTGGTTTTGAGGGGTTTCTGTTTGTTGAATGTTGCACTGCTGAGGACTCCCCTCCCTTGTTTTGTTTTTGTGGCTGCTGGCAGAGGATTTAATGAGTGGGGAGCTGGGAATTCTCTTATTTCGGTGTTTAATCTCCTTAGTGGATTATAATGGAAACACTGGCTGCTACAGAAAACTTCTCCAAAGCAGCTTGATTTGACTCTTGTTTTGTTGCTGAATATTTTATATGTATTTGAATATTATTTTTAACACCTAGAGTAATTTATAACAGGAATATCAAGCTTTATTCTAGAAATCTTCAGTCTAATGAAAAACCCTATTAGTGATAATAGCAGAGTAGCCCGTAATACTACCAGATGTTTCATCATGATACTTGATACAAGGATGTAATTCTTCTTGTTGCATTTTGTTCCTGGATGCTCTGTGACATAGTTGGGTTGCTTTCCCTAGAACAGTAGTTCTCAACCTGTGGGTCTCCAGATGTTTTAGCCTTCAACTCCCAGAAATCCTAACAGCTGGTAATCTGGCAATGATTTCTGGGAGTTGTAGGCCAAAATACCTGGGGACCCACAGGTTGAGAACCACTGCCCTAGAAAGTTGTGAATGGCATGGTACACAAGCCCATGAGATGTCTATGGATTTGAACCAATATTTTTGTTTGTTTAGTGTACAGTTATATGAAGCAGAATATAATGGGTTTAGGGAGAGAAAGATGTACTCGTTTAAAATTAATGGGATTTAAGTTGCAAAAAATAAATTTTAAAAGAACAGCTTCAATCAGCGTTCCCAATTTTCTCCCAATATACAATAATTACAAAGAAAAGTATATGTGCTAGTATTGATTTGTAACTAAGTAGAGTATTTACACAAACTAGGACCATAATCCAGCATCTGTCTTCATACAGACCCCATGAACTCTGATGTTTTATCAACTTAGAGACAACGATAATAGCAAGATAATTTCTTTACAGTCTAATGCTGTAACCATTAGATTCAACTATGAAGAGCCATAATATATTTTGTATTACATTGAACACCTGGTTAAATACGTGTTTGTCCAATATTTATTTTACACAACATATTTTAGCATATTAAAATACAGTTTTAAATATTAATTTTGTGTTTGATAGGTATCCATGATCTAATTTTAAGCAATATAAATGCAGACCATTATCAATTTTTAAGTGATTTGAGTGTGTTAGACTTTTGTTTTTAGTCAGGCTATTTTTTATAAATGAGTTTTAAAATATTTGTAAATCATGGATTCCTATTCCTCAAAAAGCAGATTGCTTTTTCCTTCTGAGTTACACCTATTCTGTCTTTACTTTCTTAAGAATACTAAGAGGTCTGGCTGAATCCTTATTAAGTATGACAACCATGGTGTAAAAAGCTGTTTCTCCTTATATTAAAAACAGGAAAACATACTTTGGAGGAGGAATTCTGTTTCCTTGGTCAGATATGTCATCACTGAAATCCACTGGCAGAATAATGAAGCAAAATGATTTATGTTTTTTTTCTGATAGGTGTGCATAGTAGCAGTGATAAGATAGAACTGCGGACACTTCTTAAAATAAAACGAAACTGAAAGTGTTAGCCAGTTGGCAATATACTCAAAGTTCAGCATTGATTAGAGTTGTGTATGCCAGAAAATCAAAATTATGTTTTCAACATATTGTATGATAAATTATGTTACACATTGGGAAAGGTGAAATGTGTAAATTTGTACAAAATCAACTGTCTGCAGACTTCTGACGTTTTAAAAAACGTAGTATTAGAGGGACAATGCTGTTACAAAATTATTGGATGTATTTTACCGTGTTTCAACTTTGTGATGTTTTAACCTTAATCTAGATAGATTTTAGAAACCCTGTATTGAGTGACTTCTGGGATATTTTCTGACCCCATGGGAATTACAATGCATTCCAGGGAATTTGGATGCTTCATGTTTACAGGTGTGTTTTTGATTTCAAGTGAAGTGCCTAAACACCAAGGAGCAGAAAACATATGTTCACTAGGGCTGGGATATTTATTGTGATTAGCTAGTAATCCTCTGCCAAAAATGGAAAGAATGTAATTTCTTTCTGCATTCTAATAATACTACTGCTCTTTCTGAGCTGAAAGAAACAAAACAGAAATCTTATGAATCCTCATAATTAGAAAATTGACCTAAACCCTTTTATTCCTCTGCAGAATGGCCCAGCAATAATGTCATTATGGAGTTATTTCTATCCCAATAGCAAAACAGGTTCTACTTGAGAAAAGTCCCTCAGTGAAAGACCATTCTTTCTAAAAGCAACCAGAGCATGGCATTTTGATGCCTCATTGCTCCTTGGATGGAAATGTCCCACATATAATGCTGGTTTGCTTTATCTGCTGCCCTACACAAGTTTGGCAAGTTTTAAAATGTTGCACAATCATCTTAAAACGTATTTCATCCAATGTGGAAATGTGGTTCAAATAGTTCTGTCATTGTGCTTAAAAGCATAATATCAAGCTGGGATTCCTCTACTGAAGGTCTGGTGAGGTTAGTGCCTCTTTTCAGAGCATATTCATCACAGCACTGTTTATTTGTGTTTTGTATCCTTCTGGATCGACAGACATATACTGCTAGAATGAGCATTTATCCCTGAAAATTGGTGTTTGTCAGTGGCTGGATCCAGTCTTGGTGTTTATTGGTTTTAATGTTGCTTGACAACCATAGTCTATGTGCCCCTAAAGGAAGCCATTTTATCAGTGACTCTAACCATTGCTCTTTTTACATGTTGTAGAACCTCAGTTTACTTATTTGTTTATTTATTTATTTAATTTGCTATATTTATATCGCACCCTTCTCACCCCAAAGGGGACTCAGAGCAGCGCACATTAAGGCACAATTCAGTGCCATACAATACATATCCAGCAAATAAAACATAAACATTAAAACAACCGCTAAGATATACTAGTGCCTCAGAGCTCTTTAGATTCAATGCTGAGGTAGCCTTATCCCTGATACCATGGTTACTCCAGGGCTTCATATTGTTTATTAAACATCTCAGCCAGGGGTTTGGCCAGTCCATATTTTGAGCTCAAAGTGCTTTTAATTTGATAGACTTCTCCTTGTCCAATGCCTTCAGTATTTGTTTTGTTCACTACATGGAAAAACATGTTTCCGGAAAAGCTTTCTATAAACGTTTGTAGTATTTTCTCTATTTACATTATTTTTTGCTCTGGGTGTTTCCAGATGTTGTCTCTGGTTCTTGTAAAATTTACTTTTTGCGGATTTTTGCACCAGAATTTTTAATTTCTTCCTCTCATCAGGGATGTCGTTACTGGAAGATGGGCAGAATGAGCATTGAGTCACAAATAATAATTCTGCCTTCCTCCATGAACTTATTCAATCCTCAAATTACAATAACTCTTCAGTTAATTATTTAGAAATGCAATTTCGACAGCCAAAGAAAATGAGGCAGACAAAATTAACAAGGAAATGTGAACAGTTCTAGATATGAACAATTTTAATTCTCTGCAATGCTAAAATTTGGGGAGTGAAGAAAAATGTCATTGGGGTGGGTAGATTCTGAGTTGTTGGACAATGTCCCAATTCCCACCACCATAACTATACCACTACCTCTTGTGATACTATTATCTCTGCTTGATTCTTCTTAGATGGGATTAAGTAGACATGTGCTTGCTTTGAATGGGAAGGTTGTTTTCCTTACTGATACCTGCTTATTGGCATAATTTTTCAACCACTAATTTTAATACTTTTAAAAAAAAGTATTTTAATGATAACGTTTTTATATATATCGAGAGGTGGGAGCCACAATGTTTACAGTGTTGCAAATATAGTACCTTTTCACACTGATTCAAACAAATAATAGAGGTACCAGGTTCCTTTTGATACGCAAGAGTGAGCACCCACAAGATTTTCACAAGTACAGGGTGTTTGAAATGAACTCCCCATTCACCATTGAATTTGTATTTTAGGAGAACTCATAATGTATTAATAGAATACATTCTATTTGGTTTTTAGTAGTGGTGGTGATATCATTTACTTGGCAATTTACAGAATATTCTAGTATAACCATCCTAGAGGTCATCAGATTGGAAGGCCATGGGTGTTTTTAAAATCTTCCTTTCCCAAACTGGAGAATGGTCAATCCTTGAAGAAGAGCATGAGTTTCTGTATTGCTGCAGGAAGACACATACCCAGAATTCCTTAAATGATGGAGAACATAAAAAGGAACAAACCATGCCCGTCTTGGAGCTGTATCAGAACTCTCCTCCCCCCCCCATGCTCCCTGCCAGAAAGTTAAAAAAAGAAAAAGAAAACACAATGTTCCAATAAACATATAAACACCCCATGCACTCCTACTTTAATTTTTGTAAGCCTTCGGAGTATTTGAAATGTTTTCTCTAATATAGGATGACTGTATCACTGTTTTTGTGATGTAGGTGGATTTAGAGGTAATTAAAAGCTGTATTGATGATAGTTAATATGCTACAAGATCTTTTTTGATCTAGTGAAATTCCAAAGACTTGTGCCTGCCATTCCATCTAAAAACTTTAGGGAAGTCGTCAGAAGAATTCATGTTTGCATTAAAAATGTTACTGTGGCTTTCTGTGTTGTCTCTAGAAGTGTATTTATTCAAGAGAAAGATTGGGTAGCATTTCTTGAGGATAATGCAATGACAAGTGATCCTGCCTCAGGAAGCAAGGTTCCATTTCATTTTTTATATTATAGTTTGTGCATATGAGTTTTTGAATCAGTTATTCTGGTATCTTTATATCTTGTGAGGTATAAAGACAAAATTACAGAAAATGTAAGTCAACTGTGCTCTGTAAATAATCCGCAGGAGTTCTTTTTAAATTTCAAATTGAAAGACATTGATTTTCTTTGGTGTCATCAATTGTCCGTCACTAGGAGATAGTCTTTTCAAGAGCCAACATAATCAGCACGAAATCTGTACTGGTACAGTATTATGGACAGAGTTTGGAAAAGTTCAATTTTCAGACCAAACGCCCAAAACCATCTAGCCAGTAAGATTCTGAGAGCTGTTATTTAAAAAAATATTCCAAGCTCTAGTTATGGTTGGGTTTCAAGGTGAAGGGATGTCTGTGATGTTCAGTGTGATATGGCCCAGTTGTTGCTGATCCTAAAATCTCTGATTTGCCTGCTTACATATCAGTTTGAATAAACAAGTGAGGTTTCTTATTAATTTCTGTTTTTTTTTAAAGTTTGCATAACTAGTTTTGTATGTTAGGAGCTAAACACCATAGATTATTTCTTGGTCTGACTCTGCATGTATCCATAAGTCCAACCTGTCAGTTGGTTGTCTGTGTTTAAACTTAGCAACTTCACTTTCCTTTTCTTCCTTAGCTTTTTCTTTCTTTCTCTGGAACTGAAATTTTCCTGAACAGTAAAATGGTTTTTAAAGTAGCTGATGAGGTAGTAATGGAGAGTAGCATGGCAGTGGGCCACCTTACACTGATGAATGGGGGCCAGTGTTTTCCTGCTATCCTTATTCGGCATTTAGCATGGTTTATGCCAGCCAGAACTCATTGGATTAGATCTGGCAGTCTTTCCTAAATTCAATTTTCTTGCTTTGAATCCTTGCCAGTAATACGTTATAGTAGAGCCAGGTGCTGCATTCACTGTTAGCTGGATCTGCTCTTACAAAGCAGATGCAAGAACGAGACATTTTAGTACACCACAACCAATGGTATCCATATCAGCTCTGCTGCAAAATGCCATGTGTTATCTCATTTTCCTGAATCATGCACACACACACACACACACACACACACATTTATATGCATAGAGTGATAGGTAGATAGTGCACCTCTACTAAGCTAACTATCTGTGTTCCTCAACATTTCCTAGATGTTGCCAAGGTCACTGTTAAATGGTCAGGTGTGTTTATGGTTGGCCTTAGAACGAAGGGAATGGAGTTCTTAAGAAGAACTATTTGGCCGTGAGGGGAAGATAAAAATTCTTTTTAACAATTCTCTGCCAACCTTGACAAAATAGTGAAGAGCAGAGACATCACACTGGCAACGAAGGTCCGCATAGTCAAAGCAATGGTATTCCCCATAGTAACCTATGGATGCGAGAGCTGGACCGTAAGGAAGGCTGAGCGAAGGAAGATAGACGCTTTTGAACTCTGGTGCTGGAGGAAAATCCTGAGAGTTCCTTGGACCGCAAGAAGATCCAACCAGTCCATCCTCCAGGAAATAATGCCCGGCTGCTCACTGGAGGGAAGGATATTAAAGGCAAAGCTGAAGTATTTTGACCACACCATGAGAAGACAGGAAAGCTTGGAAAAGATCACGATGCTAGGGAAAATGGAAGGAAAAAGGAAGAGAGGCCTACCAAGGGCAAGATGAATGGACGGTATCCTTGAAGTGACTGGGTTGACCTTGAAGGAACTGGGGGCAGTGACGGCCGACAGGGAGCTCTGGCGTGGACTGGTCCATACGGTCACGAAGGGTCGGAGACGACTAAACGACTGAGCAGCAGCAGCATCAGTTATTTGGGACTTAGTAATGCTGGCAACTTGGTCTGGCTTTTGACAGCAGAATGAAACATTGCTCTAATTTTAATATTTTTATTTCGGTCAATGACCAGAATTAAATTGCTCTAAAGAATCTGACATCAGGTATCAGCACTATTAAAAATAATATTAACAAGTCTGGGATGCTAGAACATTTACTCTGTATTACTGTCTTTTCTTGATCTGTTTTAGACTCCATATTAAACAATTTCTTCTGTTAAACCAGTCCTGTCCGAAGGATATACATAATCAACTATGAACAAGGATTGTAAAAAATATATATAGCTATCATGGTTGCAGTCTTCCATTTTGAATTGTCAACAAAAGACCTCATATTTGTAACAAGTATTCTTTGTACAGATTCGTGTTCAATGTCCTTATGAGAAAGGATCTGCCACTAATATTTCTTTTACAGGTGATATGATTGATATTAATTTTGCTACTGTGTTATTTGTGACATTGACTTATATCTTTATTTTGCTTATCTGAATTGGTTCATTTCCAATGCATGCTTTTTTACTATTTGTCATATTTAATAATGAACCTTAGTCACTGCACAGTTTTAGTGACATGTGCCCCAAAGGCTCCGCAGAGCACAGTTTGAGAACCCCTGCTCTAAAACAAATTGTGTACGACATAGCCACTTGCTCTGTATAATGGAAGACCATGGTCTCAATCCAGTTGTTGATCCCAACTAAAGTAGATGCCCTGAATAATGGATCCCAAATTAACACAACTTTCAACAAATAATGTAGTGTACATATGTCAAACTCAAGACCCATGGACTGAGTCTGCCACCATGTCATTTTATGTGGCCCTCCAGCTGCCAGAGTCCAACTCCTGTATTCCTCATCATTAGACATCCTGCCTAGAACTGATGGGAGTTGTGATACAGTAACATCTGAAAGATTACAGTTTGTTCTGTTTGATCAGGATAATGGGGTTTGAACAAAGATACAAGGATTCTACATATGACGTCTGACTTTAAAATGTCCTTTAACCATTCTCCAACCTTAGAGCCACAAGTCCTATTGGGTTGCAATTCTCATCATCCCCAGTCTGCATGGTGGATAATCAAAAGTGATGGAAGGTAACATTTAATAATATCTGGGGACCCAAATTGAGTAAAAACTTAAGGATACCAACCACTGTGTAATATATATATAGTTGGCCCTCTGGAGCCACAGATTCTCCATCCATAGATTCAATGGCCCTTTGAAGGCAAATGTAAAGCTGATGTGGTCTTCAATTAAAATGATTTGACACCCCTGATTTAGTGGGTTTATTCTAGGAACTAGCATTTGGATTTAAGAGTATTTAACTGCAAAATTTCAGACTTTATCAATACATCTTGGGCATTTGCCATCGCCATTAGAGCAGCTTGCTTATCTTTTACTGAGGAAAATGAATTGCTTTCACTTTTACATTATAAGCAGGTTCGCAGGGTTCTGGCATGGCCTCCCCTTACAACTGCAGGATATTAGTGAGTTTGGGATTTCATATAGATGTGGTTATGATGGCAAATCATATAATTCAGTTGCAGCAGAATCTGTCTTGATTTTTTTTTTTTGCTGCTTATTGAACTGGAACTGTCAGGTTCATTGTGGGTTTTTTTAAGTGCTAGAGGACCCTGGGCCCATTGGTGGCCTATGTAGTGAACGATGTGACATTTTCTTCATCTCTAGTTCTGTTCTACCTCTGAACAGAATAATTTAGAGGAAAAGTACTTTGAATTAGGAGTCTCGCTACACCCCTGCATTTCTGTTTACTTCTAGCAGCCAATCCCTGATTTCTGTGTTAGGAACAGGGTGTGGGATAGTTGCCAGACCTGCATGACTACAGGCTGATTTGATGTTTGGAAGGTGGTGCTGCCTGGATTTTCTTGAAAGAGCATGGAAAACGAAAGGGTTTTAGATGAGTTAGAATCAACCTAGAGAATTGAAAGCAAAACCTACAGGGTGGCAGGTGTGTTGTTATTGCAAAAATATTATAGTTCTAAGTCTAAATTGGTAACTGTTTCTCTTTCCAAAGTAGAAAGCCAAAAAGTGTTTCCTAACATATTTTCCACCTATTAATTGGAATGGGGGTTACATGAATCTGAAATCAGGCTTTTGATACAAAAAGAGAAATGTCACTTTTAAATGATGTTCTAATAAGAAAATTCACAGATGAATTCACAGACTAATACAGGTCAGCTGTCCACATGCACTGGTGTTAGGACCACAGGACTGCTGTGAAAGTGAAAACCTACAAATTAAAAAATGTGTTTTTTTCCCTGAGAGAACATCTGTCTAGAAATGTTTAGGTCCTCCAGCACAACTCTGATCAACTTCCACTACGAGCTGACTATAAAATAATACTGACAAGCTAGAGATTCCTAGAGAGAACATTTTAATCCAATCTGTAAAAGTAAAAGTAAAATCTGCAAATATGGAGAGCTTGTTCTGTCCTTTTCAAATTGCAAGAAACACCCTTCTTTGTCTTATGGGGAGAAAAATCTTTGCACTCTGTAGTACTTTTGCACTGCATTTGTCAATCATCAGTTTGGAGAACCTGCATAACAATAAGTCAGATAAACAAATTAAGAAGACAATTTTGTATTTAGAAAAGCAACATTTCTTGAATATTCAGCCACAACTGTACTAAATAGGAGAGCACGTGGATGAGCTCCCTTTATCAGCTCCAGCTCAGGATATGAGGGAAGCCTCCCACAAGGATGGTAAAAACATCAAAACATCTAGGTGTCCCTGGGCAACGTCCTTGCAGATGGCCAATTCTCTCACACCAGAAGCGACTTGCAGTTTCTCAAGTCATTTCTGACATGAATTTTTTTTTCCTTTTCTTTGAGGTTTGATTCTGGAGACTCTGCCTTCTTCTTGAGTATATCCCAGTCCAAGCACCAGGGATGTTTTGGAATCCTTGTTTTGTTGTCCATGGAAATAATAAGAACCCTAACAGTTCTTCTTCATTTTTTTTTTTACTTAGGCTGACAAACGTGCTCACCACAATGCACTGGAGCGAAAACGTAGGGACCACATCAAGGACAGCTTCCACAGCCTGCGGGACTCTGTGCCATCGCTTCAGGGAGAGAAGGTGAGTTTATTGAGAGAAGTGATCTCTTTCCCCTGAATTCATCCAATCAGTAACAAGAGAATTACTTCCCAGTCCCTTTTTGGGGTGTGTTTATTAAATGAGAGAGGGACAAAAATAGTCTCACCTAGAAGGCCATTCTGTAATAGTCCAGTGTAGTTTATTTGAAGTTACATTCCAGCTCTTTTACAAATTTATAGTTGACCTCCTCATGTGCTAAAACAAAGGGAAATTCTTACTGTATCACTAATTTTTTAAAAAGTTCTACATGGCTGAAAATCTTTGCCTCTTAGGAAAGTTTTTGGTAGGTGGCTTCTCAAGTGTGATAAGATAGTTCACCTCCTTGCATATGAAAAGCAGAGTCCTCCTACCTTCTTCATTGGGGAGGCTGGTTTAGATTTAACTGATGACAGTAGTGTATAGATACAAAAAGCTCCCTGTTCAGAGGCTCATGTAAAAATTCAGCAATTAATCTGTTCCATGCATATGTTTTTTCTTCCTTCCATTGAAATTTGCTCTTGTTGAGTGGTTATTTGAATGATTTCCTGTGAGAAAATGCCACTGTTCAATCTATGTTTAAAGATTTTACAGTGGAATATAGGATTATGGCATAGGAAATTCAGGTAAACATTCTTCAGTCTAAGCAGAGGGAAGAAGCAACCAAGTAGTCTGAGATACTCTCAGCTTTGTGGAGAATGAAATATTATTTTGTAATTCTTTTTTGTTTAGAATTCATTGCTCATAATGCTAGTAGATAGCATTTTGCTTTTCTCATGGCTAAAATGCCTGTCCTGAAAAGGAATGAGGAAATAGTGTCCTCCTACTCCTCAACAGAGTTGACTGCAATAGCTCAGTACCTTGATAGGCAGCATTTTTCATGTGCAGTCACCTCTGATGACACCGTGTCCTAGACATGGTCAAGGCACACCCATTTGTTTGTCCTGGCATGTAGACATTTTTTTCAAAAATGGGCCCTAACTTTTAGTCATTGTTATTGTGAGCTAAAATATTAGCGCAGAAATATCCTCTCATAATTGAATATATAAGTTGTTGCTAGTTAAAGTATATAGCCTAAATTTCTGCTTTTTTGCTTTAGGACAAATGTAGATCCCTGCCCTAAAAATCACAAGAAGTGGAAGTGGACATCCAGTCACCTAAGGAGCTAATTTTCTTTATGGGAGTGTTGTGTTTGGCTTAATAGAGCTTTTGGTGGGGGCTACAAGTAAAGATTTAGCTCCCAGTGGTTGAATATTGACCACCCTATTTCTAGTGCAACAAATTTCACATAAAAACAATTTTCATTATTACTAGACTTGAATTGAGGTGTTAATGGTTTGCCAAATCAAAATTGATCAGCAGGATAACATGAAAGAATAATTGTCGAATTATATTCTAAATCATGTCTTAGGGCCTGGAGAGAGGACAGCTTATAATTAAATAAATTGAAATACAGAATGACTATATAGTAATGCCCCAACTTATCTGTCAGCTTTCTTATATTTATGATCAATCCCAGACTGAATTCTTAAAAATGTTTCTCAAAATGGTTGCTGTGTACCTTCAAGTCATTTCCAACTTACGGTGACCCTAAGAATCTACTACAGGACAAGGTTTTTTTGACAAGATTTATTCAGAGTGTGTGTGTGTGTGTGTGTGGGGGGGGGTTGCCTTTGCCTTCCCCTGAACTGAGAGAGAGGGAGTGATTTACCAAGGCCAGTCATGGTTTCTGTGGTAAAGCAGGGATTTCAACCCTGAATGTTTTGTGTAGCCCAACACACAAAACACTACACTATGCTAGTTCTCTTTTTGAAAGTTACCTTGAGTAAATATCAATTTCCTAAAGGGAAAAAGTTTTATAAATGTGGGGTATCCATAGAGGATCTGTGTCCAAACCTATTTTATTTCTGATTTTGTACTTGGGTTAAAATTTAAAGGGCACTCTTGGTTGATTGAATAAAAGAGTATGGGAAGTTATGAGAAGCAGTAACCTATTGATTTAAACTTGGACCTCAGCTTTTGACAGGAATTGGTGATCTGATTTTAAATCTGAATGACCACTTATTGGTTATTGGCAATCTGAAACATTGTCTTACAATGAATAACCATCTTGTTGTATTCTGTAATTTGCATGAACAGGTACAGACATTCTCAGAATGTATAATGTATGTGATGAAAGAATTCCATCCCTCCACTCAATGAGCATGATACTTACAAATTATAGATAACCTTTGGGTGTTAGTAGACGATTTCAAAGTAAATTTGAGATCCTTCATCTTCTTTATGAAAGCCAGAAGCCAATGGTTATTGGAATGATAAATCATTGCAATTATGTACTCATAGGTATTCCTGATTTCTTGGAGATGTAACTTGAACTATACTTGCTCCATGTATGCAAGAAAAAGTAAGACTTTCTGGTGTCCCCACATGAGGGGTGCTAACCCTAGGAGTCCAGTTTTTTTCCTTGTTCCAGATAGTACATGCTTATTATTTCTGCTGGTTGCGACATCCATTTCAAACCTTTTACCGTCCTCTCTCTGAGACTCTTCCCTTCCTCCTTGTCTCATTTTTTAAAAATCTTACTTTCTGTTCTCAGAGCTACTGAAAGAAATGTTTCTGGGTGACGTTAAGATTAGTCAAGGTCTGAATAAATTGATAGAGAAGAAGGTTTTTAAGATCAGATCAGGGGGTGGTATAGTTTTTAGCTTTGAATATGTTTTTATGGATTTTAACTGAAAATTTTAATAACATTGATATTTATTTCTGTTTTAATGCTTGTATATTTGTAGATTTTGGATTGTATTGAAATGCTTTTAATGTGAGCTACTTTGAGTCTCCTTGTGGAAAGAAAAAGCAGGGTATAAATAAAAAATCATCATCATCATCATTGTTACAGCCTTCATTGTGGATGGTCCAGTTCAGTACCAGGGCTCAGGTGGTGTTTATTGCAGTCAGGCACAGACTTTTTCTTAAGAGTTGGAATGTAGACTCATGCTCCAAACAGTGGAAAACAAGTACGCAAAGAAAGCTGTAGTTCTAAGTATGAGAAAGGATGAAAAGAAGAATACAATTTTCTTTGTGCTTCTGGAATCCATTTCAGCCCTTCCTTCAGTTCTCTCAATCTAGAGGTTGTAAAAGCTTCAGGCTACTATGGAGGAACAGAGATTTCATTCTGAGCACCAGCTCTCAACTTAAGCAAGCCACCCTCAGTCTAACAACAATGGCAGAGGGCAACAAGGATCAGCAAAACTGAGGTCATCTCACCAGTGGGTCTTACATGTGACATGTCTGTTTCCAGAAGACAAGGGGTAAACACCAGCACTCTTCTGAATGCTGGCGTGGCTAATGTGTTGAGGTGGGTTTTTGTTTTTTCCCATTAGCATTCTTATCTTTGCCTCCCTAGCTATCTTATCAAACTGTCTGCTTCTCTTCTGAATGTCTTTGGCTGTAATAGTGGCTGACCTCCTAGGGTTGGCTCCTCCACTCCCCACATGCAGACACTGGAAGGTTTTTCTTTTCTTTTTTGCCCATCTAAAGGAATGGGAGGAGCATAACCCAAGCTGCAAGAAGTGCCTCCCTTATCTGCTAGAAACAGACACACCACAGTTAAGAACCAATGTTCCCTTTTGCTCATTCTGCATTTTGCATTGGGCAAAATTGTGTGAAGGAGTGACATACACATTTTCTAGTATTGATGCTGAGAGTGAGTTTGCTGAAGATATGCCATTGTGGTCCAAGTGGGAAGTATTGCATATACTCAACTGTAACACACACCTTTTTTGGCTAAAATTCTTAGCCAGAATTGGGGTATGCATTACATTCGAAAGTGCATTAGAATCGCGCTTAAATCTGCACCTCTCCCTCCTTCCAGCATCCCTCTAAATCCAGATGTTTCCCTCTTGCCAAACCAGGCAGCCTCTGCAAGTCAGCGAACTCACCAAACACCCAGACTTAACATGCCGCTGCCGCCACAACACCAGGCTTGAGCTCCTCTCCTTTGTCAGGGCAGGTCGTGCAAGAGCAATGCAGTGCCTCACCTCCTCTTTGCTCACCAGCTGGAAGCCCTGGTCCCTGCCCTTCACACGCGGGCATCCAACGGACGGGTTGTTCCAATAGAAGGGAGGGTCATGGCAGGTAGAACGATGTGGCACACAGTGCCTCAACACTCACACTCTCTTGGACGTGGCTCCACCATGTTGCTGTGCAAGACTTATCACTCCAGCTCCAGAAAGAGAAGGGGGAAAGAGCCAGAGTATGCGTGCAGTTGGATCCAGAGGGATGCAGGACAGCCCTCTGTGGGAACAAGATGTTCTTGGAGGTGTTGGGGTCAATACTTTTTACTGATGCCTTCTAAATTGTAATACTTCAGGAAATATTAAAGAAGACTGATGAATTGTATGTAACATCAATAGCCTATTCATGCGCAGGTATGTGTTTGCAGTGATCCTGGTTCAAGAACAGAACAGATAAAGAAGGATAACTAATTCAGTGGTGTGATCTGGATGTAGCAACACTGAATGAGATTTGCAAATTATCATGCGGCATAGTGTACAACTCTGATATAAGTGTGGTCCTCTGTATGAATCTTGGGGAAAATAGTTTGCTATTGTCAGACAGTAGTAGTTATCATTCTAGAATAATCTGAAACAAAGTTATATGTAGATATTTTTTACAGCTACTGATTTATTTGGCCTATGTATTTATCCACTTTAGCTAGTAATCTGGACCAAGTCATTTTGTCAATAGATCCCTTAAAAGCAGAGATAATTTGATATTACATTAGAAGTTATAATTTGTGGAGAGAATATTGTGTGATTCCTTAGATCCAGAATTATGTTTTCTTATTTTCTTTTTCTTTTTTGCATTTAAAGCTGTGATTAGGCAGTATGCCCCTATTAAATGATAATAAACAACTAGAAAAATTAAAAATTAACAAATACAAAATGTGGCATTTCAGAAATTATATCTAAATACTATATTAACTGTTATTTACATTTTGGTTGAATCTTTTGCCTTACTCTTTGCAGTATCAGAATTAAAGTAAAATTTAATTATGTGTGAAATTGGTTGCCGTTCTACTGCATCTTCAACTGGCAGAGCCAGAAGAGGGAGTAATTTCCACTCACACCTTCAGCATTTACCATATATTAGTGTTTGTAGGTAACTCAAATGTTTTAGAGATGCAGAGGATGAAAGAAAGAAAGACATACAGACCTGTTGCACGAGAAGACTTGTGCCCATTTAGAAGTGGGTTTAATTGGTTTCTCATTTTTTCCAATGCAGAGGTTGAAAAATGCAGTGAAGGTCAGTTTTCAACCTGTTTGGAATTTGCTGAAAATGCACCCTGGAATTTACTGAAAATCTATTCTCTTGTTTCCATTTCTAAGTTGACTGGCTAATCGCTGGTGTTTATGCAATTTTGCAAGTCAAGAAGATTGTGAGGTCTTGAAGACTAATGTTACCTCAGGCAATATTTGGAGACGTTTAATGGAATGTTTCTTTTCCAAAACTTTTTTTTAAATTAGGGTATGGGAAACTCAGAAAGAATTAGTAGCTATATAAAGTTTGGGGGGCAGTAATATCACTGTGCCTAACATAAAGATACCTTTTTGCCAGTAGAAGTTAATCTAACGTTTTATTGTTTTTCTTTCTCTAGAGACTATTTAAAATAGTTTTTATTTTTGTTTTTACTGGGGGTGGTTGGTGGGGTGTGCTTTCCCCCTTATGTTGAGAAACTATTAAATACTCAAGTGAACTCAGATAAAGCCAACCAAACCGTACAAACTATTCTTTGAACAAGGGATCTTGTCCTTTAAAAAATCTTATTTTTATTGTTTTGTTTTACCTTCACCTGTGACAACATTAGTACCTTTAGTAAATCACTGTTCACAATAAGGAGCACATAACAAAATTCTGTTTCCACTGGAACCAACCCTAGCAAAGTTGCTCAATCCTGCCTTTTGGACAATACAGCCTCACTTTTTCATCAGCAGGACAGGTTTGTCTCTGCTTCACTAGATAATCCTGTCTTCCTGAAGGAGAGGGGAGGGGAAGCTGTATTGTCTAAAGAGCAGGATTGAACCGCTTCAAGAATCCAGAATTGAAGATCATGTTCATGGGAAAAGAATAGCCATCAATTCCAGTTGTCTTCCTTTCCCTTTTCTTTCTGGTTGTAGACATAATAAGCTCTAAACATTACAAGCTACCAACAGCCCTTATCTTATTTCTCATTGAATACGAGTCTCCTAAACATTAATTTTCAAAATAAATGTGGATGCTATAATGTATACCAGTATAAAGTCGCAAACTACTTTGAAAAACTTCGAAAAAGCATTTAGATAAAAGTTCTGGGAAAACAGGTAAGCAGGATCACTGTCATGCGGTCAGTAAAAGTGAATCGTATTTAGGAGTGCTTAAAGAATTCTTACAAACATGGGAAGAATTTAAGATGAAGGAAATGATCCACATGCACAACTACCCCAGGAATTTCATAATCTACTTCTTCAAAATTACCTAGTACTTTGGCTACATGTCAGTTCAAACAGTCGCTTCAACACAAATGGAAATCAAATCCTGAGCCAAAAAAAAAGAGACCCATGTGATTTCTAGAATTGAACTTTTCATAAATGTAACATAGGTTTTATTGTATTTATTTTTATATATTTACAGTATTTATATTCCGCCCTTCCCCCCTCCCCCCCCAAAAGGAGGCAGATCACAATGTACATATACATGGCAAACATTCAATGGCATACATATTCAGACAGAGACGAAGACACAGAGGCAATTTAACATTTTCCAGCTTCATGAGGGTATACTCAATTGCGGACACAGGGGAAGCTGCTGCTTCATCCACTGTGACACCAAGTCCTTGATGGAATACCTCCTCATTTCTTTCTGCATGCTGCTGGATGATTTTATGGTGTTGTAAATTAGTTTAATTAGCCTCCCCGCATAAGTGGTACCTAAATTTCCTACTTGATAAATGCAACTATCTTTCGGGTTGCTTAGGTCAACAATGAGCTGGCTATTTTTAATGGTCGGGCGTTCAATCCGACGCAGGCTGGCTTCGAACTCATGACTTCTCGGTCAGTAGTGATTTATTGCAGTTGGCTACTAACCAGCTGCACCACAAAATGTGGCAGGTAAAATTTAAGATAGCACCACAATAAAATATGGTCTACATTGAGAAATTGCCTCCCTGTGCAAAAGAATTTCCAGTGTAGCAATCTGTGTGAACTAGGACTTTATCTGGTATGTTTTTTTCTTACTATTGCAACAGGCATCCCGGGCCCAAATCCTAGATAAAGCCACAGAGTACATCCAGTACATGCGTCGGAAAAACCACACACACCAGCAGGATATTGATGATCTAAAGCGCCAGAATGCACTTCTGGAACAGCAGGGTGAGTAGCTTAGATGGTCCCCTAAGGTCTTATTCTTTGCAAATAGGCTGTCTAGTGCCTAGTGGAAGACATGGCAGGCTTTTAAAGTAGCTTTTGAGTGTAGTTTTAGTTAGGATGAAAGGGATCAAGAATTCTGGGTGATGACAATGCTTCCGTTCATCCACACAGTAGAAACTTCGGAAGTGGGAAAGCCCTCCTATTCCAAAACTCGAAACATGTTACTCACATGGTGATTATGGTTAAGCCACTCAATTGACCACTGTAAGTGATGGCAAGTCCTTTTAAGGTATACAGATAATAAATTCAAGCCATTCTATGTAATTTCTGTTGCCCCATACCCAGTAAGTCAGTATGGGCATCCTAAAACTGGCCATATTTTATGGAAAGGTCTGAAGTGGTGAAGCTTGCAAAGGCAGATAGGTTCACCTTAATGAATTGATCCCTAAGGCAACCTGTGGCTCACTCTTTCTGCACCTTATTGCAGATTCAGATAACCAATTTCTGATCGCAGAAATGACTGGGGAATAGTAACGACTCAGGAAATTGATTTTTATTGGTCAGAGTTCTGTTAGGGATTATCTGCACCTATGTTTCTCTTATGGGTTCTGATGTCCATTTTGGAGTATTGTGGGAATTAGTATTCTTTCTCTGTGTGGTGACCAAAGCTCCTCCACCCCTTGTCACCTTAGAACGTACTGATCTCAACCTGTATGGCTGTAACATTCTTTGGAGCAAGTAGGATGGTTTGGAGAAGCATCTGGGTACACCCTTCATACCAGATGTGAAATGATACTGCATTGAGATCTTTCGGAATCCTTAGCATTGCTGTGATCATTGTGTCTCTGTCGGGTGGAAGGATATAGCCAGGTATTTCCTCCAAACCTGCCTGCTTACTGTGAAACGTGGAATGGCAGTTTATAGTAGTTTCAGATTTATCAGTAAGTTGGGGAATATATATTAGGCTCAGCGTAGCGTAGTCTACGCATGGATATTTGCAGTACACTGATACTGAATTCAGGTCATTATCAGTACATCAAAAATGTGTTTATACCTTTGTTAATAACTTTAAAATATTTGTGTTCCGATTGTGGGATATAAATCTAATATCAATAAGATTCTGTCAATAAAGTGCACATATATAATTGTGCCCTATTATCAGCAACATTGTGAGTCACCTCTGCCTTTTCCTGTCTGTTTCCTTATTCTTGGTTTTGCATTTTAGTTCGTGCACTGGAGAAGGCAAGGTCAAGTGCTCAACTGCAGGCCAACTATTCCTCTTCAGACAACAGCCTCTACACCAACCCCAAGGGCAGCACCATCTCCGCCTTTGATGGCGGCTCTGACTCCAGTTCAGAGTCTGAGCTGGAAGAGCCCCAGAGCCGGAAGAAGCTTCGTATGGAGGCCAGCTAGAAGAGGCCTCGTTTCCTGCTGCCATTAGACACTTGCTGGCTGCTTAAGGACTTTCCTCTTTCCCCTCCTTTAGTAAAGGCTCTCGGACTGCAACTTCTTCCTGTTCCTTGTCCCTTTCAGCCCCTTCTTGAGTTAAACCCATATTATGGCATGGCAGCTTACCTTTTGGAAGATCCCAGCAGCCGTAGTGTGAAGCAGGATGCGGATTTCTCTTGTCCTGCCCTGTGGTTGCACGTCTCTAATGCCAGGAATGCCCAGGCCATTTGATGAACTCCATGAGTCTGTAATTGCCTGGTCAGGACAGGGAGCTCTCTATTCTTCCAGTAGAGCCACACCAGCCTCTCTGTTGCATTTTTCCCTGACCAATCTTGATTTATTTCTTGGTGGAAGGGAGCACATGATACCTGTGTACATGTCTCTTGTTTGAAGTGACAGTGCAGGATTCACAGTGAGGCAAAGAGATTAATTTCCTTTTTGTATCTTGGCAAATGATTAATTGGTATTTATTTCCTCCTATGGAAACTCAATCTGGTCAGATTCCTCCTCCTCCTGCGGACATTAGTGTTATGAAGCTACAGATTCTCCCTATGAACAATTCTTCCCTTTTTGAATTTCTCAAAAGAAAAAAATAGAGCCAGCTTTTTTAAATGTAAATACACCACATGCTTTGTTACTTGGTACTAATAACGGCGTCGAAGCGTGACCTCTGCCCCTGGCAACTGGGCCAGTTTCCCATGTGGGTCCTGGGGGCATGGGTGGAGTGAGCAAAGGCCTCTGTGCGTATGTGTGCATGTGCACGCGCATGTGCATGGGCGTGCGCATGCATGTATGGGTGTATATGTGTGACCTTATATTTTTGTCTTCTTCCCACTCTTGTTTGTGACGTTTTATGAATTTAGTGTATACAAATGTAGCTTGGTCTCTGTCCAGGTGTGAGTCTATTCCATGGAACCGAAGTATGTTGTACATACTGCTCAAGAATTGTCTTGCAAGTTAAGGCTTCCCTTTACTATAAGACTATAAATAAAAAAAATATTTTATCCTTCTGAGTGGTACTGGCATTTTTGTGGGAGAATGGTTAGTACTTTGCATCATTTGGGAAAATAAAATGTTAGGTACTGAGAAAAGCAATAAAATAGATGTTTGGGAAAAGGATCTTTTGATTCTTATCACATAGCTATATATTATTTAGTAGATCCCAGTTTGGAGCCCAAAAGCAGCTCTCAGTGCTCAAATACACTAGGTATGTAACCAAACATAGATGCTTCAGTATTTTTTTAAAATTAAATCATATCTTGCCTGTTCCCTGATACAAGACCCAGTTCAGCTAAACCAGTAGTTGTTGTCTAATGGTGTGAAACCACATTTTCTCCATTGGATTCCTTTCCATCCCTATCCAGAACACCTACTTTAGATCCTGAATAGGTCTATTTTTTACGTCATACCTGGCTTGGCCAGGATACCATGTTCTGACAAGAATTATGTTTCGTTTTATTTATTTAGCACCAACAAATGCACAGCCTACATCAGTTTCTGGGGCATCTTTGAGTTTTGCTGTTTTGTAGGTTTGATTTGAATGGTTAGTACATTGAGAGGAGCTGCTTTTAAATATGCAGATGTTCTAGTATTAACATGGGATTATAAGGATTTAGTGGATTATTTATTAGAGGTAGAATGTTACATGCATGCTGGAACTTTGCCCTGCTCCCAAGAAAGCTGTAGGAAAAATGTAGTCTTATTTATATTTCTTACTTTCTGAATTAAATTTAAACGTTGACTGATCAGTAATATTATGAAGTAGTAGATATTACAAGGTGGCTGGAAACTTAAAATCCATTAGATTTTGAGGCAACACTTTTAGCACCATACATGACTGCAGTTCAGACTTCAACTTGAAATGTTTTATTTGCTTAATATAGTTGCCAGTCCTTCAACTAGATGACAGCTCTCTTCTTCTATAGTGCTTTTGGAAATGGCTACAGACAATTTGAGTCTTTGAAGTAGTATTTCATTTTGTTCTCCCCATTGTTACTCTTTATCTTTGTTGCCACATTATCCCTTGGTAGCTGCTATGTATCACCATTTACCAGTAAATCTAGTTTGGTCACTACTAGGACACAACATTTGACTGCTCTGATCTTAAAACTAGGAAACAAAACCACATATTTCTAATGAGATGTTCACCAGATGCTGAGATACTAGCCAGCAGGCCATGATCAGAACAAATAAGAGCTCAAGCTTATATCTGAGATCAAAATTTTGTATTAAAGTACTATGTTGTTGTAGAAGTGTCGTTGTATTAAATAGAATAGGCTTGTAAAGGAAATTCTTTGCCAGATTCACGTTTTCTGGTAATGCAAGAGAAGTAACCTCTTAAGTGCTTCTGGTGTTTAGAGGTCTACATCTTTTGATGTTCCACAGGGCAGAGATTATTCCCACGCAAGAACAAAAGTGAAGTTGACTCAACCACTTTGCAAAACAGGAGTTGCCCCAAGGCACTTGATCCTCCAAGTTCAACTCCCAAAAGTCTCAACCAACATGATAAATTGTCAGGAATTCTAGGAGTCAAAAGTCCCAAATCAAAGTTTGTGAACTCCTACCATAACACTACTGGAGTGAGAGGGAAGTCATCTCGTCTGCCCGAGTCTAAGTCTGTAGGCCCGTTGATGAACAAGCGGAAGCAGGACATGGTGCTTAGCTCAGCTAGAAGGTAAATAGTGTTGTGCGTTTGCATGCTGTTCGTTTTGTGTAGTTTCATTTTGTCTCATTTTTGTATTTGTTTCCGTTAACAAACATGGGGCGCCTATACGAACAGAATTTTTGTCTCGCTAATTTAAAAAACGGAATTTTTTGTGCCATTGGCGGCAATGGGAGGGCTTCAGAGGCTCGTCCCCCGCTCAGATTTAGGGCTAGAGGGGTCAAAATCGCCACACACAGAGGAGATACCAACCCTTTTTAGCCCACCAACTTTTGTTTTAAATAATTTTTATTAAATTTTGAAAATAACAATAAAATCCACCTTAGTGGGTTAGGAAAGTATGGAGGGGGAGAAGGGGTGGTAGAAAGTGAGGGGCAAAGGGATAATAAGGGGGGGGGGGGTCGGAATCCTTGTCGATTCTTGACTTCCATTTTTCTCTATAAAGTTGTCATAACTATTTGTATTATTTATGTTGTTGGTATCATTCATTTTTTTGTGTCGACAGTTGACACTTCTCCTTCGTGTTAAGGGCTTTATTCTAACTTTTTCTTTCTTCATCCAGTCCTTTACCGGTGTCCATCTATCCTTTTTTTTGGCTTATTTTGTGTTGTTGATAGCAAGAACGTTAGATAGTCCATATTCATTATATCCCATATTCTTGTTATCCATTTTTCCACTTTTGGTATTAATTTCTGTTTCCATAATCTTGCAAGAACTAATCTGGCAGCTGTTGTTAAGTGTGTAAAGATTTTGTCTTCATTCTTTCCCCATTGGTTATTCGTCATGCCCAATAGAAAGAATTCTGGGAGTAGTGGTATTTCTATCATTAAGATTATTTGACA
The DNA here is from genome assembly GCF_035594765.1 of Anolis carolinensis. Taxonomy (NCBI): domain Eukaryota; kingdom Metazoa; phylum Chordata; class Lepidosauria; order Squamata; family Anolidae; genus Anolis; species Anolis carolinensis. The sequence goes on from NC_085841.1 coordinate 238,064,186, forward strand.
TTTATCATGGATTTCCCTCCAGTACGGTTTTACCTTCTCACAATACCACCACATGTGTAGGTACGATCCTTCACCTCTTCCACATTTCCAGCATTTAATCTTCTTGCCTTTGGTAAATTTTGATATCCTTTTTGGGGTCAGGTGCCACCGATAGAACATTTTACACCAATTTTCTTTCAGTTCATAGGCATATGTGTAATTTAATTTTTTTCCCGCATAAAAGTTCCCATTCCTCTAATAATATAGTTCTTCCTAGATCTCTTGCCCAATTTGTCATGCACTCCTTTATTTGTTCCTTCTCAGTGCTCCATTCCAATAGAAATTTATATATTCTTGCAATTTTCCTCTTTCCCTTGTCTAATATTACATCCCATGGTGTTACCTTATCCTCAAATCCCTGAATCTTATCTTTATTGAAATTTTATTTTAATTGATAATATTTATTTATTTATTTATTTATTTATTTCAATTATTTATACCCCACCCTTCTCACCTGAGGGGACTCAGGACGGCTTACATGTGGCAATTGATGCCGTTACACTGATATACAATGAACTAATACTGGAGCCAGGTTAGATTACCATATTTTAATTTTAAAATTGCTGCTTCTCTGAGACGCGGGAACTAGGGGCAGCTAACAAAGGATGCCCCCAGGCAGAAAGTAGCCAGTAGAATAAGCCATTCAATGCAAATTAGGGTGATTAACGGAAACATTTACGCTGGCCTCCAATTGACAAGAGTTCTTCCCTCACCCTGGACTTCCCACAGATATATATAAACCTTCCTTGCTGAGTTTCTCCATACCTCACAACCTCTGAGGATGCCTGCAATAGATGTGGGCGAAACGTCAGGAGAGAATACTTCTAGAACATGACCATACAGCCCGGAATACATACAACAACCCAATAGTTCCTCATGTTGTGTGACCCCCAACCATAACATTATTTTTGTTGCTTCTTCATAACTGTCATTTTGCTGCTGTTATGAATCATAATGTAAATATCTGATAAGCAGGATGTATTTTAATTCACTGGACCAAATTTGGCACAAATACCCGATATGCCCAAATTTGAACACTGGTGGGATTGGGGAAGGGGGGGGGGGACTGATTTTGTCATTTGGGACATTTGGGAGTTGTAGTTGCTGGTATTTATAATTAACCCATAATCAAAGAGCATTCTGAACTCCATCGACGATGGAATTGAACCAAACTTGGCACACAGAACTCCCATGACCAACAGAAAATACTGGAAGGGCTTGGTTGGCATTGAGCTTGAGTTTTGGACCTGTAGTTCACCTACATCCAGAGAGCCCTGTGGACTCAAATAATGATGGATCTGGACCAAACTTGGCACGAATACTCAATGCGCCCAAATTTAAACACTGGTAGAGTCTGGGAAAAACGGACCTTGACAATTGGGAGTTTTCGTTGCTGCGATTTATAGTTCACCTACAAAGGGGTTCCTAAGAGCATCAGAAATATGTGTTTTCTGATGGTCTCTGGCGATCCCTCTGACCACCCCTTGCGACCCCCCCCCCCAGGGGTCCCGATCCCCAGGTTAAGAAACACTGCTCAAGGAGCTAGTAGTAAAGGAGGGAAAATTTTTGGGCCCTAAAGTCCTGGCTCTAGGGAAGCAGCTTTGAAGGGCTAGTAGTGGCAGTTGTCATGGAACTGGAATGACTTACATGAAAGAAAGTGCATGGTCATATTTTCCATTGCACTATTGTTGGTGTAAAGCCCTCTATACCAGGGCTTCTTAAACTTTTTCCACTCATGACCCCATTCTGCCTAAGAAATTTTTACGTGACCCTAGGTATATAGGTATAAAAAATAGGTATATTTTTGTGTAGAGCTGAAGCATTTTCTTCAGAGTCCACAGTAAAAACACTAAACGTTGTTACTAACAGATTTGTGTAAATGGGTGGCTTTCTGAAACCTTTTATTGTTGCCAAATTTATTGCGATCCCAACATAGAGGTAAAGGGACTCATTTAAGGTCAGAAGCCACAAATAAGAAGCAGTGTCCTTTACAGTCGACTCTTTGGAGTGAGAAGAGACTTTCCGAGTGTCACTGCGGCAAGTTGCTGACAAAAGAGTAAAGCTGATGGCTAAACAAACAGAGGCTGCATCAGGAAATGGTACATGTTTCTACTTTTAATGTCAATGATTGCAGCAATTCCTGGCTCTCTATTTCTCTTTCACATTTCCTTCTCTGGGGTTGCAGCACCCAGCCACATTCTTGTGTAGACGGGAAGATGGTGACATGCTCTAGGCTGCTTCACTTTTGGGATATGTTCAGCTTTTGTGAAAAGCTATAGCAGTTGGCTTGTTAGCACACTTCTAAAATCACACTATTAACACAAGTTGCTTTTCAGTCATTGGAAAACAGTCAGGGACCTTCCTTCAGGAAAGCAACAGACCCGCACTAGGGTGCATGCAAGTGGTGGGGCAGGGTGTCCACTGAAACAATCGTAGGCAGGAAAAGGAATCTAGGAACCGTTTCCCCTCTTAATGGTAGAGAGAAATCAACATCCTGGTAAAAAAAATGGAACAGCAGTACAGGATGAGCCTTTATCTCCAGCGATCGTAACTGTACAAAATAGGGGATTTTTCTAGAAAAACTACCAAGTTGGTCTCAAGCTAGCCAGAAGCTTTTTTTTAAAAGAATGTGCAGAACTCTTAAGCTCTGACAAGATAGTTGAGTGGCTGAACAACACAGACAGTGAGGGAGGCAGTATTTCAAAAGCACCTCCTATGATCCACGGCCACTGCATTTTATAGAAAGCAGGGCAAGCTCTGGTCCCTCATTTTTAAAGTCCTCTATAAAAACTTATATGATACCTTCACTGTGATCTGCTTACCTCTTGCCAACCTGCTGGGTAGCAATGTGTATATGCATGAAGTGGGTTGCCCTGGCAGATTACGCCAAGGGCATGAGAGCCCCCAGTGAGTTAAACCCTTGTGCCGGCAGGACTGATGACTTGAAGGCTGGGTTGCTGACCTGAAGGTTGCCGGTTCAAATCCAACCCGGGGAGAGCATGGATGAGCTCCCTCTATCAGCTCCAGCTCCATGTGGGGACATGAGAGAAGCCTCCCACAAGGATGGTAAAAACATCGAAACATCCGGGCATCCCCTGGGCAACATTCTTACAGACAGCCAATTCTCTCACACCAGAAGCGACTTGCAGTTTCTCAAGTCACTTCTGACACACACAAAAAAAAACCCCAAGTACATATGCCCCCCTTCCAAAACTTATATATATGGCAACTATTCAGAGATGTAAGGCATTTACGGTGAACAACTTCAGAAACAAAACTTGGAAATATTACTTTTTGGTACTACAACTCCGAGTCCTGTATCCAGATATAGTTAGAAAAAGAACTTCGCCCAGCTCTAAGAGAGCACATTACAATAAGGAAAACCGAGAAGTCTTTATCACAGTTTATGGTGCTACTCTTATAGAGCAAGTTGCCTGTATTTTCTATGCTGTTCTATAATAAAGGATGTCACTCCTAGATACTCTTAGTGGCTCTTTAACACAGAGTATATGTTTGCCAAATATACAGACATCCCCCTTCAAATGTTTCTCCTACAAGGATCAAGATGATGCTGGCCTGCTCTGGTTGCAACCCCAGCTACTAAACAGCCTTTTCTCTGCTGTGTAGGAGGTACTATTGCTATTCAGACTTCTGTCTACACACCAGCTGAGCCAGTCCTGGTACAATGGAAGCAGCTTCTCAATTTCCTCAGCCTGTAGCATGAAGATCTGCGAGATTTTGTGAGGAAGCTATGATCTCTTCTTTGAGAAAATGACGATTCTGTTGTTAATTTGTACTGGCTTTCAGGCAGACATGAATTCTGCACTTCATAAATTAAACAATTAATGGGAATTTGCACATACTTGCCTGTTATAATGTAGTTCTGCTTTTGCTAAAGAGCAGAACAAGTAATGCTGAAGCTTCTATTCTGAATGTTCAAAACGTCTCTTGGCTCCCCCCCCCCCCTCCAAAAAAAGTGGAAATTTCATGAAGCATTGCCTTTCAAGACAACCTCTTTGTCTTGTACCAAAATTGTTTTGTGTTTGTCTGGGATTGAGAAGTATGCACACACTTGGCTTTGAGATTTAAAAGCTCTTGGAAATTTGGGGTAAGATCCAAACTTTCCAATTAGTTGTTCCAGTTTAATAAATTCACTGGACTGTTCACTTAACTAGTGGAGAAGATAAATCCAGCAGAAAGAACAGAGGGCAGCCGCTCCTTCCCAGCAAGTGAAATATTTGCTTCAAAGGGTTAAGAATCTCATTCACCCCAAGTTGGTTTTTAGGAGACTCCAACGGCTGCAGGAATTAGGAAAAAGACGTTCTCTCATGCTAGTAGCAGAATATTCACATTATGTTATATTTAAGCACTTTTCTCCTACATCACCCACATCAAGGTCTTGTTGTGCTCAAGGGCTGACAGTGAGTTCACTAATCTCCACTTTGAAAGCACATTTTAAACTTGTTCCTGTCATTTCTCATTGAAGCTGTACATCTGCAAATCAGCTGTCCAAAACCAACAGATTTGTAAATGGATAGGAAATTATATATTCCTTGCTCCTCTTATAAAATTTGTGGAATGAGTACTTAATTTCTGTGTGTCCATTCAAGCACAACTATCTGATAAATAATGCATAGAAAGTTTCTATAAACATCTTATCTAGACTGAAGTTAGAGAGAAGAAGCCAACTTGATTCTAAGACATTACTGCCACATTTAAGCTTTGTTGTTTAGTCATTCAATCCAACTCTTCGTGGCGTCATGGACCAACCCGCACCAGAACCTCCTTTGGCCTTCCATTTTCCCCAGCATCATTGTCTTCTCCAAGCTTTCTTGTCTTCTCATTATGTGGCCAACGTACTTCATCTTTGCCTCTAATATCCTTTCCTCCAGTGAGCAGCTGGGCATTATTTTCTGGAGGATGGACTGGCTGGATCTTCTTGGGGTCCAAGGCACTCTCAGGATTTTCCTCCAACACCACAGTTCAAAATCATCTATCTTCCTTCGCTCAGCCTTCCTTATGGTCCAGCTCTCGCATCCATAGGTTACTACAGTGAATACCATTGCTTTAACAATGCGGACCTTCATTGCCAGTGTGATGTCTCTGCTCTTCACTATTTTATCAAGGTTGGCCATTGCTCTCCTCCACATTTAAGCTAGTCCCATTATATCGCTGAGGGAGAGGTATGTCCAGAACTATTGCAGGTAGCACAAGACCAGACTTCAGCACAATCTACCCTGCCTTGATGTGTAAGACAGAAGGAAGGGAGTAGTTGTGGAGTGAGTACTACCAGTGAGGAATTCCTCACAGAAAGCTGTAGAACCATGACTAAGGCACACCAATACAACACATGCCATTCATAGAGCCAGTAATAGCAGATGAAAACACCAGCACTACAGGTGTACCTCTCAAAGTCACCTTTGTGTAGATTCTCCCACAGCTTATACCACATCAGCAAGTGTAGATGATGCTCCAAAATCAGAAGAGAAACAAGAGATGGCAATTCCCGGAAGTGTGTTAATTTTCTTGCTTTATTAATGGACATGACAATCCTGAGGGAGAGGCAGACAGTGAAATGGAGGAATCAATTCCCTGCTTACCCTCTGTGTTCCATACAGTCCCCCCATTCCTGCTGAACATTTATGACTTACTGAAAAAAAATTTACTTTCCTTTCATTTGCTATCAATGTGAGGTGAAGCCTGAAAACAGAAACACTTTCAGACCTCTCCTGGCAACATCTTCTACTAATAATCTCTAATCCTGGGAGTTCCAGCTCTAGAGTTGTCAATCAGCTCTGGAGATGCATTAGTTATTGATCGCAAATGAAGACTGCCTTTTGCCCACTTCAGTTGTAAGACTATTTACTCTTCTACTCCATTCTCCTGAAGAGTACAGTTAACATGTATCTCCATGCAATGCTTGAGAAGAACCATCATGTGCCTACAACTGCTATTTAAAAGCCAGCACCTTTAAACAGGTCTCAAGAGAACAAGATAAAGTCTAGGAGCTCAATCAAGATCCAAAGGGTCCTTTTGCAGTCCTGGAGCTCCTGTCCTTGTACAAGGCTAAAGGGATATTGAAGGCATGTTCCTGGGGAATTTTTCATTATAGACTAAATCTTGCCCTTAAAAAACAAATAGAACCCTAACTACAAGAAAAGCAAAATATATGGACTCCTTTTCATTCAGAAAGCATGTAAAGGGAACCCATCGAGTCAAGGGCAGGCAACTGTGGCAAAGGGGAAACTCACAGAGGGCCACAAAAGTGCATTTTCAATTCAGAATTTGCCTGAATTCTCCCTCCAGTTTGTCCTTCTGGATTAACCAACTGTTTTCTGAACATTCAAGTTGGTTTGGTGAGTCAATGAGGTTAGCTGTCTGATACCACTCCACTGTTTTGATCTTCCATCCAAAATTTTAATTTAGGGAATTTGGGGTCTGCAATAAAGGGTTTGGAGACTGCAGCCATCTTTTTTGCTTCCATTTCAAACAAACATGAGATATTCAATCATGCCCACCACTGTCAGGAATGCTATGATGTAATTAGATCAAAGAGTTTTATGTACAATCACTACTGGACAGGTAATAAGAAAGAAATTAGTATTTTTTAATAAAATGCACAGACATCATTACATAATTGTCAATCCCACTCCTGGGCAAACTAGTTTCATTTGCAAGGAAAAGAGTTTTGCACAGATATATATTTTTGCCACTGCCTCATTTTGTTGAAAGCAAAATGAGACCTTTCAGCAAACTGAAATACAACTCTATAGTGTAGCTTATGCACACTATTCTTCACTTTGTGTATCTTTTCAGACGTTGATTCTGCTCATGCTGTTTTTGTAAGCTAGAGTTCAATCTCTTGGCCTGCAGTACTTAGACAATCTCAGGGATTGTGAATGAACAAAAAAGACATTTGCCTGTAAGGGGATGGGATGAGGGCACCAGCTCTTACCAGGCTGGTATGCAGCTGGTTAGAAAGCTGCCCTTCCAAGATGCTCAGTATAGTGCAAATCAAACAACGTTGGTCTGCCAGAACGCTAAGAGATATCAACATGCTGCACTATTTTCAAAACCCCAAACTGCTCCTGCTTTCCAGGGGCCCAGTCTCCTCACAGGAGCAAGCAGCACCCATATCCAAGCATATACTGCCACCACCACTGCCATACAAGCAGTAGAAAACAGAGATTTTTGGTATGGCCAGCAGAGTCCACTTGAAATTCACACACATAAAAGTTGAGCCCAATTTGGAAAAAAGAAACCGAAGTTAGCTCCGTGGCTGGGCCTCACCACAACCAAGAAACCTTCCAGCACCCATGGGCTGAACAGCACGATGAGACCCTGCAGGAGATCTATCAAGGCAGTGGTCCTCTCTCAGTTAGCAGCACTTTCCTCTTTTGGACTTGGGACAGGCTTCTTCAAGAAGTGCATCACCGCTTGCACCACCTTGCCAGGGGAGATGTTGTAGACAGGATGGGTAGGCTGCTGTTTAGAACAAAACAAAACAAAGTCGGAAGTTAATGTTGTAATTGATTCTGCCCCCCCCCCCAAAAAAAAATAAAATAAAATACTGTAGCAACAGAAACCAAGGAAGTTATGTTGCTCAATCTACTCTATTCCCTTATTTTACTTTTGTTAGATGGGGGATGTGCATTGATTAACTCAACTTCTCAGTCTCTACATTTTCTCCAGTGAAGTCAAAATGCCATATGCAGCTTCCTTCCTTCCTACTTTCATCTTTCCCACACGTGGGATCAGTCAGCCTGAAAAAGGGAAGCCTCTCCCTTCTTCACCTTTTTGCCTGTACAAAGATATATGGCCTCTGACTACATCTTGCTGAGGTGGAAAGGAAGGGAGAAGTCTTTATTCTATTTCAATCATGGCACAACTTACCAGCCGATTCTCTGGCACTCCTAAAATAACTTCATGAAGGAGGTCTCCGCTACCAAAATGCTGCGCTATCGATAGTCCACTCAGGCAATAGCAGGTATGGTAAAAATCCCGTGATCTGGAGAAAGAAGCATGCATGAAGCTGGAAGCTTGGGTCTTCTAGGGCGGGCCCGCGTACATGGATATGTGTACTAAATGTAATGTTCCACTGGAAGCAAAGGTATTTTAAAACATGTTTATGGAAGGGATTAAAAATAGAAGCTAACTGAAATGCTGCTCTTTAGTTGAAGAACTTGTGTGGCCTGGTAGAGCTTGTAAAAGTTATTTTATGGAATTCTCACAGAATTTTCCAGCTCCTGTGGCACATGGGATTTCAGGCAGGTACAGAAATCTTTTGGTACTCCAATTCAGCACCTCAAGCTTCTCAGCTTTCATTTTAATGAAGCAAGTTTCTAACATAGCTATGTAAATCTTTTAGCATTTATGCCCAGGACACCCAAGCTGCTTTTGGGGCTAGGGGTGGACCAAAACTGTCGCTACTTGTAGAGATACTCTTACAGAACAGTGAACACATCAACTGCACTACATTAAAGTAATCACCAACAATAACTGAAGCAGGAACCAATGACAAAATAATTAATGATATTCAGTGTGACCAAAATATGCATATATGATATGTGGTATGAATGGAAGAGTGAAAGAGAGCTAGAAATTTGAAGGCCTGCAAACCATTAACTACCTGCTCAGGAAGTGTAATTAAAACCTGCTAACGAGACCTGAAATAGTTGACCTGCCTGGCAAACTGTGATAAGAACTGTGACTGATAAGAGAAATGTTTACATCTGTTAACATCTGTCAACATTTGCTAACTTGATGAACTTTTGGGGCAGAGCTGCTTGTGTTTGCTAACACCAATCAAGAGGAATCAACATCTGGTCCAGGAAACTGAGGATATTCCAGGATGGAAGACGTCTATGATTCATTTACAACTTTGGGACAACATCATCAGCAAAATATTGCTATATAAGTGACCTTATGATAATCCAGAAGGTGTGACAGACAGCGACGCTGTTCGCCCGCCATGCTCAGTGGAGATGGTGTACTTGGGAGTGGCAGATCTGCTATGGGAAAGCAGGATTCTGTTCACTGTTTGGGGCCTCCTTTTCTCAGGGAAAGAGGAAGGAGTGCATTTTGAAGTCTTGGTCTTTTTGAAGTTTTGGCGTATTGGCGTTTTGGAACTATGTCTTGGCAGGCAGCAGTGGAAGCTGGGTCTGGCCTAAGCAGGTGCTTCTCCAAGAAGGGAGAAAGAATATGGTAATATTTGTGTGCATGAAGATGGATGCATGTTGTGTGTGAATGAAGAATGAAAATGTAACTCTCCCCTTTTGTTTGTTTCTTAGCCAATGTAACTGTAGGTTGTTTGTGAATCCAATGTAGTTGCATAGAATCTGTATGTCTGTATGTCTAAATGTTGTTCTTTGTTGTTCTGTAAAAAGTTCTGCTATACCTCTCAAACTGAAACTGCAATAAAAAGAACCTATGCTTTAAAGTTATTGAAAAGTTATTCATAACATTTTTGGTGTCAGAAGTGGGATATTCTGTTCAGTCTGAGCAGGATGTTTTAACTTTTGTTGTAAAAGTCTTCATGACACAGTGTTCCATCACTACTTCGCAGTTCACTTTTCGTGGATTCGCTGTTTCGTGGTTTTTCAATAAACTCTAAAAGAATATTATAAATAATAAAAAATACAATTTACAGCCTAAAGAAGGAGTAAGGAGAAGCCGAAAGGAGAGAAAAGAAACCCAAGTGGCAACAGGAGGAGGAGGAGGCGATTTATCAACACACGACTGGTTGATAAAGACTTAAAATAGTGTATAACTACTAAAATAATGTATAATTATTAAAATAAATATAGTGTCCCTACTTCGTGGACTTTCACTTATTGCGGGTGGTCCTGGAACGTAAGTGAGGGAACACTGTATTGCAAAACTGAGTAAATAAAAATATATACAACCCACTCACAAAACAAAGGGAAAACAATATAAAATCTATTAAGCAAATGCGCAAGTGCATATAAGACCTCCTTACAAATCCATCTGGCCACTACACTGACTTTAGAGCAAAGACACTTAGAGAAGTTAAAAAACAGAGGATTGCGTACATTGTGCTCTCTTCTCAAAAAAGACAAAACATGCATAACTACCACATTTGAGGAGTAGACTCTCTACTTGCACAAAACCTGGAGTTAGTGAGGTGATCACATTTATTAATAACAATACATTATTTGGAGTATGAGACCAAAAATGTTTGGAAAAAGTTCCAAATGGATATCTCCAAGCTGAAGAAATGGACTCTAAAATGATAGATGAATATTAAACAAAAACAAGTGCAATGTGATGGATTATCATGGCAAGAAATCCCAACTTCACATACACCTTGATAGATGTGATCTGGTGCCAAATTAGTAAGGACTTTGTGGTCCCCTCGGGGAGAGAGGCCGGAATAGAAATAAAGTTGTATTATTATTATTATTATTATTATTATTATTATTATTATTATTATTATTATTATTATCATTATCATCATCTCTATGAAAATGTTAACCGCGTATGTGGCTGCTGTTAAAAAAAACAGAAAAGGCCTAACTTGGACATTAATTAGAAAAGGAATAAGAAATAACATTTCAGCATTCTGGCTACAGAGTTCAGACCACTAGATGAAATTTTCCAAATTGAGGCAACTTTGTGCTTTCCCAAGGTTGCAAATAAGTGAAAATAAATCCCTTTAATCAAGAATTATCCAGCACAGGACATTACTCACTTGCCCGGTTTGTCCAAAAGGCCGCCTGCAGGACACTGGCAGCAGAGCAGGATATATTCTTGCAGTGCCTCCTGGTCAAACATCCAGTGTGTCATACTGAGGGAAGGATCACCTGAGAGGTTAAAAAACAACAACACAACCCCAACTGAGTGTTCAGCCATTCCAATAAGTGGTTCAAGCACAGTGTGCCACTGTGACCTACTAAAGTTACTGCTGAAATTTATTGTCATAATGCCTCCCTTTCAATCTTTCCTTGCTTCTTACTTTTGACAAGGAGAGAGAGATACTACCGCTCTGAGCTACCAGACTTCACTGGCAGAACGTGAACAGGCAAAACGGTTGTGATGGCAGTGAGTGGACAGAAAGGAAAAGGACAGGTTGAAAGGAAGCCTTCCTGGAGAGCTCACTAGATATGGCTAGAGACAAACGTGTCACATGATTTAATTAATTTGTGAAACCCATTTGTGAAACTATATTAGTTCAGACTATCATTCCACCTCTGAGGCCCAATTTCTGGAAGTCATTTGGAGTCTTCTTTTGCTTTCCTTTCAAATAAAATCCATAGAGCAAACATATGATTTTTACACCATAGTATTAATGTCTACTTTTGATGGTTAGCACCTGATGGATTATGAATTCACACCCTCTTCAACCAGTAGAAGGGGCCCTGTCACATTTAGAATAGTATGGGATCCCACTGCCAGGAGTCTCTCCTCCAAGCTGTGCAACTATGGAAAGGGATTCACTATGACTCCTATCCCACAATGTGTTGCTACAATGGCCCTAACTGTCCTATATTTTGGGCAGGCTGATTCGATGGAAAGCAGCACAACAGTTCTGTGTGACTAGTGCTACTCTTTATCAAACCAGCTTCCCTTCAGTCTCAAGAGGGCAACAGAGGAAAAAGTAGCAGTTGTATATCTTCTAACTGGTGAGCCTGGGCCAGCACTGTCTCCCAACACATTTGTTCTTTATTCTGAATCCCATAACACACTACTTGCACTGGGTGTCCTCAGGTCCTCCTAAATAGTGGAAAGTACTTATTTCTTTTGAACACGAAGGGAATGAGAAAGCTGCAGTTAACACACATACCTGAAGCTTTGTGTTTAAGCTAGGTTTCTGCATCGGGGGAAGGAAGGGCATAAACAGACCCAAACAGCATGCCTGGAGAGGCATTGACAAGTCTGTGATGTTCAAACTTACCTCTGGCATGTAGTGCTCGATGTAAGAGAGGCAGTAAACCAGCCTGCCAGAATGAATAGCAGCCATCAACCAGCTTGTTGCAACGGCCCTGAAACCCACCTTCAAATCGCATCTGTCGGCTTGTGACCCAGTGCTGGTAGGAAGAGGAAACAACCCGTGTTACTGCTCAGCATAGTCATGGGAGTCACCATACACTGCAGGGAGCAATGTACTTAAGTTTAGGGGAATATGTACCCTCCCTTTCATACTGAATTGGTCTACTGCAGTGAAACCCAATGTAACTAGGTTGACAGGTATACCGTAAAATGGCTCTCAGTGATTAAAGAGAAAGGAGGAAACAAGTCAGAAAACATGAAGAAAAATTAGACTGGCAGACATGAAAGATCTGTACAAAATTTCAATTTAAGATATTGATGGACTGGCAGAAAAGCCGAATGGAAAGAATAATGTTCTCAAAGGCAGAAAAAAAGAATGAACTGGCAGAGAACTACATAAAATTGCCATTTTCCCTCAAAGATAAACATATACATTCTGATTAACCTCAGAAAATCACCTGGGTCATAATCAAATGCCTATAATATCTTTGTGCAAGGATAAAAGGTGGGTCTTTTAAATAAATAAACAAAACATTTCTGCAAGATGGTATTTTAGATCTCAATACCTTTGGTTAGTAATTAAGGAAAATCAAAAGCAGTAAGAGATACAGTCTCACTTATCCAACATAAACAGGCCAGCAGAACGTTGGATAAGTGCAAAAGTTGGATAATAGGGAGGGATTAAGGAAAAGCCTATGAAACGTCAAATAATGTTATGATTTTACCAATTAAGCACCAAAACATAATGTTTTACAACAAATTGACAGAAAAGGCAGTTCAATACACAGTAACCTTATGTAGTAATTACTGTATTTATGAATTTAGCACCAAAATATTGCAATGTATTGAAAACTCTTAATACAAAAACATTGACTACTAAAAAATTGACAACAAATAAAGATGGAATTGTTGCCTAGAAAAACAGCTGTGGGTCTGGGTGGGAAGCAGACTGTGTTGGATAATACAGAATGTTGGATAAGCGAAGGTTGGATAAGTGAGACTCTACTGTATTGCCAAAAAAATGTGGATGAGGACATGGATAAAAAGAAGCAAAGAGCAGGTCTAAGGAGAATAATCATTCATAGCCTGAAGAAATGTACTTGACTCCAAAGAAATACAGACATTTTGGCACGATGAGAGTCACAGCACAATGTGGTCCTGGAATACAGAAAAAGTAGAGCCACACAGAAATACTAGCAAATGGTTACATACCAACAAACTTTTCAAATTCAAAACATCTTCACTTTTCAGGATGACAAGCGCTGCCAGTCCACAGAAGGTGTATCCTCCATGAGCCTCCATACCAGGGACACCACCAATCCCACCTTCCCAATTCTGACATCTAATTGAAAAAATTAAAAACACAAAAACAAGATGTGTACTCTTAACCCCAAGACAGCAATCCCAGAAAAATCTCACTCCTCTACTTAAGCCTTGAGTTGCCTTTGCGGTGAGAAGAGCGGGGTACAAATATAGTAAATAAATAAATAAATAATACCACTAGCATCTTAAAACAATAACTGAGGTCGTACACAGAGGCTCCCAACCTCAGTGCAAGGATTCAGTAGGTTGCTGCGATAGTCCACAGGATGGCCTGCTGTGTCACTGCAATAGACCCCAGGAAACACTGCATCCTGATCACTGCAACAGCCACCCCCAATGGCCTCTCCCACTCTCTCTCTCTCTCTCCCTCCCTCCCTCCCTCCCCTCTCTTTCTCTCTCTGGTGGAATTACTTATGTATGTCACTAAAAGGATGGTAACCAAAGAGTGCCAGTTTTCCGAGGCAAAAAAAAAAAGATTTTTCTTACCTTGCTATCCATTCTGCTGTTCTTTCAAAAAGAGTTGGTGTAATAATGTTGGTAAGTGAAGCCACTGATGCAGCACAGTAGGCACTCCTAAGAGTTAAATATAAGAGTAGTTAAATTCTATAGATGGTTGAAGAATGCAGATCTGCTGCTGCTGAATGAGTAGAAGCTCAATACTTAAGCTGCACTATCCCCTAAAGCCACCAGACCTAATCTTGGAAGCTAAGCAGGGTCAGCTCTAATTAGTACTTGGATGGGAGACTGCTAATGAACACCAGGTACTGCAGGTTATATTTCAGAGGAAGGAAATGGCAAAACCACTTCTGAGGATTCCTTGTCTAAAAAAATCCTCTGAAATTTATGGGATAGCCATCAATTGGCAGTTGACTTGAAGGCATATCCACACACATTCAAAATGCAGCCATTTCTGTAGTTATAATAATACACCCAGAACTGAATCTGAAGTCTCCCCTTGAAGAGACATTGGCTCAAAGTATTCGTGAGCTGTACATCTTTGATCAATGAGAAGACATTAACTGTGCATTGTGTCTGATCGGTATCCCTCTATTAATCCACAGATTCAGTGAGGCAGAATGGGTGAATTTGGTGACTCATGTGCACCACTTCTCAAACTCTCCTCCTGAGGGTGGGAGGATCCCTTTCCTCTGATAGGATCAAAAGAACTGCTATTCGCAGGAGGGTACCAAATGGATCTGGTCCCATCCATTTATTTGGGAAGCAAAACCACCCTTGAGGAGGCAGCAAGAATTGAAGTTATCCAGGAAGTTGAATTCAGAAGTTTATCTCAAAAGATCAATTCCTTCCTTTCATCAGACTGATCTACCAAAGGACCTGGGGACTTAGATTTATATGAATAGCTGCAAGAGGCATAGACAGTTATAAAATACCTCTCTCTCATTCTTCCACAATATTCTACCAAGGAAGAAACTTTCATTTATTTGCTTTGATCCTGCAATTTGCACAGCTGAATCTACAAGACGCTGTTAAATTTTTAAAAAACGGTTTGCTTCTTCAGCTTTAAAAACTGCTGCACCAAAAGAAACTTTGACATGTGTGCCATTTTCCCCACTTACAAGCATATCACTCTGATGAGTCATAGTCATCACCCTTTTCTTGCCAAGCCAGGACTATTTAACATCACCAAAAATGAAGCAAGTCACAAGCTCCCCTATGTTTGATTCCAGGATTTTTTTTCATTGTTCTTATCTAGCTATGCAACCAATGCTTGCTATATCAAGATAAAACACACTTAGACTATCATTTCTCCAGAAATCTTTTAACAAGGAGAAACTGCTGTTTTGCATTATATGTGATAAATACTTCCATTTTTCCAACATACCTGACATCTACTTCTCCCCCTATGTGCATGATGAAGGAGCCGTCAGGCTGTTTCAAAGAATACAAATACTCCAGAAGCTTCTCCCTGAAAATCAAGTTCAGAAACATTGCTGTCTATTAGAGAAAAATAAGACCAGTGTGACCTCCTCCCCACCCAAAGAAAGAGAAGTATCTTCTCTTTTTGGTTGTTGAATGTTTAAGGTGCTGGGTATGCAATAAAATCAAGGTTGCTCTGTACACATTGTGATCCTAAGGATTCATTTTAATGACAGATCAAAGCTGCGCTCACAACTCTTACAGGAAAGTGTATTCCTGGCAAACTCTGTTCATTTCAGAAGCTTAATTTGCCTAGACAAAGCTATTCTGATTTACCATGAAAGATCTGGGCAATAGAAACCTTGTATTCCACCATAGGTCACCTAGAAATGTTCCAAAATATT
Organism: Anolis carolinensis; assembly: GCF_035594765.1. Taxonomy (NCBI): domain Eukaryota; kingdom Metazoa; phylum Chordata; class Lepidosauria; order Squamata; family Anolidae; genus Anolis; species Anolis carolinensis. The sequence goes on from NC_085841.1 coordinate 238,079,839, forward strand.
CGAATCAGTCTTCTGCCCACTTCTGACCCAAAACAATGGTTGTCACTTTTGTGGTCGAAGAATGCTGGAACTTCGCATAAAAATCCTGCAGAACATCCACTGACTTTTACTCCCATCTCTGCTAATAAAATTGTAGAGGAAGACACTTCTTACTAAACCTGATCATTGATCCTATTAGCCTGGTACTCTTGATGGTACTTGACACGGGGCCTCCAGAATCATTAGCTGGAATTTTTTCTCAAATCTACCTGGTTCTTTGTTCCTACAATGTTATCTATCTGTTCCCAAATTCCTAGGCTTGTAATATTAAGGCTGACTTTGACATTCTGGAGTCTGTCATACCATTACCTTGCCTGGAAACTTAAATACAAATAAATATTCACACAGACAGAGACTTATTTTGAACATGCAGTACTGAAGGTCAGAGGTCATTAATGGCATCATGAGATTAGACTAAGATATGTGTCACTCATGGTCAAGCCCAATTTTAAAGGAATGGAATGTGTCTGACTAGTGTAAAAAGGATAAAGTGCAGAATGAGAAATATATAAGGTGGCTTTTCTCAACCTGGCACCCTCCAGATATGTCAGACTACTGTTGTCATTCTCACCTGACAATGCAGCCAACAGTTTGGTGAAGGCCACTGCGAAAAAGTGCTGACAAAGAAAAAGTCGTTTCCATGTCTTCTGCAGGTAATGAACGTAATTGTCTACTATCTGAATAGGAATATTTATTTATTCTACATCCAAACTAAAGCCTATCCCTTTTACACACCTATGTGCCTTTTTAAATGGTGTGCATATTTTGTAAAAAAAATGTATCTTGTCTACAGTATGTTCATGGAAAATTAAATTTGTTTATGACATTTTCTGCAATCTGAATCTACTGCATGTTTAAACTACATTTCTGGTAGATCAAATATCAGGATAGAAAAGACAAACAGCCCATCACGGGCTGCATGCTGGCAACACATGAGCACAAGAGGTACTGCCACCTGTCTTCTAGAGCATCTTTGGCCCTCTTCTCTAGGCCTAGAGTGCAAGAAAAACATTGCACCAAATTTAAATAGAAGAGGAGCCAAGAAAGACTTTGGCTTCCACTTGAATAGGCCTGCTAGTAAAGATACACATAACCTGTTACATGGAAAAGGACAGAATAAATATACTTTGGACAGCCAGTTCAGGAAAGCATTATTTGTTTTTTTACTTCTAAAATGTTACTGAGGGGAATCATTTTGGAAGATTTAAAGGAATTTTTAATTTTAAAAACCAATGCAAAAGTAGATTTGTAGAAACACACTGCTAATGAGCAACGTTGTAAGTTACCATTGAATAAAAAGCAATGGAATAAATTACATTTAAATCATAATTATTGAAAATATATTTTTAAAATAGCTTCTAGGCTCTGATTTTACCTGTTGATAACATTGTATGCCTCTTCAGTGCCAATAATACAAAGAGCATTGACAGCTGCATAAGTGGGTGCAAGATGTGGGTGTTGGCCAGGCCCCCCGCCAAAGCCTCCACTGGGGCTCTGACAGTGACTCAGAAACTGGCACACACTAGACATAAAGAAAAGACCAAGGTTAGTTTAAACAAATAGAAAACACTAAGCCTTCAGTTGTTTGGTTTTTACTGTACTTCCAACCTCACACACCCACACATGCATATTCATTTCCAGAGCAGAGGCATTAAGCCCTTTTCAGATGTCGGTGGAAGGGTCAAGGAAAGTGCAAACTGAGTTAAAAGACTGTAGGTGGCAAGCATTTTGTAAATCATCACATGTCCGACAGGATTTCAATGCTGGGTATTGGTATCTTTGCACAAGACATGGAACAAACAGCCTGACACTCTTCCTTCTTCTTAGAGTTGGAAGAGACCACAAAGGCCATCCAGTGCAACTCCCACCATGCAGGAATCAAAACACTTTTAAACAGGTGGCCACCCTGCCTCTGTTTAAAAATGTCCAAAGAAGGAAACTCCACCAGATTCTTGAATTCTTAGGTGTCTCTCTAGAGCAGTGGTTCTCAACCTATGAGTCACCAGGTGTTTTAGCCTATAACTCCCAGAAATCCCAGCCAGTTTATCAGCTGTTAGGATTTCTGGGAGTTGAAGGCCAAAACATCTGGGGACCCACAGGTTGAGAACCACTGCTCTAGAGCTCCTGCAGATCCCACTTGCATCTCTGCAGATTGGTGAGGCTCTTCTTCCTCTTTGCCAATCAAATCAACATCTGTAATTTGTTAGCATTAGTGGCCACATAATGGCTGGGCACTCTTTCAGTACAGAACAGTTCCTCTCGCTCGCAGCCCATATGCAACTAGAGGCAGCTTTTGGTTGCTTCGCCCCAAGTTCCAACATCTCACATATCTTCTGCCTGACAAAGCTGATCTTCCCATGAATTCTTCATAATTTCCAGCACTCTGCCTGGTGTTGATTTTATAGGAGATCCATTCCCAGGTCTACACAATGTTTGAGCACGCTGGTTCTTCTGGACTTGTTGCTGAATGCTTTAGCAGGTGATGTCAGGTATTTGCATATTTTATCTTTAACAGTCTCATTCACACTTTCAGACCATTCTATTAATTCCAGTCCTCCCACCTGCTTGCTTTCCCCCAACACACCATGCAAACACCATATAAATACAGAAGGACTTCCCATGTGGATGGCCACTAGGACATGAATGAGCTGTTGCTACTACAAATACCAAGATGCTTTGAAAAAGCTGAGATCTGCATTGATAAAAGAACTACTGCCACCAATGAAATCACAGTTCTTCAAGATATAAAAACGTCTGCCTACATGCGATTTCCATGGTCTTCCCATTTGTGGGTTTTTTAAAAACCTATTTATTAATGTAAGTCACCCTGAAAATAGTTATTTACAGATTCAGTAATAAATTGTAATGATAATCCGAGTACTAATAATGTATAAAAAGAAACATTTTCCCCTGCTGGGAGCTGAAGCTGTGCTCTCACCGCCACCATCTATGGTGATCACAAGATGCACAGAAAACAACTACTCAAGAAGCAACGATTGAGAGGTTATTGTTGGAGTGAGATGAATGAGACAATGAGCTATTGTATTTCAAAGAAACATTCAAATGCATCAGCAGGGACATTGGGAGGTTAGGTCAGAGACTTACACACTGTGCATAGATAATGAAGACTTCTAGGAATCCTTTTCTACTGTTATTTACAAGTGCAAAAGGCCATTTCAAGTGATGTTGACATTGTGCGTCTTCAAGTCATTTTTGATTTAACAACAACCTAAAGTAAAGTTATCACAAGACTTTATCGGCAAGATTTGTTTAAAGTTTGCCCTTGCTTTCCTTTGAGGCTGAGAGAGCAGGATTTGCCCAACCAGTGGTTTTCCATAGTCAAGCAGGGATTCACACCCTGGTTTCTCAAGAGATCGAAGCCAACACTCCATCACACTGGCTCTCATTCAAACTACAGCTAGCACTCATTTCTCTTACCTGAACTTTTGAATTCTGATTTTAATTTTAGCTTCTTTTAAGTAAAACAAAGAACTGTGAAATCAGAGATTTCTCAAAAACCGCTTTGGTTTCTGTGCCTCCAGCAGGCTGTATCATTTTTCAGTTTCTCTGAACAAGAAACTTAAATAAAGGTACTGAGACTTACAAGGCACACATTCTACTTCTGCTATTATAAATTATGGTGTTACACTTGAAGCATGTCATTATATATTCTGCTAAAACAGAGTTTAGGATGGAAACAGAGCTTACTCTGAAGCGACCGATTCTGAGATAGGTTCCTCCAGCAATTCTAGACTATGCAGGATCCAGTAGCACAGCCAAGGCCGGCTGGCATCCAGACACTAGGAAAGAAGAAAACACCAGCTGTTCAAACCCATCTCTGAAATAGCTGGAAAGGCTGCATTTGTTATACAACAGCAGGGCACAAAAATGACACAAATTAGGGTGGTGATTACTGGGGCACAATGACTGGAAGCAAAACAGAACATCTAGAAGGAGAAAGAGCACACATTTATGAGAGGAATCATAGAATCACAGAGTTGGAAGAGACCTTGTGGGCCATCCAGTCCAGCCCCCTGCCAAGAAGCAACTCCCTGCCAAGTAATTTTCATGCCTCTTTAAAGATACCTTCATTATTTGCACAGCATGAAATTAAGAAAGTCCACAACCTTTGTTTTGCTGGCTTATAAAAGTATCCTGGCCATAACAAGATCAGGTCTTGTGGTACTTTTTAAATTCCGGACAAAAATTAAACAGATAAATGAAAGCCCTAGTGTCACATTACCCCCAACTAACTCTATGATTAGAAACAAAAAAAAATCCAGGAAAGACAATAATACAAGCTCCTTTGGCCTGAAGGTGTTATTACCTCATAGGCATCTGTCAACTGCCTTAGTCCTCTCTTCAGGTAGTGAAAGTGTTTATCCCGATGCAAAAGAAACCTGAAGAAAAGAGCAACATTTATACACCAGATTAAAATTTTGTAAAATAATTTGAATGAGGCCCAGATTTGTCAATTCATTCAGAAACATAATATGTTTATACCTGCCTTATATATCCACTCTGAACTTCGATTGCAAGGTTTTTTGTCTAAGAATGTGCTAGATTAAACCAAAGGTCCATCTAAGCCAGTACTCTGGCCAACATCCAAAGAATGGCTTAGGCTCACAGAAATGCCTTGTACTCACTCAGATGAATTTTTAATCTCCCCACAGCATCCTCTTTGATAGCTGAATCCAAGACTCACCACAAACACCTTTCAGAAAACTCTCTCAGTTTCTCAAGAGCAATTTTCCATGCTGCACTTAGTGAAAAAACAGAGCAGGGATTTTATTTTATTTTAGGACTACACCATTCAGGATCCCCACTAACCAAATGGTTGGAAACTGTTGGAGCTGAATGCACAAATAACTTTCCAAAGTTCTTCGAAAAGCAAATCCTTAGATTCCTAAACATTTGATAGCAGCCAACTAGATGTCCTCAAAAACTTATAAGCAGGACACAATGAAGCTAGCTGTCCCATGACCCTGCAATCTGAGATGCATTCGTTAAACATAGGGACAGCAATCTTATCACAACTGGAGCCACTGAGAGACCATGGATCTGTCTAATCTCTCTTCAAAATCTTCTGGGACAGCAGCCATAGCATCCCATGATACTCAAGTCTGTATGTTGATTCCTGAGTAAATTCCTCAACAAATACTTGGCTCTGCATCTACTAGACAGTCAAATCCATCCACTATGAGGTCAATGAAATCTAAACATTGTTTTGGAATGTAAAAACAATAACTTTTAAAAAAGAAATGAAATAATGATGAAATGAGTGGCAGAATGAGTAGCCAGATGAGATTTTATTTTTTATATATATATATATATATATATATATATATATATATATATATATATATGGACAAGGCTGTTCAGAGAGCAGAAAAAGGAGCTAAAACTGAGGTGAACAAGCCAACTAGAGAAGATCTGTGAGGGACAACTAGACACACACACTGGAGCGAGTATCAGACCTGATCACAGATTTACATACAACACACATATTATTAACAACAGGAATGCACATTTTTACACCTACTTCTAACCCACTTTTTAACTGTTGTACTTTCCATTGTTTTAATGCTATTTTATTTTAACTTGCCATATAGGTAAAGGTAAAGGTTTTCCCCTGACGTTAAGTCTAGTCATGTCTGACTCTGGGGGTTGGTGCTCATCTCCATTTCTAAGCCGAAGAGCCGGCGTTGTCCGTAGACACCTCCAAGATCATGTGGCCGGCATGATTGAATGGAGTGCCGTTACCTTCCCACCGGAGCGATACCTATTGATCTACTCACATTTTCATGTTTCGAACTGCTAGGTTAGCAGAAGCTGGGGCTAACAGCAAGCGCTCACTCCGCTCCCCGGGTTTGAACTGCCAACCTTTCAGTCAGCAAATTCAGTAGCTCAGTGGTTTAACCCGCTGCACCACCGGGGGCTCTGGTTACTTGCCGTATACTCCTGTATAAATCAATTTAAAGTATAAGTTGATGATAGGTTTTGGTGCTAAAATTGTGGATTTTGATATAAGCCATGGATAAGTCGAGGAACATTCCTGAGAAAGGAGAAAGCACCAGTGTCCCCTCAGTGGGCCAGCTGCCCCTGTGCATTGTCACCATTTCCCCAGCCAGGCATTCAAATGGCCAGAGGCAGAGCTACAGCAAATAGAGAGGGCCAGTGTTTCTTTTAGGCTCTTCTGGGACAGACTAAGCTCTTGCTTTTTGCCATTCTGCTCAGAATATCATGAACTACTTTAGGACTCTTATTATAAGAAAGACAATATATAAATAAATACAAGGTGTAGTATATCCAGCAGGCACTGGAATGACCAGAACTGCACACCCTATTCTAAAGGTGGGTGCATCACATTAACAAAATATTATGTAATAATACAAAGGAATCCAAAGAACTTCATATGAGGAGGCTTCCTCATCCACTTCTTCACCTGTCCTAGTTCTCCTTGGGGATAATGGGGCACTTCTCAACAATTTCTGCTAGAGTAGCAAAGTTGTTCCCAAAATCTGCACACAAATCAGTATTGGTAGGCAAATTAAAATACAAAATTCTTAGCATCTGTTCTGCTTTGACTGTGTAAGGAGTCAGCACGGTATAGTACTGCAACTTTAGAGACCAGGTTTCAAATCTTTGTTCTCAGTCTCTCAGCCTCAGGGAAAAGCAAATGAAAACTTCCTCTCAACAAATCTTGCCAAGAAAGCCTCATGATAGATTTGCCTTAGGGCTGCCATAAATCAGAAATGACTTGAAGGTTACAAAAACAACACAGAGGAGGAAATGCTGCACAGGTATAGCAACTTACCTGTCATGATGATTTGTCTTGTAAGCATCAAAGACTTCTTGGACTATGTCTTCTACTTTTGTCTGCAGATGGAAAAGACATTAAAGGAAAGAGGGAAGGGAGAGAATACATGTTAGTACGAACATGTAAAAATCCTAAAGCAGCAATGGGAAATGTGAAGCTATGCACAACAGCTCCCACAACCCCTCACCATTGGCTATGCTGGCTTGGGTTAACTGGAATTGTAGTCCAAAACCTCTGGTGGCACCAGGTTATCAATCCCTGCTCAAATGCATCCAGAGCACAGCACTGCCTAAGCAATTTTGATCACAACACAAGGAAGAAATATGGCATTGCATGCAATGTAACCAAGTGTCTAGGAACAGCCAAGAATAGTTGATGTCAGAATGCAGAAGAGCTACTGCAATTCCAGTTCAGAAACTCAACACAGAGGCTGGTGCAAAGCAACAGATGATGACTTTAAGATCTAAACTCAAGCTTCCTATACTAAGGAACCACAAATGTCGAGTGCCCTCAATGCCTTCAAAAAGTCCTAGGATCAATCTCTGAGATCTCTAGGGAGGACTAGGAAAGATCCATATGTGAACCCTGTGAAGCTGCTGTCGGCATAAAAAACATTGAGTGAGATAATCCAATGGTCTGACTTGAATGAAAGCAGATTTATAGCAACAGTAGTCATCAAGGAACACACATTTCTGTTCCTGGTTTGAAAATGTTATTTCTTGTTTAATTGTGCTGTACTTACTTTGAAAGTACCGTAGTTGTTATACTTTGTTTTTGTGTCTGTCACAAACTATGTTGAATCGGTTGAAACTCAATGCGAGAATCATTGAAAAACTATAGCAAAATGTGCTGCAGGATGTCCCACAAAACACACTTTTTGAAAGTTAATAAGCTTTTTTTTTCCATGTTTTATTATATAACCAATTAGGAAATGACATTTATAACCCAGGAACAAAAATCATGTTACATAGCATTATGAGTTTTGATATGACCAATGGATAAGTTGAGAGTTATTCAATGAAGGGAAGGGGTGGCAGTACAATACTTACATTGACTTATGGATGTCAACCCACATCTTTCAGGTTAATTTTTTGACTAAAAGGTCTAGATTTTTACACTACCACACAGTATATTGCAATCATTTCAATGTATGAGTTGCCTTAAGTCCTTATATGGGAGACAATTTATAAATAAAATAAATTATTATTCTCAGGCCAGATTCGCTGTAGGAGACAAAGGAACATTTTCATTTGTACCTCATCTTTCTTCAAACACTGGAACTCAAAGTGGGTTACAAATCAAAATAAATACAATATAATTAAAACATACAGAGAGCCAACATTAAAATGGAATTAAACTGCTGACAATATTTAAAAAGCCAAACAGACAACAAAAAATGTTAAACAGCAATCTGAAAAACCTGTGTGTCAGCGAATTCAATAATGGGTAAAAAAGAAAGGAAGGAGCTCAAACAATTCAGATGGCTGGATAAACAAAGTTCTCTCAAAAATTTGTACCTGTACCAGCCTACCGGTAATTTCAATAACTTGCCTAATACAATGAAATGCCCAGACTGAGTATCCACAGGGCAAGCTAGACAGAAGGTCAATAATGACAGAAAGGGGAAATGGACAGCTCAGGTTGCAGATATCTTTGGAGCTAGTAAAATAGAATCGTATTTACAATTCCAATTAACATTTCTCTGCTAAATCTGTCAACACTCTTGTATTTTCTCGCCGTTTCTCAGATTTGAAAAATGCTCCCTTCTCCATTAAAGGTCAGATTCCAGAGAGAGACAATTGAGCACAGATTCCCCTTTAGAAACATCTCAGGTCTCCAGTAAGGAAGCCCAAGCCCAAGCCAGTAATCATGTCAATGGGATGACAAGTGTAATTTCTACGGCTTTGGCCTTAACAGTGAGAGCAACACAAGCCAGCAATCAGCCCCCAAATCCAAGACTGGTCATGCTGGGCTTCTAATAAAAAGAACTATCTTGCCAGCTATATTTGTTTTGATTGGGGGGGGGGGGTGGAATAACCACCTCTCCAAAACATTAGGAAAAGTATTTCATTTCCTCCCAGATTCAGAACGCAGGATTGGGGGGAAGTTCACACGCATTCAGCAAGTAACCAGGATTTTGAACATTTTCCCATGGTTTCTTCTGCACCTTCATGATAAAACATTGACAAACACCAATTATTTCATAAATTAAAAATGCACATTGCCCATCTAGACAATTGATTACAGAATCCAGGTTTTCCCATAATTACATTAATATTTCCATTTGCTGTAATTAATTTTCACTACTTCAGCATAGACAAAGTTAGAACATATTAATGCATCAACATTTTACACAACAAACAACAATCCAGAGCCCTATGAGTTCATCATCAGTCCTGGAAAGTTATCCCCTGCATCCTCCAGTGGTTCATAGCAACTGAAAGAAAGTGTCAGACTGACTTTTACTTACATTTATTTTGAAAGAAGAAAATAAAAACAAGCATTCAAAGAAACCTCTCCACAAGGTTTTGGTAAAGTTACCACTACGGATATTTCTCAGCCACTATGTAGTTTAAACTAGATTTTAGATCTATGTTTATAATGAGTTTCAGAAATTCATAACCTCAAAACTGAAATGTTTCAACACCAGTGTTTATTGTTATCACATTCTGGAAATGGATTGTCTTGTTTTAGGAGGACACAAAAATCTTTGTTGGCACAAGCCACTGAAGCATTCTGAGAAGGGTTTAACAGGCTATCCCCAAGATTTCCTGGGTCAAAAATTAAATTCTTAAAAATTATGCCACCAGCCATATAAAAAAACAAACAAACTGCAAAACACAATTTTATTCTGCTAGAAAAATTGTTGTAAATGTTTATCATGATAGGAAACAGAGAATTTAGCCCAAAGAAGTGATAGAATTAGTAGTGGAAAGCAAATGGTGTTAAGCTTGTGTTTATGGGATAATTTTGGCTCTCTTCTTTACTACTGATGTTTTGGTGCTAAATTCGTAAATACAGTAATTACTACATAACATTGCTGTGTATTGAACTGCTTTTTCTGCCAAATTTGTTGTAAAACATGATGTTTTGGTGCTTAATTTGTAAAATCATTATGTAATTTGATGTTAAATAGGCTTTTCCTTAATCCCTCCTTATTATCCAACATATTCGCTTATCCAACGTTCTGCCGGCCCGTTTATGTTGGATAAGTGAGACTCTACTGTACAATATAATCTCCACATTTGCTGGAGTTAGGGGCATAGGACTACATGAAAATAGGAACACTGCAATGTTTTTAAAACTTTTTTTTAGTCAAGATAACACTTTTCTAGGAATACCTAGGTCCTCTAGCACGACTCTGGTCAACTTCTACCTGACACTACCCATATATTTGCACTGGAGGACCTATAAATGCCTAAAAACTATTGTCTATAAGATTCTCTAGATCAGGCATGAGAAAACTTTAGCCCTCCAGGTGTTTTGGACTTCAACTCCCACAATTCCAAACAGCTGGTAAGCTGAAGTGCAAAACATCTGGAGGATCTAAGTTTGCCCATGCCTGATCGAGATCCTCGGAGCTAATTTTATGGTCAAGGAGTCACACTGCTGGGCCTACAGACTCCTAGAGATACCATGTTAATCAAATATTAGAATAATCACATCCTAAAAAGTCAAACCCATAAATGTGAAGGGCTGACTATACAGATTACTGTACAGCCTTTCTGCCATCTACATATGAAAGTACAGGCACCTCTTAGCATAAAAGTATTTCAAGCAAGAAGTCCACCAACACAGATTCTTACCACATATTCACTAGCCATTTAATACCAAGAGAGATGAACGACCCACCTAGCTAATCAGCAACTAAGAATTACTATAATCCATTAATCAGATGCCTCTCCTGTCTCAGTTTATTTCCAGGAATTGTAAAGCATATATTTCTTACTATGTTACAGAGCCTTCCAATTCCAAGTTTAGAATGTCTTCTACTAAGCACAAACAATATCATCCCTCCATCAGATTTCAGAGACTTTTAAAGAGGTACTTTGACTCTGCGCATAATATCACTAAGGTACTGTGGGGTAATTACAATACATGACAAATATGACAGCCTAACAGAATGGTAGCTCTATTATGTTTGATTTCAGAAATGTTACTATATGAGTCTGAGAAAAACATATATAGAAAGGTTCTTACAGCATGTGTAAAATCCAGAGATTCATTGTGAAATGAAATCTTTTGTAGTTTGGAAAGGAATAGTCAATAATCATGAAAATATATGATAAACTAAATCTGTTGGTTTAAAGGGTGTTTTGTGTTTATTTTTTCTCTGTGGCCCAGTAATGTGATGTGTTTGTGAAGAAGTACACAACACACATAAGGTACATGTTTGTTCCTATCCTTTAAATAGCAGCTCCTAAACTAGTAGTATCTTCAAGTTTAAGTTGGTCAAATGAAAAAAAGGACAAATTTCCTGTACCTTCCATAAGCATGTAGAAGAATGAAATTCATTTCAACCGGCATGAATATCTGTTATGCTGACTGGGGATAGCGGGAGTTGTAATTATGGGCCCTTAGGTTCCGGCTGCTCTCATGGGGCATTACCATTAGAAGAGTATTTGTGGACCCCGTGATTCGCCCTTTGGTGGCCAACCTATCTTTACACACTCAACCATCTGTTAGGCCCAGAGATAATAGGATGTGTAGTCCTCAGCATAGGCTCCCCCCTTTAGAAAAGTCTCAATTAGAGACTCTGGCCCAATCCTTTTCCGTACCAGACCAGCAACTTTCACCCTCTTCAACCTCACTACATTTTTCCAGTAGGCCCCATTTATCCCCTTCTTTTGAAGTTAAGTTAGATGGTGTGTCTAGTAACCTTTTGGATCCAGGGAGCTGACTAGATTCTCTTAAGGATGCTCCAATTGAGCCAGACTCCTTGGGGGGTGAGGAACAGGCGGGGGTGGCTCCATCGAGGTCGTGTGGGGGAGGAGGAGGAATTGCCGTCAACGAATTTCCAGGGAGAAGCGCAACAGGGTTTTTGCGACCCTGGAGAAGGATAGGTAGCCTCCATGGTAGCCCCTCCCGGCTGAAGGTCCTGCTGTTTAATGCCAGATCCGTCAAAGGTAAATCATCTATTATCCAGGATCTAATCATGGATGAACATGCGGATCTGGCCTGCATCACCGAAACCTGGTTGGATGATCTGGGTGGGGTTAGTCTTACCCAGCTTTGTCCTCCGGGTTTCGGGGTGCATCAGCAGGCCAGGCCAGGAGGGCGGGGAGGTGGGGTTGCGGTGGTCTTTAGGCAGTCCATCGCCCTGGTCAGATGCGTCGCTTTGCAATCGGTCGGGTTTGAGTGTCTCCACTTGAAGGTGGGTACCCGGGACAGTTTGGGGATTCTGCTGGTGTACCGTCCACCCTGCGACACAGCAGTCTCCCTGCCTGAGCTAGCAGAGGTGGTTTCTAGCGTGGTGTTGGGTTCCCAGCGCCTGTTGGCGCTGGACGACTTCAACATTCATGCTGAGACCACCTTGACAGGTGCAGCTCAGGAATTCATGGCCGCCATGACGACCATGGGTCTGTCCCAAATAATATCGGGTCCCACTCATCAAGCTGGACATACACTCGACCTGGTTTTTGTTGCGGGCGATGGTTTGGTCGGAGTGGAAGAGCAAATTATTCTTCCATTGTCATGGTCCGACCACTATCTAATCAGTTTAAGACTAACCGTCTCTTCCAACCTCCGCAGGGGTGGTGGACCAATTAAGATGGTCCGCCCCAGGAGACTTATGGATCCTGAGAGATTCCTGAGGTCTCTTGGGGATCTGTCTACCATGGAAGCTGACGATCCTGTCGATGCCCTGGTCACTCGTTATAATGGCGAGTTGTCCAGGGCAATAGACACGATCGCTCCTGAGCGTCCCCTCTCCCTGCGTGGAGTTGCCCCAGCTCCCTGGTTTACTGGGGAGCTGGCGGAGATGAAACGTGCGAGAAGGAGACTAGAGTGCCGCTGGCGGACAACTCGTGCCGTATCTGACCTAGCACGGTCTAGAGCCGCTATTAGGGCCTATTCCGCGGCGTTGCAGGCAGCCAGGAAAGTTTTCTCGACTGCCCACATCGCGTCTGCAACAAATAGATCTTCAGAGTTGTTTTGAGTTGTTGGGGAGCTCCTCCACCCTCCTCAGGTCGGGGGAGCACCCGACATCTCGTCAACTCGGCGTAGCGAGTTCGCTCACCATTTTGCAGACAAAGTCGCTCTGATTCGTTCCGACTTAGACGCCGGCCTTGATGCATTGGCAGGTGAGGTAACCGAGGCATCTGTCTGTTCGATCTTGTGGGATTCGTTTCAGCTTGTGCAGCCTGATGATGTGGATAAGATTCTTGGAGCGGTGAGGGCGACCACCTGTGCCCTTGACCCTTGCCCATCTTGGCTCTTAAAACAAGCCAGTGGAGGGCTAGTTGATTGGTTTGTGAGAATAATCAATGCCTCTTTGAAGCAGGGCATATTTCCATCTGGCCTAAAACAAGCTGTGGTGAGGCCTGTTTTGAAGAAAGCCTCATTGGATCCGGCTAACCTCAGTAACTACAGACCAATCTCTAACCTTCCATTCTTGGGCAAGGTCTTGGAGCGGGTGGTTGCTTCCCAGCTCCAGGGATTCTTGGAAGATACGGATTTTCTGAACCAATCGCAGTCTGGTTTCAGACCTGGCTACAGTACCGAGACGCCTTTGGTCGCCTTGGTGGATGACCTCCGCAGAGAGCTGGACAGGGGGAGTGTGACCCTGCTGGTTCTCTTGGACATCTCAGCGGCTTTCGATACCATCGACCATGGTATCCTTCTGGGACGGCTCTCTGGGATGGGCCTTGGGGGCACTGCATTGCAGTGGCTCCAGTCCTTCCTAGAGGGCCGTTCCCAGTTGGTGAAGCTGGGGGACACCTGCTCGGACCCCTGGCCATTGACCTGTGGGGTCCCGCAAGGTTCCATTTTGTCCCCCAAAAGCTCAATCCTGACAAGACAGAGGTCCTCCAGGTCAGTTGTACGTCTGATCGGGGTATTGGGTGGCAACCTGTGCTTGACGGGGTCGCACTCCCCCTGAAGGCGCAGGTCCGCAGCTTGGGGGTCCTCCTGGACTCTGCGCTGACACTTGAGGCCCAGGTGTCGGCCGTGGCTGGGAGGGCCTTTGCACAACTAAAACTTGTGCGCCAGCTGCGACCATACCTCGAGAAGTCAGATCTGACCATGGTGGTCCATGCCTTAGTTACCTCTAGACTGGATTACTGCAATGCGCTCTACGTGGGGCTGCCTTTGAAGACGGCTCGGAAACTACAACTAGTACAACGATCGGCAGCCAGCTTTCTAACTGGGGCAGATTACAGGGTGCGCTCAACGCCGCTGTTTAAAGAGCTCCACTGGCTGCCATTTATTTTCCGAGCCCAATTCAAGGTGCAGGTTATCACCTACAAAGCCCTTAACGGTTTGGGACCCACCTACCTTCGAGACCGCATTTCCCCCTATGAACCCGCACGACCTCTTCGCTCGTCGGGGGAGGCCCTCCTCTCGCTTCCACCAACTTCACAGTTGCAGTTGGTGGGGACGAGGGAGAGGGCCTTCTCCGCCGTGGCCCCCCAGCTGTGGAACTCGCTCCCCAGGGAGATTAGGCAGGCCCCTACCCTACTTTCTTTCAGGAAGAGCCTGAAAACTTGGCTGTTCCAGAAGGCCTTTGTTGACTGATCCTTGTGGGATCATGTTATTTACCTATTAAGCAGTAGACCCTCCGGATTGTTTTTAGGATTCATTCAGCACTTTAAGTATTACACTTGCTGTATAATTATCCCTCCCTGATAACTTGATATTGCTTTGCACCTTGGCCTGGATCTTTTGACCCAAATCGGGATTTTAATATTATTGTGTATATTGACTTTTATGACTGTTTTTAATCATGTTGAAGTTTTACTGCTCGGTTTAATGTTTTATCTGATTTGTGCTGTCGTGTCTGGGCATGGCCCCATGTAAGCCGCCCCGAGTCCCTCTGGGGAGATGGGGCGGGATATGAGAATAAAATTATTATTATTATTATTATTATTATTATTATTATTATTATTATTATTATTATTATTATTATATAATCCAACAATCTATAGGTCCCAAGATTAAGAAAGGGCTAGTTTACTGGTTATAATACTGAAAATGTTTAATTTTGTGTTGAGTACAAATTTAGTAGCCAAAGACATATAGAAATTCCATGTGAACAAGTCATTTGGTTTGCAGAGGAAGGACAAAATGTTCTGCCATTTTTCTGAACTCAGCATGGAAATACATCCCTTCTTGTTCACAATATTTTGTGAGCCAATTTTTATTTAAAAGGCTGCACTACACAATAATAAATACATATGTTTGTATGCCATATTAAATATAAGGGTCTGTGCTTTATACTGTGATACATCTGCATTTTCAAAAGCATACAACTTTTTGTCATAAAAAGTGGGGGTTTTTTCAACCTTGTCTGGAAACTGCATTGTAGTTTTTTTTGCCAACATGTCTCCCAAACCCTCTTCCATAATTAGGATCACACTTTTGGTATGTGTTCTCATTAACAAGAGCCTGATAAGATTACAAAAATTGTAATAACGTTCAGTTCTCTATTAGCCTCAGTCACACAATGGGGATCTTTCTGGACACAATTGTGCAACTATATGATACTCTTACTACCACTTTGTTAAAGCAGAAGCTTACTGCCAGGTAATCATACCTGTATATCCCTTTATCTTTCATCCAAAACATACCTGAAATCCATTGTCTATATCTGAGCTTGATGATCTAGGTATATCTGTTCAGACTTGTTGGACAGAAACCTAAAAGTTTAGGGAATTAAATCAGGTATTTCCCAGATCACAACACCCACCCAAGGAAGAAGAGGGTGAAACCAGCTGCACAACCTGAATTAGGAATAATCTACAGGACAGAGGCAAAAAAGAATACAAGAGAAGACGGGTAGGGGTTCTCACATTCCCAACCAAGAGCATAAGGGCCACATCACATCCTAGAACAATGATGCCTGGCTGGCAAGCCAGCTTTTGCTTAGATAGAAATCCAATTCCAAGAAGCAACAGAGTACACAACAGAGATACAGACAAAGGAAACAGAACCTGTGGCAGACCCTGGCACCAGCTTTGTTCTCATACTTACAAAAACCAAAGCAGTATTTTAAGGCCTAATACTACAATCAAAAACATGATGAAGCTGCTCACTCTCTAGTGTGACATGTTTTATCTATTACTCCACTGTACATGAGACAGAGAAAAAAGTATCTACATTTAAAAAACCCATGATAGGGTTGCCTTACGCAAAAAAAAGTGGCCCCTATGGGTATTTCTGTGGTCAAACTGGGCAAGGAAATAGGAAATAACAAATAATATTTTTATCCTTTATCAATCTACTAACACTTCATTATAGCAAACAGTTGTCATTTTGTTGGCACAAGGTTTTAAAAAAATGCAAAAAAAGGTCTGACTCGTATACTTTATTAGGACAAATTCTGTTACTGTAACTCTAGATAAGCTTTCAAGTTACAGGATAATGTAGTAGCCATTTTCGTTAAAGATGTAACCTGTTCTAGATACCCTAAAAAGGTAAAGGTAAAGGTTTCCCCTGATGTTAAGTCCAGTCGTGTCCAACTCTGGGGGTTGGTGCTCATCTCCATTTTTAAGCCGAAGAGCCGGCGTTGTCCGTAGACACCTCCAAGGTCATGTGGCTGGTATGACTACATGGAGCGCCATTACCGGTAGGAATAAGCTAAGCATAATTATGACTGAAACCATAAATGGGCTGCAAATGAGTATTCACAAATGAGGACAGCGAAAGCACTCCTTTTGAATAATATCCTGAAATTCCATTTTCCCAAAGAGCATGTTCTCATGGACAGCAGGAGCATGAATGCAAGAACATTCACCCACTAGGCAGTTGCTACAAAGCTCTCAGAGCAGCAGAAATTGTTTGAATAAAAGTGCTTTATTCTTGGAAGAAGGTCTTCAGAGGCTGATATGGGGAATATGCAACCTTACATATGAGGGACTTGTATTTACAAACTATGTGAAATATTGGCACATAATTTTCTCTCCCTAGTTATTTTCTAAAGCAGTGGTTCCCAACCTGTGATCCAGGAAATACCAGTGGTCCGCAAGAATTAAGGTATGGTCTGTGGCCCCACTGTTACTACTACAGATAATAACACAGCTCAACCAACTTTTTTTTTCTTGGTGCCTTCGTTTTTGGGCCTGTTCCTGGGGTTATTTGGGGTGCTGATTCAGAAAATTGCACTGGATAGACCACATCAGCTCTAGACTATTAAATATGGTTTTCTGTGGGCAAGCAGATGGCAACTACTGGATGGCATATGTTTTGTATCATAAAAGCTGATGTGGTCTATCTAATGCAATTTTCTAAATCAGCACCCCAAATAACCAAACCAAAGTTGACCAAAAACTGTTTCGTAACCCTTTTGGTACTAATGTTGGAAAGTGGTCAAAGTGGTCCCTGGCCAAGTGGTACCTGGTCAAAAAAAGGTTGGGAACTACTGTTCTAAAGCACTGCTTCTTCAACTGTGGTTCTTAACACCCTTAGCTCAATGTTTGGGTCCCCAAAATGTGGCAACAGTAAAAGGTTTCTGAATTTCACCCTTTTACACCCTGTTAGCAACAACATGCAGTGTTCACAGTGGATTCTACAGAAAATGCTTCACAAAAAGAAAACTCAACCTCTTTAGCAAGCCTTGAAAATGCTGGTTTGTTATCACAGAAAAATAGAATCATCGAGTTGGAAGAGATCACATGGGCCATCGAGTTCAACCCCCTGCAACGCGGGAAAAGCACTATCAAAGTACCCCTGACAGATGGCCATCCAATCTGAGTCATTGTTTGGTTTGTATATCTATTTATATCCCTTTAATGTATAAAATCCCAGAGCCCCCAGTGGCGCAGTAGACTAAACCACTGAGCTGCTGAACTTGCTGACCAAAAGGCTGGTGATTTGAATCCGGGGAACGGAGTGAGTTCTCGCTGTTAACTCCAGCTTCCGCCAACCTACCAGTTCGTAAACATACAAGTGTGAGTAGATCAATAGGTACCACTCTGGTGGGAAAGTAACGGCGCTCCATGCAGTCATGCTGGTCACATGACCTTGGAGGTGTCTGTGGACAATGCTGGCTTTTCAGCTTAGAAATGGAGATGAGCACCAACCCGCAGAGTCAGACATGACTGGACTTAATGTCAGGGGAAAACCTTTACATAATGTATAAAAAATCACATTAAAAATTTCTCAGGCAGAAAGGGGCTGCATATGAAAAAAAATTAAGAAGCCCAGGTCTAAAAGGCACAATTGAATAGGTTATCTACAACAGAAGTAGTAGAATAATTTCTTGTGCACTTTAATATATACATTTCATAGGAATACCTTTTAATATAGGTCTTTTACATAATGTTTTATAATTATGTGTTTTTAACTATGCTGTGCCCTGCCTAGAGGAGAGGCAGGTAAAAAATAACAATTATTATGATGTGTTGTTGAAGGCTTTCATGGCAGGAATCACTGGGTTGCTGTGAGTTTTCCAGGTTGTATGGCCATGTTCCAGAAGAATTCTCTCCTGATGTTTCACCCTCATCTATGGCAGGCATCCTCAGGGGTTGTAAGGTATGTTGGAAACTAGGCAAGGGAGGTTTATATATGTATCTGTGGTATGTCCTGGGTGAGGGAAATAATTCTTTTCTGTTTGAGTCAAGTGTGAATGCTGCAATAGACCAACTTGATTAACATTTAATAGCCTGACAGCTTCAAAGCCTGGCTGTTCCCTGCCTGGGGGAATCCTTTGTTGGGGGGTGTTAACTGGCCCTGATTGTTTCATGTCTTGAATTCCCCTGTCTTCTGAGCATAGTTGTTTATTTACTGTCCTGATTTTAAAGTTTTTTAAACAAAGGATTTCCACAAGCAGGGAACAGCCAGGCTTTGAAGCTGCCAGGCTATTCCATCCTAACCAAGGTGGTCAATTTAAACATTCACACTTGCCTCCAACCAGGCATGTAGCCGGGGTTGGTCCGCAAGAAGGCTTTACATTTATTATTTAAACTGTTATGTTTATTCATATCATGATCTGATCACAATGCTCAATATATCCCATATGCAAGGGGGTTTTGAGATAACAATACAAAAGGTTTGCTAGAGTAGATCCTTTCTCACCCAGTGTCAGCCCCCCCCCAACTAAAATCCCCCCCCAATCAAAATCCTGGCTACGGGCCTGCCTCCAACAGATAAAGAGTTCTTTCTCTCACTCTGGACATTTCACAGATATATAAATCCCACTTGCCTACTTTCAAACAGACCTCACAACCTCCGAGGATGCCTGCCATAGATCAGGAGATAATGCTTCCGGAACATGGCCATACAGTCCGGAAAACTCACAGCAACCCAGTGATTCTGGCCATGAAATCCTTCGACAATACATGATCGATTCATCTTAGAGTTCTCATAAGTCAGAAATGTTCATCCATCTCAGTCAGAGGCGGTCCAACCATAAGGCGAACTAGGCACTCGCCTGTGGCGCCATCGTCCCGGGGGCGCCATCGTCCTGGGAGGAGGACTCCACTCTCCACCTCCTTCTCCTTCGGGCCTTCCGGTGGCCACGCTGGGCCTTCCGGCCGGCGCGGACCCACCTTCGCACCACGTGAGCCCACCTTTGGGGCCTTCAGAGATTGTGAGGTCTGTGGGAACTTGGAAGTTAGGTATGTGGGGTTTATATATCTGTAGAAGGTCCAGGGTGGGAGAAAGAACTCTTCTTTGAAGCAGGTGTGAATGTTGTAATTAATCACCTTGATTAGCAGTTAATGGCCCTGTGGATTCAAGGCCTGGCTTCTTCTTGCCTGGGAGAATATTTTTTTCGGAGGTGTTAGCTGTCCCTGATTGTTTACTGTCTGGATTTCTTCTGTTTTCAGAGTGTTGTTCTTTATTTATTGTCCTGATTTTAGAGTTTTTTTTAATACTGAGGGCTATCTGGGTTATCTAAGTCCACACTACCCAATATCCCTGTTCAATGTTTAGTGCTAAATTCGCAAATATAGTAATTCCTACATAACATTACCATGCATTGAACTGCTTTTTCTATTGATTTGTTGTAAAACATGATGTTTTGGTGCTTAATTTGTAAAATTATAATGCAATTTGATATTTAATAGGCTTTTCCTTAATCCTTCCTTATTATCCAACATTTTCGCTTATACAACTCTTTTATTTTTTGGCAGGAGCCCCAAAATTCTGTTTGCCTACACACTTGAAAATTACCTAGGGCCGGCTCTGATCTCAGTACATGAGATATCATCTGAAGATATGCCAATGAAAACTAGGACTTGGAAGGTAAAAAAGCTGCAAGGCTTTTCAATGCTAATCAAGGCAATTAATCGCGACAGTCACACTTCCCTCCAACAGACAAGAGTTCTTTTTCCCAACCTGGACCTTCCACAGATATATAAAGATGCAGGCGAAACGTCAGGAGATAATGCTTCTGGAACATGGCCATACAGCCCGGAAAACACACAGCAACCCAGTGATTCTGGCCACGAAAGCCTTCGACAACACAATGCATTAACTTGTTCGTCCTGTTCGAAATGTACCTCTCACTTGAAATGTTTTTGTTCTTCACATGAGCTTGGCAATAACTTTGGTAACTGCTTTTTATCTTGAACGTGCTGTATATCTTATAGCACTTTGTCACGGCCTTTGCGAGGCACCAAAAACGTATTGAGAGTTGTAGTTTGGTGAAACCCCGGCCCCCTTGGGGAGAAGGCGAAAGGCCTTGCAGAACTACATCTCCCAGGACCCCACCGCCTTGAGCAGGCCGCGCGCGCAAGGCACCCTGGGGCTTGTAGTCGCCCGGCCCCGCCCAAGAGACAGCCCAAGGAGGCTCCCCACCTGCTCCACCGAGGTCAGGGTCCGGGCCCCGTCGTCCTGGAGCCGCTCCCTGCCGGGCTCCGTGCCGCCTCCTCGTCGTGGGCGCCTCCCGTCGGCGCTTGGGTGAGAGGGAGCGGCGGCCGCCATAATCCCGAGGAGGCACCCGCTTCTCTGCGCGGCTGGGGCTTGGCAGGCGAGAGGCAGCGGGAACACAGCCCGGCTACGGCGCGGCGCGGCGGACAAGAAGGCGCGGCGCGTGTCGCTCGCGACCCCTCTCCGGCTGAAGTCTACTTGGAGGACAGAGCGGCAGAGCAAGCGGCCCGCTATCGCCCCCACGCGGTGCTCACTGGGATTTGTCCATTGATACAAGCCGCTTGCCTCTTGAATTCATGCCGTTTGATATCAATGTGTTGTCGAAGGCTTTCATGGCCGGAATCACTGGGTTGCTGTGACTTTTCCGGGATGTATGGCCATTTTCCAGAAGCATTCTCTCCTGACGTTTCGCCCACCGCTACGGCAGGCATCCTCAGAGGTTGTGAGATCTGTTGGAAAAGTAGTCAAGTGGGGTTTATATATCTGTGGAATGTCCAGGGTGGGAGAACGAACTTGTCTGTGAATGTTGCAGTTGGCCAGCTTAATTAGCATTTAATGGCCTTGCAGCTTCAAAGCCTGGCTGCTTCTTGCCTAGGGGAATACTTTATGGGGAAGTGTTAGCTGGCCCTGATTGTTTTTTTTGTCTGGAATTCCCGTTTTCTGAATGCTGTTCTTTATATACTGTCCTGATTTTAGAGTTTTTATTTTGTTCATTTTCATGGTTTCCTCCTTTCTGTTGAAATTGAATATTTCAATTGGCCATATTGATTAGCATTGAATAGCCTTTTGTCTTCAAAGTCTGGCTGCTTATTGCCTGGGGGAATCCTTTGTTGGGAGGTGTTAGCTGGCCCTGATTAATTCATGTCTGGAATTCCTCTGTTTAGTTTCCAACAGACCCTACAGCCTCTGAGAATGCCTGCCATAGATGCAGGCAAAATGTCAGGAAAGGATGCTTCTGGAACATGGCCATACAGCTTGGAAAACTCACAGCAGCATGTTTGATATCATTTTTACTTGCCTTATCTCAATGTTCTGGAATTCCGGGTGTTGTAGTAGCACTACAGCGAAAAATAATTCAAAACTACAACTTCCAGGATTCCATAGCATTGAGTCACGGTGGTTAAAGTGGTACCAAACTGCATTAATTCTGGAGTGCAGTCTGACATACTGAAACCCCTTTCCACACAGCTGAATAAAATCCCATTTTCTGCTTTGACCTGGAATATATGGCAGTGTGGACTCAGATAACCCAGTTCAAAGCAGATATTCTGGGTTATATGACTGTTTTGTAGGGCCCTTGGTCTGGTTTGGAGAGTAAAGGGAGAGGGAAAGTGGGAAATTCTGTATAGCAGTGGTACTCAACCTTCCTAATGCCACGACCCCTTAATACAGTTTCATGTTGTGGTGACCCCCAACCATAAAATTATTTTCATTGCTACTTTACAACTGTTAGCTGTCATTTTGCTACTGTTATGAATTGTAATGTAGATATCTGATATGTGGGCTGTATTTTCATTCATTGGACCAAATTTGGCACAAATACTTGATACGTCCACATTTGAATACTGGTGGGGTTGGGGGGGGATTGATGTCATTTGGTTAGTTGTAATTGCTGGGATTTATAGTTCATCTATCTCAAAGAACATTCTGAATTCCACCAATGATGGAATTGAACCAAACTTGGTACACAGACCTCCCATGACCCACAGAAAAAGGGTTTGGTGGGCATTGACCTTGAGTTTGGGAGTTGTCGTTCACCTACATCCAGAGAGCAATGTGGACTCAAGCAATGATGGATCTGGACCAAACTTGGCACAAATACTCAATATGCCCAAATTTGAACACTGGTGGAGTTTGGGGGAAATAGACCTTGACATTTGGGAGTTGTTGCTGGAATTTATAGTTCACCTACAATCAAAGAGCCCCTTGAACCCCACCAATGATAGAATTGGGCCAAACTTCCCACACAGAACCCCATGACCAACCGAAAATACTGGTCTTTGGCGACCCCTCTGAACCCCCCTCACGACCCACCCACCAGAGGTCCCGACCCCCGGATTGAGAAGCGCTGCTGTATAGGAAGGCAGTTGTGCTTGCCATTGTGTGCTTTCAAGTAGTTTCTGATTTAGGGTGGCTCTAAGATGAACATATCACAGGGTTTTCTTGGCAAAATTTGTTCAGGAGCCTTCTTGTGAGAGAGGCTGACTCGCCGAAAGTCATCCAGTGGGTTTCCATGGCTGAGCAGATTAGATCAGTGCTCAAACGACTGCACTGCACTAGCTCTCATATAGCTTTGCTACTTAATGACATTTCCACCCCCACCGAGAAACTGGTTTATTTAATTGGGGAGAAAACCTGTTCCTCGTTGATTGTCTTTAATTGCTCTCCAGTACGTTGCTGCTTGCAGAGTAATATTTGCTAAGCAAACTGGTTTCTGGAAATCTCTGCTGGCTTTCCCCCCAAAATAATTTATCTTCTCAGCTGAGGTTTAGACGGAGACATTATATTGTGCTTAAAACCTGCCTTTGTCTCATTTGAAAGCAAGGCTGCATCTATACTGCCGAATTAATGCTGATTGTAAACACTTTAACTGCCACAGCTCAAAGCTATGGAATCTGTGGGAGTTGTGGTTTTGAAGGGACCATAAGCCAGAAAATAGTAAACTTTTGCCTCTGCATATATCATAGGTAAAGGTAAAGGTTTCCCCTGACGTTAAGTCCAGTTGTGACCGACTCTGGGGGTTGGTGCTCATCTCCATTTCTAGGCCAAAAAGAGCCGGCGTTGTCCATAAACATCTCCAAGTTCATGTGGCCAGCATGACTGCATGGAGCGCCGTTACCTTCCCGCCAGAGCTGTACCTATTTATCTACTCACATTTGCATGTTTTCGAACTGCTAGGTTGGCAGGAGCTGGGGCTAACAGCGGGCGCTCATTCCGCTCCCAGGATTTGAACCTGGGACCTTTTGGTCCATAAGTTCAGCAGCTCAGCGCTTTAACACACTGTGCCACCGGGGGCCCCACATATATCATATTAGCCTTTTATCTAGACAATGTAAGCTTTCTGTATGAACCAAAGTAGTACATGTAAAGACAGGGCCTGTGCCCCTCCCTTCTTGTGGGCTGGTGCTTTTCTCCAGAAAGTTCAAAGGGGAGAAGCTAGCATGGAGTAAACAAGTTAGGCCATACATACCACTTGTGCCAAAATAGGTGTGGAAGTGAGGAAGACCATCAGCAATTGGTCAATTTTAGATAAGCCAAGGTATATATTCTTTGTTAACTGCGACATGCTTTGTAGTGGCCATTTGCATGGTACAGACCTTTGTGTGGGTACGGCTGTTTGCCTTATCATAGCTATGATAACAATAAATACTTTGCTTTTTGTACTCTCACGAGACTGGGTTTTCTGCCTGAATTCCTCCTGGGCCAGAACCTTTGAAAGTAAATTGTCTTACAGTATTGCAAGGTCTTTAGCCTTCTCTGCCAAATTGTGCTGGTGCCTCATCAAACTCCCAACTCCCAGGGTTCCATAGCATTGAACCATAGCAGTTTAACTGCTGTCAAACTGCATTAATTCTACAGCAGTGGTTCTCAACCTGTGGGTCCCCAGGTGTTTTGGACTACAACTCCCAGAAATCCCAGCCAGTTTACTAGCTGTTAGGATTACTGGGAGTTGAAGGCCCAAATATCTGGGGGGCCACAGGTTGAGAACCACTGGTCTACAGTGTAGAAGTCAGTAAGGATAATTTTTTACCAGCACAGGGCATTTTTCTTTGAAAGTGAGCTTCACTGAAAAAGAAATTTCTCCACGGGAGAAACTATTAAGCAAACACAATTTCCTGTGTTGTCGAAGGCTTTCATGGCCGGAATGACCGAGTTGTTGTGAATTTTCCAGGCTGAATGGCTATGTTCCAGAAGTATTCTCTCCTGATGTTTCATCCATATCTGTGACAGGCATCCTCAGAGGTTGTGAGGTCTGTTGGAAACTAGGCTAGTGGGGCTTATATATCTGTTGAAGGTCCAGGGTGGGAGAAAGAACTCTTCTCTGCCTGAGGCAAGTGTGGATGTTTCAGTTGGCCATCATGATTAGCATTGAATAGCCTTGCAGCTTCAAAGCCTGGCTGTTTCCCGCCTGGGGGAATCCTTTGTTAGGAGGTGTTAGCTAGCCCTAATCAAGGTGGCCAATTGCAACATTCATACCTGCCTCAAACAGACAAGAGTTCTTTCTCCCAACCTGGACTTTCTGAAGCTATATAAACCCCACTTGCCTAGTTTCCAAAAAACGTCACAACCTGTGAGCATGCCTGCCAAAGATGTAGGCAAAACGTCAGGAAAGAATGCTTCTGGAACATGGCCATACAGCCTGGAAAACTCACAGCAACCCACTATTTCCTGTCTGCGATTCTACAGAAGCTGCATACAGAATTCAAAACAAATGTACTCTTTGACTCATAACGCATTGTGCTTTTCTTTTTATATGCACGCCATGCAGGAACTGTTTGGATACAGGTTTTAGTATTTGATATGCCACTGGATTACTGATATTATATTGGAAGATCCTGGAGCTTTCAGAGAAGGTGCTGTAATAATATAAGAATCGTGTAGCAGTTCCTTTCTAAATACCAAAGAAAGCTGCTTGATAATGCTTTCAATACTCCAGTAGATAGTGCAAATAGCAGTGAACATGTGAAACTGTTCTAAGACAAAATATGCGCAACAATGGAAAGAAATAAGGGACAGCACTTAGATAAGAAAATAAAAATAAGGCCACGGTTTTATATTGATGTCGTGACGATGTACTGATGCTATTGTTCCCCAATATCCCATCCTTGAAATCATGCAGGGTCCTGTTACAGCTGTCTGCTGCAGTAAATCCTGCAAGTCAGGCTTACAGCATCATTTCTATTGAACTGAACGATTTCTAGATCAGAGCTTTCCAATCATTTCATGTTGGTGACATAATTTTTAGTCATGCATCATATTGTGGCACAGTAATTCAGTTGTACTAGCAAACCGAAGGGTCAACCAACTACAGTAGAGTCTCACTTATCCAAGCTGGCCCCGCCTCCCGCATCCTGGCCCCGCCTTCCGCGCTGCTCGCCCTGACCCCGTCTCTTGCGCAGCGTGGGAGGTGGGGCCAAGCCTGACCCCACCTCCCGCGCTGCTCACCCTGACCCCGCCTCTCATGCAGCGTGAGAGGCGGGACCAGGGCGCACGGGGCGGGAGGCGGGGCTCCGCCCAGATGGGGCCCCGCCTCCCACCCCACGCACCCTTACCCGGCTGGCCTCCACGACGCCCCCGGGACCGTGCGCCCGAAGCGGGTGCTTCAGTGGCCTCCCCGTTGGGCCGGCCCTGGGTATTTTACAACATCATAAAAAGAAAAGAGTCCAAAAATGCTGGTGACCAAAAGGAAGGAGGAAGTCCTGATGGGGTAAGCACCCCCCTGTGGTTGAATCCGAACACACCCTCCAAAGACACTGAAGCTGGACCTCAACACAACATACCTCTTTTCTGGCTGTTCTGTCTATCTATCCAAATGGCACTGAATGTTTGCTGTGTGTGTGTACTGTGATCTGCTCTGAGTCCCTTTGGGGAGATAGGCTGGAATATAAATAAAATGTTATTATAGTGTTATAGTAGAGAGAAAATCCCCCAAATACAGCTGTTTTTAATGCAGAAAACAAGATTTTTGTGTGTAGGAATTAGTATTTATGTATTGAAATATTATTTTCCATGCAAGAAATGCTATTCCCTGCACAAAATATGTCATCTTCTGTGCAAACAGCCACCCTCAAATTTTGTGCAGAATACGTTCTGAATTGAAAGACTCTTTACAGGCCGTGACTCTTCTCGGCACTAAAAACCTCTTTCCAAATATTTTTCAATATTCTTTTGATCTCTATAGAATAGCAGTCAGATGAAGCAGCATAATGCCTTGAGTTCTGGCAGCTAAAATAAGGTCCTTCCCTCTTACTAACTGCTATTTTGCAGCCCTCTGATGGACTGAATGTCCTCCTGCTCTGCAATCCCCCATTTACAAATCAACAATTTGTGAGTCACTCTGGGAGTTTCTTTGGCTGAAGTGTGGGGTATAAATGCTCTAAATATAAATAAATAAATACAAATAAGAATCTTGGTGATACATGGAAGCCCACTATGCTTTGCTAACCATGCATGGAATTAGTCACAGTAAATGCCAGCTATTCCCAAGTGGGTTCTGGAAAACCACATTATACTCTACAGACATTTTCTGCATTGGCCAAGCGCATCTCACCCTGAGATGATTATTTTGCTGCTCCGAGAGCCTCCAGTTGAATATAACACCCCAATGTAGAAGATCAGAGCTTTAACCTGAATGTTACAGGCTAAGGAAGAACCTCAACCTTTTATCAAAGCAAATACACAGCTTATAACATTACAAACACAAACACACCATCCTGTCTATTATGGAGCAACCTGAAAATGACATCCACCCGTTTTCATGCATACAGTCGGCCCCTTACTTTCATAGGTTTGATAATAATGGATTTGATTATTCACAGGTTTTACCACTGGCTTGTTGTGTGTTTTCCAGGCTGTATGACCATGTTCCAGAAGTATTCTCTCCTGATGTTTCGCCCACATCTATGGCAGGCATCCTTGGAGGTTGTGAGGTATGGAGAAACTAGGCAAGGAAGGTTTCTATATCTGTGGAAGTTCCTGGGTGGCAAACTGATGAAAAAACACAACTGCCGATCTCTGGGCCTAAATATATTGCACAAGATTATCAAGCCTAAAATGATACACTTTAATATATTGGGTTTATGGTTCTCGTCCCCTTGATCAGGTTGTGTAAGTGTTATTTATTGCTATATAATTGTATTATTTTACCTTGCTTAATAATGTGTTATTATGTTGCTATGTAATGTATGTGTTGTTTTTATGGTTGGAAACCACCCTGTGCCCCATCCGGGAGATAGGGCGGTATATAAATAAAGTTTTATTTTTATTATTATAACCTACAAACTAGCTACAGACCCACTAAGAAAATCCAACAAATGCTATATTCTGTGAAGGACAAGAGGGACCCTCTCACCTCTGCAGGAGTCTACCGTATACCATGCAGCTGTGGACAAGTCTATATAGGGACCACCAAATGCAGCATTGCCCAACACGAATCAAGAAACATGAAAGGCACTGCAGACTAACTCAACCAGAGAAATCAGCCATAGCAGAGCACTTGATGAACCAACCTGGACACAGGATATTATTTGAGAACACAGAAATGCTGGACCATTCCAACAACTATCATGTCAGACTACACAGAGAAGCCATTGAAATTCACAAGCATGTGGACAACTTCAACAGAAAGGAGGAAACCATGAAAATGAACAAAATCTGGCTACCAGTATTAAAAAAAACCCTCCAAAATCAGAACAGTAAATAAGGAGCAGTACTCTGAAAACAGAAGAATTCCAGACATGAATCAATCAGAGGCAGCTAATGACTCTGAACAAAGGATTCCTCCAGACCAGGATGTGAGGCTGGGAAGGCCATTTAATGCTAACAAGGTGATTAATTACAACATTCACACTGGCCTCCAACAGACAAGAGTTCTTTCCCCCACCCAGGAACTTCCACAGATATATAAACCTTCCTTGCTTAGTTTCTCCATACCTCACCACCTTTGAGGATACCTGCCATAGATGTGGGCGAAACATCAGGAGAGAATACTTCTGGAACATGGCCATACAGTCCGGAAAACACACAACAACCCTGTGATTCCAGCCATGAAAGTCTTTGACAACACATTTACCACTGGCCTTCTAATGCCTTTGTCACACATATCCCTCCAAAGCCTGAGACTGGCTATAGCTGGGAGGTGTCCGTGAGGTTGGCTAAGGCAATGGGCAGGGAGCTGAGACTCTGCTAGCCAGACTCCTTTTCCCTCACTGTAGCTGGAGCCTCAGCGGACACCCTGGATGTGGAGGAGAGAGGCGGGGAAGGTGGAAAGAGAAAAGATCAGGGAGGATAAAGAAGTCCCATTGGGACTTTGGTGGTGGCAGTGGTATCCCGTTTCTTGTGCCTGACCTCTGGCCACCCCAAGAGGGTCCAGTAGATATCCATAGATTTTCCACATTTGCTGAGGTTTTCTGCCCCTGACCAACTATATTTGCAAGCATAAACAATATAGGGAGGGGGGGGGGATAAAACCTTGAGTTACCTCTTTGCAGTTATGCAATTGGAGACATGTAGGACTAGATTACAACAATGGGATACACACAAGAATATGTTGGTTGGAATGGAAGCAATTTTGTACGCAAGAACCACCTATTTGAAGCAGGGAAGCTTGCTTTTGATGTTGCAAGATCAGGATGACATTCTAAGTCATCATGATACATTCAAACACAGCCCTCTTCTGGATATGAAGCTCTGTTATAACCTACATGTGTTCTCTTCCTTTGAGCCTGTCAGTATTCACATCGGTTGCTATGGTAGATTTCTATGACAGTGACCTCGCTTACACTGAAATTGAGAGTGATCTCGGGGCTGCTTAATGTACATAGGCAGACATTTTCCTTTCAAATTCTAGGAATGTGGTGTGTTTGCAGAATGGGAAAATACACCAAGAAGAACAAATGATACCATTCTCTTAAATTGCTCTTCCAGTTCTGAATGAATGGTGTCATATTATTAAATGGAACGGAATCACAAGGGGACGGAAATATTACATGATGGAAGTGACAATGATAGTTTCTTATACCAAACATTAATAAGTATACAGGAGCAAAATTCAGACTCTTTGTATAAGAAGTGTATTAGGTAAAAATAAAGGTTTTCCCCTGACATCAAGTCTAGTCATGTCCGACTCTGAGGGCTGGTGCTCACCTCCATTTCTACACCGAAGAGCCAGCATTGTCCGTAGACACCTCCAAGATCATGTGGCCGGAATGACTGCATGGAGCACTGTTACCTTCCCACCGGAGCAGTACCTATTGATTTACTCACATTTGCATGTTTTTTGAACTGCTAGGTTGGCAGAAACTGGGTCTAACAGCGGGAGGTCACCCCACTCCTTGGATTTGAACGGCCAACCTTTTGGGCAGCAAGCTGAGCAGCTCAGTGGTTTAACCCGCTGTGCCACTGGGTTATTGGATTAAGGAGCCCATTTCAAACTAAATTTAATTTGCATTTATCCTATTCATTTTATGCACCTCATCTGATAAAATGTTGTTCACTCCCTCTAGAAAGTGGAAATAACTATAGGAATACGTAAAATTCAAAATTTCTATCTGAAAATATTAAATTCACACAGGAACACTGAACTGGAGTGCAGCAATAGCAAAGCTACAGAAAGTAGTAGTGAGACATTGTTTTCTCTTTTAATTTCTTTTTTATGATTAATACGTTTTTTATTTTCAATCTGTTTTCATTTCTGTACTGTTCTTCAGTTTGTTGGTATATAATTAAAACTTGTGATGACATAACTTATATTTGCAACCTCCCAATTTCCATTACAGTAGAGTCTCACTTATCCAAAATAAACAGGCCAGCAGAACGTTGGATGTGAAAAAGTTGGATAATAAGGAGGGATTAAGGAAAAGCTTATTGAACATCAAATTACGTTATGATTTTACAAATTAAGCACCAAAACATCTAGTTTTACAATAACTTGACAGAAAAAGCAGTTCAATACACAGTAATTACTATGTAGTAATTACTGTATTTATGAATTTAGCATCCAAACTTTGCAATGTATTGAAAACTTGACTACAAAAACATTGACTACTAAAAGGCAAACTGCATTGGATAATCCAGAACATTGGATAAGCGAATGTTGGATAAACGAGATTCTACTGTAATTTAAAAGAACTCCAAACAGTACCACCGTTACATTGAATGAAGTCTGAAAATCTGTCCAGTTTAGTTGCATTACTTATTTGGAGTTAACAAGATGTCATAGGGCAGCTGCATTTGCTTTTGACATGTGTCACATTCATACACATTCACACCTGCACACATAAGTAGGTATTTGTGTGGTATGCATGTTACAGAAAACAAGGGATATGAATGAAGGTAGCACACCTTTCCTTCCTTTTTCATCAAAACATTCCAGTTATATGCTTCATCGCTCTGGGATATTTTTCTCCCCAGCGAGGCTTTGATTATGGAAATTCTTTGCTCTGGGGAGAAAAGGGTATGATGTGGAAGGAGGCATGGGGTTCGGCTTCCTATACTTGTCGTCTCCATTCATTCATTCATTCATTCATTCATTCATTCATTCATTCATTCATTCATATATCTATGACATTTATATCTCACCCTTCTCACTCCAAAGGGGATTTGGGGTAGCTTACGTGAGTGGCATTGTTCTATGCCCAAACAACAACAACAATTAAAAGCAATTAAGCACCAATTTAAAACAACATTAAAACATCATATGTAAAGGTTAGACAACTATTGTGCATAGCTCCAAAGCCAGATAATCAGATAATCATATTCATCAATCCAAATCCAATTATAACTGTATGGTACAGATAATTATGCTGTGCCAAATGCTTGCTCCTAAAGCCAGGTTTTCACTTGTTTGTGAAATGACAGAAGGGAAGGGGCTGATCTAATCTCACTAGGGAGGGGGTTCCACAGCCAAGGGGCCACCATTGAGAAGGACTTGTCTCTTGTTCCCTCCAGTCACACCTGCGAAGGTGGTGGAACTGAGAGCAGGGGCTCCCCAGAAGATCTTAACCTCCTTGTTGGTTCATAGATGGGTTCGGACAGGTAAGTTGAGCCGGGGCTGTTCAGAGCTTTATAGGGCAAAGCCAGCACTTTGAATTGTGCTCGGTAGCAAACCGGCAGCCTGTGGAACCCCCACATAGAGTGTGTTGCAGTAGTCTATATGAGATGTAACCAGTGCATGGGCCACCGTGGCCCACTTCATGTTAAAGACTCCTTCCACCTACCCCTAATGTGTGGGTGCGGCAGATAAAATGTTCTTGCCTTTGCCATAGCTGCCTTTTTATTTATATTTAAACTATGGAACATTTTCTACTTTATATAAATCTTGCCTGGAAAAGAAACATCTACCCCATCCCGCCCCAGCACTATCCTAGTTGCATAAAATAGATGCATCCACTATGTTGACACATGGCAGATCCTAATCAGTGGATCTTGACACACCATCAATGCAAGTAAGACTTACAAGGCTGCTTCCTGCCCGCCTTGAACATATACCCTATAAAGAGATTGTGGGCCAGCAACACTCCTACACAACTAAATGACCCAGAAACTCTCTCATATTGCTGAAACTGTTTCAGCTAAGACATAAGGGAAAGATACATCCACATGCCTAAATTTAACAATACAGGGAGCAAAAGTGTATGCATTTAGATGTGCTCAAGGCTTTCCCACAATTTAATAGTATTGTCGCCCACATTTTGGTAGTGGAAATTTTAAAGGTTTGTGCCCAGACAATTAAAACTGGGCTTTTGATCCTAGGCACTAACTCTTCTTTCCTGCCAAGAGGACAGAAGGCAACTGCAGGGGACCATCTGAGACTGTAGCAGTCCTGTATACTATGCTTCAGTGCATTCCAGACCAAGCCAAGTCACCAATGAAGAAACTGAGTGCCATCTGTCTTCTTAGGGTGCTGCAGCTGAATGTAAAATACAGCTGAATCATAGTAAAATATGGCAGCAAGATCATACCTAAATGGGCGCAGTGGCTATTGGTACTGTGAAGGGGCCGGGCTGTGGCGCAGGCTGGTTAGCAACCAGCTGCAACAAATCACTCTGACCAAGAGGTCATGAGTTTGAGGCCAGCCCGGTGCCTGCGTCTGTCTATGTTATGGCATTGAATGTTTGCCTTATATGAGTAATGTGATCCGACCTGAATCCCCTTCGGGGTGAGAAGGGCGGAATATAAATACTGCAAATAAATAAATAAATAATACACTTGATTATTTTCTGCTTTATCTTCCCGGATGGACTCAGAGAGGATTACAAAATGCACATACAAGACAAACATTCAATGCCTTTTACACAGTGAACAACGACATACAACAACACAAAGGTAAAGGTCTTCTAGTCAATAGGAAATGCCCGGTCTATCACAGTCACAATCATGCTGTGTCATACTGACTTGTCCTCAGAGCTTGCATTGGAGCTATCTGTGCTAGAGATTGAAGATTGAGATGGTGCTCTTTTTAGGGGCACTGTCAGAATATCCAGGGCAATCTCCAATCAGGTTCAAACAGAATCACATGCAGAAGTTCAGGCATGGGATACTGTGATGCATGGAATCAATGAAGGAATGATACTTAACAAGCTTGCTTTTAACCTGGAATACTTCTATCTTAGCTCAACCTTTGGAATAGATAGAATTAATTGATTCTTAGATTTTTCTGTGGGATGATGCATTTTGAAGAAATTATCCCTTTCTGCTACAATCAAGAAGGGGAATGAACAAATAATTCTGCAAGACTTCTGATTCTTGGGGCTTCCCCTAAACTTCTGGAATTAATTAATCCTAAATATGCATGCTGACTCCTGAAGTCGATAGTTCGCCAGCTTCTGCTTGCTTATCCAGCCTGCAGTGGTCAAAAAGGCCAAATTAATGGCCTGTGTAGGTGGTTCAGAAAGACACCTCAATACCATTCTGGATATCACCTTAGTAGAGAAGGTTTCAGCTGGCACCTTTTCAGGACCTCACCAATGATACAAGATTCCAGTATGCTCTCACATATTGGGAGGTGATGTTTTGGCTCTGTAACCCTATTTTTGCGTCTCCTTTTCATCTTGAACCATAGGGTGAGATAGCTGATGGATAAAGCCACTGAGAGTAAGATGGTGGTCACTTAAAAAGGTAAAGATTTCCCCTGACATTAAGTCCAGTCGTGTCCGACTCTGGGGGTTGGTGCTCATCTCCATTTCTAAGCCAAAAAGCCGGTGTTGTCCGTAGACACCTCCAAGGTCATGTGGCTGGCATGACTGCATGGAACACCATTACCTTCCCGCCGGAGCGGTACCTATTGATCTATTCACATCTGCATGTTTTCGAACTGCTAGGTTGGCAGAAGCTGGAGCTAACAGCGGGCGCTCCCTCTGCTCCCCGTATTTGAACCTGGGACCTTCCAGTCTGCAAGTTCAGCTTCTCAGTGCTTTAACACACTGAGCCACCGGAGGCTCCACCAGTGGTCACTTTCTGATGTAGAAAAAGATGATCACCGTCTGCTGCATCTTCTACAACATATGTGAAATGGGAGGAATCCAGAACTACCCACTCAAGGCACAGTGAGGACACCATATCTGTACATGGTGAGTAGAAGCAGCATAGCATATTGCTCTATGATCTCTGACCCTAACATTGGAAAGTCAAAGTCATCAGAAGCTAAAGAAAGTTTGTTCAGCAAATGCTCAGTGCATATTGAAACATTAGCCCCATGGGCTCTACTGACGAAAGAAATACCTTTTCCAGCACTCTGCCCTAAATTTGACCTGTGCCATCTTCCATTTTACCCATCTACACCTTCAAGTGTCTTGTTGAGCTGCATCTCTCATGCCTTTCTCCTTTTACATCTTTGTCCAAGTTCTGTAATTGCTTTTGCCAGCTATGCGCTGCTCTCACTACCAATAAAATGTGATGATTTAGTAAGTACTTTGTTATTGGCTTCTTCTAAGTCTGAGAGTCTGTGACTTGCTCAAGGTTGCCCAGTGGTTGGTTTTCCAGGGATGAGTAGTAATTCAAACCCTAGTTTCTCAGAGACCTAACCCAATACTCGAACTACTATATTCTATAGCAATATCTAATTTTATATTTTCCCATATTCAACACCATACTGTTTGAGTAATCCCTTATCCGAAAAGCCTGAGACCAGAAGTACTTTTCCAAATTTGTCATCTCTGCTTTGTTTTTTTGTTTTTTAAAAAATTGCATGAATTTATACCATGCCCTTTTCCCAAAATGGGATTCATATACATATATACAGTAGAGTCTCACTTATCCAACCTTCACTTATCCAACCTTCGCTTTTCCAACATTCCAGACTATCCAACGCACTCTGCCTCCTGCCCGGATCCACAGCTGTTTCTTTAGGCAGCAAGAACTGAACTTTTTACAGATTTAACTTCTGACAATGTTGCTACTGTAAGTTCATTTTATGCAATTCTACCTTTATTTGTAGTCAATTTGTTAGTAGCCAATGTTTTTGTAGTCAGTGTTATCAATACATTGTGATGTTTTGGTGCTAAATTCATAAATACAGTAATTACTACATAACGTTAACGTGTATTGAATATTTATTTTCTGTCAATTTATTGTAAAACATGATATTTTGGAGCGCATAATGTAATTTGACGTTTAATAAGCTTTTCCTTAACCCCTCCTTATAATCCAACATTTTCACTTATCCAACATTCTGCCGGCCCGTTTATGTTGGATAAGCGAGACGCTACTGTAATGAGATATTTCGAAATGGGATCCAACTGTGACACGAAGTTCATAGTATACACACAGTCTGAAGGCAATTTTATACAATAATGTTGTGCATGAAACAGTTTGTGTACACTGAAGCATCACAACGTAAAAATGTCACTCACTGTCTCAGTTACCTATGTGAATAATTTTAGATTTTGGAGTATTTGAGTTTCAGAATTTTAGATAAGGACTGCTCAACTTGTATTAGAAGACATGCAACATGATCACAGGACCTTCTTCCCATTCTTCATCTTACAGCCCTTTGTGCCACTTGAAACCTACTGCAGAGAGTTTCCAGAGCAGGCTGAGAGTGCAGTGGGAGGGGGGGATCGCTCTCCACCTCCAAGAAAGCTGACAGAAACAGTTCTGTCAGCAGATTGACAGAGTTGGATTATACCCAGAATGTAGGATCACTGTGCCGCAAAGCATGAGCATTAACCATATGTTGTGAACCACAATTATTTGGCCTTCCCAACCTTGAAATTCACACATAAAAGGGATTCTATTGAATCAAAAGGAATTGCATTTATCTAGCAACCTGTTTCCAACCGTGATTGTATCAGACACCAATTAAAGCTCCATTGCCATTTTAAAGAGTCTCCCAAGCACCTTGCTTTGGACACTTTCAGTTTTGCCTGGAAAAGTAGGGTAAAGGTAAAGGTTTCCCCTGACTAAGTCTAATAGTGTCTGACTCTGGGGTTGGTGCTCATCTCAATTTCTAAGCCAAAGAGCCGGTGTTGCCCGTAGACACCTCCATGGTCATGTGGCCAGCACAACTGCATGGTGCACCGTTACCATCCTGCCCAAAGCAGTACTTATTGATCTACTCACATTTGCATGTTTTCGAACTGCTAGGTTGGCAGAAGCTGGGGCCAACACTCCGCTCCTCACATTCGAACCGCCAGCCTTTCGATCAGCAAGTTCAGCAACTCAGCGGTTTAACCCGCTGCCCCACCAGGGCTGGAAAAGTAGATTAAAGTAAAGCTTCTCTAAATCCAAGGTCCTTTGTTGTTCTCTTATCTTCTCCATATTGTTAACCAGGTGAATGCTGTTTATGTAATTTTTTTCCAGTTCTTGCAATAATCTCGATGGAAAAATTGCTCTCAACACTGAGGATCTCTTTGGCTATACAGGCAGTCCTAGAGTTACAAACATCTGACTTACAAATGCCTCATAGTTAAAAATGGGGCTGAGAGAAGAGGAAGTAAGAGGAATCTCCCCGAGACTCCTGAAAGAGTTATCATGAAGAAAAGGTGTCTCTGCTGAAGCTTGCTCACCAATCCTTATTTTAACAAGAAGCCATTTTTTTCTAAATCCAATTATCACAGGGATAGAAAGTGAAGTGAAATCTTCTAAACAGGGACACAGACAGCAAAACAAACATCACAGGGGTGTTAACCCTTCCCTATACTATCCTAAGCTAAAGATATGTATATTTTTAGCTGGAGTTACACTTTAAAAATGTACCTGTTCCAGCTTCCATACAAATTCAGTTTAAGAAGAAACCTATAGAACCTATCTTGTTTGTAACTTGGGAACCGTCTGTATCATGATCAGTAAGAATTGGAGCCCCCGGTGGCACATCGGTTTAAACCACTGAGCTGTTGAACTTGCTGACCAAAAGGTTAGAGGTTCGAATCCGGGGAGCGGGGTGACCTCCTGCTGTTAGCCCCAGCTTCTGCCAACCTAGCAGCTTGAAAGCATGCAAATGTGAGTAAATCAATAGGTACTGCTCCAACAAGAAGGTAACGGTGCTCCATGCAGTCATGTCAGCCACATGGCCTTGGAGGTGTCTCTGGACAATGCCGGCTCTTTGGCTTAGAAATGGAGATGAGCATCAACCTCCAGAGTTGGACACGAATAGACTTAACATCAGAGGTAAACCTTTACCTCTACTTTAAGAATTGGTAGACTTATCCCCATAAATTTGTCTAACGCAGTTTAAGAATAAAGTAGTAGCCTTTACTATGGCCTGTGGCAGTGGATTTCATAAATTAATTGTGTCTTTGAAGAAGGTAAGCAGCATTTAGGAAGAATTATCAATCAGGGATAATGGGTGTTCAAATAGTCCAAATATCTGGAGGGCACCACACTCAGGGAAAGTTACATTTCCTACCTGTATTTCTTCCAGGGATCTCAATGTGGCATTCCCTGGCAGCGTGACCATGATGTAATCTCCACTAAAATGGATAGGAATTGCTTTATTTATATCCTTCATTTCTTCTTCTATGAGACCCAAAGCTACGGCCACAGGGCTTTCCTAGATGCTGTCCACTGGGGGGAAAAAATCAGTTTCCAAATGGAGAATCATTGCTTCAGAAGCCTTCAAATGACATTATTCTCCGTTTTAAGGTTATTTTGGATATCTTTTATGAACCCAAAATACTTTTCTGAGCCTGTGACTTCTGATTTTTTTTTAATAGGCAGGTATGGCTCACAAAGCCTGGGAGTGGGCTGCAAAATGAGGCAGGTGTTCCTCCCTCTCTCCCTCCTGTCTGTTGTTGCCCATCTCTGATTTAGAACCTCTAAAAGCAATACTTGTTCAGTTAAAATAGAGGCATTGATTCTGACAAAAGTAGTCAAATAAAATGAAGCTAACCAAATGTGATTTAGAATTTATTGTTTTTACTTAGGGTTCTTCAGTATGAGAGTACATTCACACTGAAGATCAGATCGTAACATTTACTTTTCTGCACAATAGCTCATAGAATTCCCCTGGCAGCATGGCCATGATGTAATCTAAAAAAATTAACCTTTTCAAGGCCTGAGTCAAGCAAGATGCAGCATATCAGCCATACATAGAAGAGTTCCCCCTTCAGCTTTGGCCCTCAGAAGGCAGCATAGATAGATTTTGTATGACAACCAGAACAAAAGGAAAAGGTAAACTTAAAAAGAAAAGAAAAAAGAGATCATCCTGGTGCCATCCTGGTTGTGACATCACTACTATCCAGTCCCGGAACTCCATCCTTTTATGTGCCCAGTAAAGTCAATAAAATATTTGCATTTCCAAAACTATGAAATGTCAACAAACCGTCTACAGAAACACACATGTCACATAATTGAAACACAGGCAATTTTTTAAGTGCAAGAAGACTACCGTACACATTGCTGTTGAAAGCAATGGAGATAAGGCTTATGTTATGGTTAAATCTGAGTTTCATAGTTTTCCTTTTGGGAAGTTGGGTAACAGCTCCTACAACTGATGTGTGATCAATTTAGTCACAGAAATCAATTGCTCAGGAAAGACAAATTTAGTATAAGAGGTTGTATCTGAGATATAGACTGGTATAACAATTTTTCCTCTTTTCTCTCTCCCCTGTTGTCACTTTCATTGAAATGCGTATGGGTTTGGCTTCTATAGTGTACTATTCTCATCATGCTGTATAATATTCATATTTCATACATTCACAGAAATATAGTTGGATGATACCCTAAGCGCCATTCAGCTCTATTCCATTCTGCCATGTAGGAACACACAATCAAAGCACTCCCAACAGATGGCCATCCAATCTCTGTTTAAAACAATATGAAACTGGATCCCTTTCACACTAGTCACATGAATCAACAACCTCCACATGGTTTTATTTTTAGCCAGCCATTATGCAGCAGATTTTATTTGATCTTGGAAACTAATCAGGGTCAGCCCTGGCTAGTACTTGGATGGGAGATTACCAATGAATTCCAGGTGCTGTGTGCTATATTTCACAGGAAGGAACTGGAAAAACCACCACATCTGAGTATTCCTTGCC
Source organism: Anolis carolinensis (assembly GCF_035594765.1). Classification (NCBI taxonomy): domain Eukaryota; kingdom Metazoa; phylum Chordata; class Lepidosauria; order Squamata; family Anolidae; genus Anolis; species Anolis carolinensis. The sequence continues at coordinate 238,118,923 of NC_085841.1, forward strand.
TGAAAAAGCCCCTCTATGAAATTAATGAAGTCCCCCAAAGCACACAAAGTTTGAAAGCACACACACAAACACAAAAATGCAACTTCACGAATCAACAGCTGTTTTCCTTCAGGGTTTAGTTCATTTCCTACTTGAAGGGGGAGTCAAAATAAGATTTTTAATCTGCATGAAGAAACAACAGCTGTATTTTTAGGACACTAAAACTGTGTTGGTTACATGGGCAGAGGAGTGAGAGATTAAAGCTACTCCAAACAGCTGTCCCATTTAATGTGAGCATCTGTTTTCTGGCTCTGGATATTTGGGTGTTATGAGATACTCATGATTCTGCATCTACAAACATTCCTGGGCACATGGGACATTTTAATGCACTGCAACACACTGAAATTCCAGTGAGGTCAAAAAGTATTCCATAAGTCACTAGATGCAAGCTTTTTTATCTGCTTGAACAAGGTAAACAGCAAACCCAGACCATATGTTGCTCTTGTCCAAAAGTCGATTTTGAAAGAACATGTTTAACTTGCACTTAAAAGGAAGAAGGAAATACATCGGGACAAGACCAGATTTCACAAGCTGGATGCCTTTGAAGAAAAAGCTACCTTAGGTTGAATTGCGCACCGACACACGTTTGGATCTTTTTAAATAGCTGGTGATACTGATACTGAAATTAAACAATTCAGTACAGGTCAAAATGGGGGACAGACTCAATCCTCAAAGCAAATTTCTTTGGCAATATAAATACATTAATAACTAAGAGAATGATTCCATGGGGAATCCATTAAAAACAACAGCACTTGAGTTAGTCACAACTAATTTAAGTCCTGTTGACTCTGACAGGTCTATTTTAAGTACAGAGTCTAGATCCAACCCAGTGTTGGACACAGTCCATTACTGGGTTGTTGAGAGTTTTCTGGGTTGTATGGCCATATTCCAGAAGCATTCTCTCCTGATATTTCACCCATATATATGGCAGGTATCCTCAATGGTTGTGAGGTCCATCATTTATCACAATTCAGATTGTTTATGATCCAGACAATTGTCTGTTAAACAGAAATCAGCCAAATAAAAGCCAACCTTCCTATCTGTGTTTGAATTCATATCTTACTTTAATTTCTCAAAGGAGAGGTAGGAAGCTGAAAACACTGTTTGTTACTTTATATACTTGAGTGTATTTTTATTACCGTATGTTGTTATTTGGTTCCAAGTACATGTTGCAGGGCAAGAGGGGAAAATAGTCTAAAGGCAGTTTAACCTCAGAGGCACTCTTCATTATGTTACTTCCCACACTACAGAACAGTTTTCCTTTATAGTTGTAAGCTGACCTCTGAGAAAGCCTGCTGTCTAATAAAAGCTTTGAATTCTCTCTTTCTAGAGCAGGGGGTTATATACATGGTGCCTTTGTGGAATGGTCAAGAAATATGTAAGATCATTGGGCTTGGTTCCTAGGAGTAGGAGAAGCTGGAAACACCACCCTATTTGATCTAAATATTATGATTTCTTCTCAACATTGGAAGAAGTGCTCCTGAGCAGCTACAGAGGATTACAGTATTTTCTTCATTGTGTTATTGTTTTATCTTAGATTCCTTCCTTGGAAACTTTTAAACAGAGGCTGGATGGCCATCTGTAAGGGATACTTTGATTGTGCTTTTCCTGAGAGGTCTGGTACCTCCCCAAACGGCATATCCCTTGATCCTATAGTACTGAGCCATGAAGTTCAAGGGGTGCCAAAATGCATTATTTACCTCTAAGGCAGTGCTTCCCAACTTTTTTTTGGCCAGGGTCCACTTGATCAGGGACCACTTTCCAACATTAATACCAAAAAGGTTACAAGTCAGTTTTTGGTCAGCTTTACATTTAGTTAGGTTATTTGGGGTGCTGATTCAGAAAACTGCATTGGATAGACCACATCAGCTCTAGTTTCTGATACAGAACATATGCCATCCAGCAGTCGCCATCTGCTCATCCACAGAAAACAGCATTTAATTATCTAGAACTGATGTGGTTTATCCAATGCAATTTTCTGAATCAGCACCCCAAATAACCCCAGGAACAGGCCTAAAAATGAAAACACCAGGTGCCCCCGCTTCCAGGCGCCACATAGAACAGCCCTGCTCAGGGGGATGAGGAGGAGAAGCAGCAGTCAGGAGGCTTGAGGTTGCGCCTTTCATGGGTAGTCAGCCTCTCCTTTCCTGACATCTCTGTTGCCTATATGAGTGTTTTGCAAGAAGTTGCAGCAGTGTATTTTAGTTCTCAGGGACCACTAGTGGTTCACGGACCACAGGTTGGAAACTACTGCTCTGCATCACAGCGACTAGAGCATGCATGGGCCAATTTCGGCCCCCAGGTGTTTTGGACTTCAACTCCCACAATTCTTGAAAGCCTACTGGCTGTTAGGAATTGTGGAAATTGAAGTATCAAACACCTGGAGGGCTGAAATTTGCCCATGCCTGGACTAGAGCATCTACCCACTTTAAATCTGGTGGCTGCCTCCTGCACAATTCTGGGGTTTGTAGTTTAGGGAGGTCCAGGACCTCTCTGGCTGAGAATTTTAAGGACCCCTCCCTAAGCTGCAACTCCCAGAATTCTGCAGGAGGCAGCCACAGGATTCCAGAAGCAAGAAATGAAAGGAGAAGCCTTTGCCTTGTTTGTGTATGTCTTATTGTATTTGACTGTAAAGCAGTGGTTTCCAGTCTGTGGTCCATGAGACATGCGGGGAAAATCAGCTCTAGATTATTAAAAAGGGTTTTCTGTGGGCAAGCAGATAGTGACTACTGGATGGCATGTGTTCTATATCAGAAAATAGAGTTGATGTGGTCTGTCCGATGCAATTTTCAGAATCAGCATGTTGTCGACCGCGCTTTAGGGGATCGGGCCCTTAAGGAGAGTCCCGATCCGGTCCTGAGAGAATGGACCTTGGCGGAGCCAATAGGAAAATATGAGCCGCAATACAACCTGAAGCCGAAATGAAGAAGGTCCGCCAAAGTTGAAGGAAAATCCGCCAAGGAGTCTTTATTGAGCAATTCAGCTGAAGAGGACTCTGGTAGCGATCATTCAGTCTACTAGGGTACCATATAATCAAAATAAAGCCATATTTATACAAAATTTCAGTCTGACAGCCCTTTGAATTTCCCACCCCGCTCCCCCCGCCCATCTGATCGCTGATAGGCTAGAAGGTTGAACGAGGCGGGCTTTCGTTTCCCGCCTTCCTCTGTTGGCCCAATAGGAAGCTGCCTTTTGTCTCTACCCAAGCCAATCAGGAAGGAGAAGGCGGGAGTTATTGAAACAATGAAGTGACAGGGCAGGAAATATCGGATTAATTCCTGCTAGACCGATTTCTAAAGGGATTAATGGCAGCAATCAAGGATGTCCGGGTTTCTGTCATGTATACAGATTTTAGATATGCCTTGGGGTGTCAGAGGTGGAAGTAAGAATGGGTGGTGATGAGCCATATTTACAGGCTCCGCAGGGCGCCTTCCTGAGGTGTCCTGGTTTTTCCTTTGGATGAGATATGACAATGTTTGCCTTGAGGCGAATCACCTTTAGGACAACACTCCGAATTCGGCGACTCAAGCCCCATATTGTCCATGCAATCTGAATTTGATTGGGTTTAGCGGTGGCAGATTATCCTTTTGTTTTTGGGAAGGGAAGCCTGGGTCATAGGAAATGGGATAGGTCCTGGGGTTCAGGTTGAGTTCAAAATATTTCCTATTTGATTTCATGACTTGACAATTATATGAAATAAAATGAAAAATAAAATAAAGTTGGAATATAAACCATGCTGGGAAAAATACATATTTTCCGGGGATCCCAAAGAGTACAAATACATATAGGCAGATAGATAGATTTCATGGAAATAAGGGAGAATTCATAAAAGTGAGTTACATTGCATAAAAGGGAATCATGAATGATATAAACAATTAAAAATATTTGATAAGAACGAAGTTCATAACATCTGGAGAACCCAGCATGGAAATTCATAAAAGTGGAGTTTTAGCAGCATGATTTTACAATTCATGAAGTTGTTATCTCTTGCCTCAGAGTGCAGGGATAATCCACAGTAAACTCCAGTAAAAAGTCTCAATCACCTTCTACTATAAATATATGGAATATAGAACATAAAGTCTTGATTTTTGAACTATCTTTTACAAAGTCCTGGGGGGGGGGGGGGGGGAGGGTGGTCACCTTGATCACAAGCACCCCAAATAACTAAAACTGAATCTTTTTGTTGTTGTTTATTCATTCAGTGGCTTCCGACTCTTTGTCATCTCATGGACCAGCCCACGGCAGAGCTCCCTGCCAGCCATGGCCACCCCCAGCTCACTTCAAGGATATCATCAATCCATCTTGCCCTTGGTTGGCCCCTCTTCCTTTTTCCTTCCATTTTCCCCAGCACCATTCTCTTCTCCAAGCTTTCCTGTCTTCTCATTATGTGGCCAAAGTACTTCATCTTTGCCTCTAATATCCTTGCCTCCAGTGAGCAGCCGGGCATTACTTCCTGGAGGATGGACTGGTTGGATCTTCTTGCGGCCCAAGGCACTCTCAGGATTTTCCTCCAACACCACAGTTCAAAAGCGTCTCTCTTCCTTCCTTCGCTCAGCCTTCCTGATGGTCCAGCTCTCACATCCATAGGTTACTATGGAGAATACCATTGCTTTAACTATGTGGACCTTTGTTGCCAGTGTGATGTCTCTACTCTTCACTATTTTATTGAGGTTGGTCATTGCTCTCCTCCCAAGAAGTAAATGTCTTTTGATTTCCTGGCTGCAGTCTGCATCTGCAGTAATCTTTGTGCCTAGAAATACAAAGTCTGTCACTGCCTCCATGTTTTCTTCCTCTGTTTGCCAGTTATCAATAAATCTGGTTGCCATAATCTTGGTTTTCTTGATGTTTAACTGCAACCAAGCTTTTCCACTTTCTTCTTTCACCTTGTTGATAAGGCTCCTCAACTTCTCCTCACTTTCATTCATCAAAGTGGTATCAGCTCCACTGGCTGCCGATATGCTACTGAGCCCAATTCAAAGTGCTGGTCTTGACCTATAAAGCCCTAAACGGTTCTGGCCCAATTTACTTATCCGAACGTATCTCCTCATATGAGCCAGCTAGATCCCTAAGATCATCTGGAGAGGCCCTGCTCTCGGTCCCACCTGCCTCGCAGGCGCGGCTGGTGGGAACGAGGGACAGGGCCTTCTCAGTGGTGGCTCCCTGGCTGTGGAACACCCTCCCCACAAATATCCGACAAGCCCCAACTCTTCTGGGTTTCAGAAAGGCTGTGAAAACATGGCTGTGTGTACAAGCTTTTAACGAGTAATATGATAACGTCGACATGGTCTGATTGAAGGCTGAAGCATGAGGTTTTTAGACAAATGGATCTAATTTACTTATGTTTTAATTTTTATAATGTATTTTAATGATGTATTTTTATAGTTTTAATTGATTATATGTACTGTTTTTTGTTTTATTATTACGTTCTTGGCATTAAATGTTGCCAACTGTGTAAGCCGCCCTGAGTCCCCCCGGGTGAGAAGGGCGGGGTATAAATTCTGGAAATAAAAATAAATAAAATCTGCATACCTAAGGTTGTTAATATTTCTTCCAGCAATTTCAACTCCAGCCTTGGATTTGTCAAGCCCTGCACGTCACATGATGTGTTCAACATACAAGTTGAATAGGGAGGGGGAGAGTATGCAGCCCTGCCGTACTCCTTTCCCAATCTTGAACTAGTCTGTTGTTCCGTGGTCTGTTCTTACTGTTGCTACTTGGTCGTTATCTAGATTCCTCAGGAGACAGTCAAGGTGACATGGTATCCCCATACCACCAAGAACTTGCTACTTTTTAATGATCCACACAGTCAAAGGCTTTAGAATAGTCAACAAAATAGAAATAGATGTTTTTCTGAAACTGTCTACCTTCCTCCATTATCCAGCAGGCTGTGGTGCAGCTGGTTAGTAGCCAGCTGCAATAAATGACTACTGACTGAGAGGTCATGAGTTTGAAGCCAGCCCGAGTCAGATTGAGCTCCCGACCATTAATAGCCTAGCTCGTTGTTGACCTATGCCACTTGAAAGACAGTTGCATCTGTCAAGTAGAAAATTTAGGTACCGCTTTATGTGGGGAGGTTAATTTAACTAATTTACAACACCATAAAAACTCCCAGCAGCATTCAGAAGAATGAGGAAGTACTCAATCAAGGACTTGGTGTCACAAGTGAATGATGAAGCGGCAGCTCCCCCTGTGGCCGGAATCAAGCATACCCCCATGATGCCAGAAGCTGGAAAACGTTAAATTGCCTCTGCGTCTGTCTATATGTTGTATGTCAAATGGCATGGAATGTTTGCCATGTATATGTGCATTGTGATCCACCCTGAGTCCCCTGAGAAGGGCGGAATATAAATAAATTAATTAATTTGGTCTCTCCTTCCTCTGCCTTTTCTAAACCCAGTGTTAGGGATTCCTCTTCTTCAGAAGAGGAAGGGGAGCAGGAAAATGTTCATGAATCTGAGGGTGAGTTGGAATCTGAGGAGGAGATTTTGCAAGTACCCTCATTTCAGGAGAGAAAGGAAACAGAGCAGAGTCGTTGTTCAGCTAGCATAGCTGCTAGAAATGCAGCTGAGTAATTAGGAACTGCCCTAGCAGCTGTGAGGGGACCCAGGGCTATAAAGCAGAAACAGGTGCAACCAGCTCTTGCTGATAACAAACTGACTGTAATGCCTTTGCTTCCCGTGTGCCTGCTCCAAGTCTGCATCTGGATTTATTGCTGTTTCTTTGTCTGAAGTAAGACTGCTATTTGTTTTGGGACTGTATCGGAGACTAAGAACTGCATCTGCCCTAAGACTTCCTTGCTTCCTTTTGCATTATTCCACTGAGTGTGCTGTACTTTATGTTTTGCTGAAGTAAAGCAGTTTCTATTTACTTACCACAGTGTCTTAAGGCTGATCTTGCAAGACAAAACAGGACACCCAGCTTGTACATCTAGCAATTCTCCCTCCGTGTATTGCTGCAGTCTATTTGACTGTATGGGGGCCCCTGGTGGCACAGTGTGTTAAAGCGCTGAGCTTGAACCTGAGAAAGGTCCCAGGTTCAAATCCTGGGAGTAGAATGAGTGCCCGCTGTTAGCCCCAGCTCCTGCCAACCTAGCAGTTCGAAAACATGCAAACGTGAGTAGATTAATAGGTACCGCTCCGGCGAGAAGGTAACAGCGCTCCATGCAGTCATGCCGGCCACATGACCTGGAGATGTCTATGGACAACACCGGCTCTTCGGCTTAGAAATGGAGATGAGCATCAACCCCCAGAGTCGATCACGACTGGACTTAACGTCAGGGGAAACCTTTACCTTATTTATTTATTATATCCCGCCCTTCTCACCCAATAGGGGACTCAGGGTGCCTTACAATAAAACACATACAGTAGAGTCTCACTTATCCAACATTTGCTTATCCAACGTTCAGGATTATCCAACGCATTTTTGTAGTCAATGTTTTCAATACATTGTGATATTTTGGTGCTAAATTCGTAAATACAGTAATTACTACGTAGCATTACTGCATATTGAACTACTTTTTCTGTCAAATTTGTTGTATAACATGATGTTTTGGTGCTTAATTTGTAAAATCATAACCTAATTTGATGTTTAATAGGCTTCTCCTTAATCTCTCCTTATTATCCAACATATTCGCTTATCCAACGTTCTGCTGGCCCGTTTATGTTGGATAAGTGAGACTCTACTGTATATAAAATTGTATAATACATTGTTAATCAATTAAAAAGTTATTAAATTACATCAGACATTCATAAAAACACTTATAAAATACAGATGGGAATGTTCGAGTCTAAAAAATACTGGGTCTGTCAATTGAGTTCCAGCGTACATAATAATAATTAGTGCTGCTAATTGTTATTCAAAAGTTACCTTTTGACTGTAAAGCAGTGATTCTCAACCTGTGGGTCCCCAAATTTTTTATTTTCATGTCAGGAGCAACCTGAGTCGCTTCTGGAGTGAGAGAATTGGCGGTCTGCAACCCCAGCACAGTCAACCGCGACATCGGAAATCAGTTTTGCCCGGATTTTCTGAGATGCCAGGGCAAAAAGGGCCACTGTGCTGGGGATGCTTTTAACTAATAGTGTTTTTTTTATATCCAAGGTGTTCCCTGCTTGGGTTTTAATAATGCTGTACTTATTTGGTTTTATCTTGTTTTTAATTATGTTGGTGCTAATCCGTGACATATGTAGTATTTGAAGGGCATATCCTGACATTGATATTTGCAGCATTTTAATGTTTTAATGATTTATATAGGGTTTTAATGGCATGTTCTATATTGTTATTTGATGGTCTGGCTTTTGTGTATTAGTTTGTTTGTCTTGCATGCGAAAGACCTATGGTCTAAGCATTAAATAAATTTGGAATTTGGCTGTCTGCAAGGATATTGCCCAGGGGACGCCTGGATATTTTTGATGTTTTACCATCCTTGTAGGAGGTTTCTCTCATGTCCCCGCATGGAGCTGATAGAGGGAGCTCATCCGTGCTCTCCTCGGGTGGGATTCAAACCTGGCAGCCTTCAGGTCAGCAACCCAACCTTCAAGTCCCCTAAGTCCCCCTTTTATCCCCTATGCCACCGGAGGGTCCCCAGATGTTTTTGGCCTACAACTCCCAGCCCAGGACCGGGCTGTGGTGCAGGCTGGAAAGCAAGCCAGCTGCAACAAATCAACAAATCACTCTGACCAAGAGGTCATGAGTTCGAGGCCAGCTTGCATCTTGTCCCTGTCTCTGTTCTATGTCATAGCATTGAATGTTTGCCTTTATGTGTGCAATGTGATCCACCCTGAGTCCCCTTCGGGGTGAGAAGGGTGGAATATAAATGCTGTAAATAAATAAATAAATACAGTAGAGTCTCGCTCATCCAAAGTAAACGGGCCGGCAGAACGTTAGATAAGCGAATATGTTGGATAATAAGGAGAGATTAAGGAAAAGCCTATTAAACATCAAATTAGGTTATGATTTTACAAATTAAGCACCAAAACATCATGGTATACAACAAATTTGACAGAAAAAGTAGTTCAGTACACAGTAATGCTATGTAGTAATTACTGTGTTTACGAATTTAGCACCAAAATATCACGATGTATTGAAAACAAAAATGCGTTGGATAATCCAGAACGTTGGATAAGCGAGTGTTGGATAAGTGAGACTCTACTGTATCTATGAAATGTCCAGAGTGAGAGAAAGACCTCTTATCTGTTGGAGGCAAGTGTGAATGTTTAAATTGACCACCTTGGTTGGGATGGAGTAGCCTGGCAGCTTCAAAGCCTGGCTGTTCCCTGCCTGGGGGGATCCTTTGTTTTAAAAAATGCTAAAATCGGGACAGTAAATAAACAACTACATTCAGAAGACAGGGAAATTCCAGACAAGAAACAATCAGGGCCAGTTAACACCTCCCAACAAAGGATTTCCCCAGGCAGGGAACAGCCAGGCTTTGAAGCTGTCAGGCTATTCAATGCTAATCAAGTTGGTCTATTGCAGCACTCACACTTGCCTCAAACAGAAAAGAATTATTTCCCTAGTTTCCAACATACCTTACAACGCCTGAGGATGCCTGCCATAGCTGAGGACAAAACATCAGGAGAGAATGCTTCTGGAACATGTTGGATAAGTGAGACTCTACTGTAAATAAATAAATCCCAGCCATTTAACCAGCTATTAGGATTTCTGGGAGTTGAAGGCCAAAATATCTGGGGACCGCAGGTTGAGAACCACTGCTGTAAAGGCCTTGAATGTTTGCTATCTATGTGAATGTTGTCATCCGCTCTGAGTCTCCTAGAGGAGAAGGGCGGGAATATAAATAAAGTGTATTGTGATTATTAAAGTGGATAGTGGTGTGATGATGTCCTTTGTCCTCCAGGTGTTTTGGACTCCGACTCCCAGAAGCCCTCCGCTGTCTTGGCTTGTGAGCGAGCAGGGGTTTCGGGAGCTGAAGTCCAAAACACACGCCTGGAAGGAAGAAAGGAGTCCCATTCACAAGCCGGCCTCCTCCTCCTCCTCCTCTTCCTCCTCCCCCTCCCCTTCGGAGGCACGTGCCCCCCGCGGAAGAGCGCGATCCGCCTGTCTGCCGCCCGCGGTTGCAGCGAGCCCCCGCCTCTTTCCGCCTCGCTTCCATCGGCGCTCCATCTTCCCGGGTTCGAGGCTGGGATGGCGCGGGGCTGAAGCCGGACCGGCCGCTCCGCCATGGCCAAGCAGTACGACGTGCTCTTCCGCCTCCTGCTCATCGGCGACTCCGGCGTGGGCAAGACCTGCCTCCTCTGCCGCTTCACCGACAACGAGTTCCACCCCTCGCACATCTCCACCATCGGTAAGACACAATCCGTACCTCCCAGGGGTCTGTAACACTGAGAGAGAGAGCCACCAGGGAGTTGAGGGATGGACAGGCACACTGCGTCTTTGGCGCGGGTTCAGCGCGGATGGAGAGAAAAAAATAAGGGGGAGGATAGGGTTGAAAGAACACACCCAAACTGGTCGAGAGCGGGAAATGCCTCCCCGCCGTCCAGTTACCTGCTCAGGGGTGGTTTATTTTACCACCGCCTTCCTATCCCAGCTGCCCTGATGATGCCACCTCACCTCAGAGGTGAACCTTTTGTAAATAGTGACGTCAGCGTCCTCCACAATGTTATAGGAACCTGAGTGGGATGGACTGGAGAGCCCAGAATAGAGCTGCCTTCTGGAATCACCATTAGTGCCCTAGGGTGGCATGGGGAAACATTGGCTCTATGGGTGTTTTGGGCTTCAACTCCCACCATTCCTGGCCTCAGGCCCCTTCCTTTTCCCCCTCAGCCGCTTAGGCGGCTGAGGGGGAAAAGGAAGGGGCCTGAGGCCAGGAATGGTGGGAGTTGAAGCCCAAAACACCCATAGAGCCAATGTTTCCCCATACCCATCCTAGAGCATCCTAAAAGTCTGCCACTTCCCACATGCTTGAGCATAGCCTGCTCCTAGGCATCCTAACCCGTCCGTATTTGCCTGCTATTGTATGAGCCCAGTCTATTTTTAGACCCAGGAGTCACTTGTGGGAGCAGGCTCCATCCGCGAAGAACATAACATGCCAAGCATCCTTCAGAGATAGGCAGGACCTCTCTGGTTCGGTCCAAATAGCAGCTTGTTTTCTTGGTTCCCCCCCCCCCCCCCACAAAGCGGCCAAGGCTCAGTCAAAATTGTCTTCGGTTACCATTGGCGGTGACATGCCTCAGCTAAAAGCCAGAGGGATCTTAGAAACACAGAGAATGGAGTTTCATGTCAAAGGCTTTCATGGCCAGAATCGCTGAAGGCACCCTTCCACGCAGCCCTATATCCCAGAATAATCAAGGCTGAAAATCCCACCTTATTTTTAAATCTTAAATGAATCTATTGCACTTTATCTATTTAAAATTTGTAACTCATAATGTGCACCTTGCTTATCCGCTATTGCAACCTCATTATTTTTAATTCGATGTTTTAATACCGTGTTGTGTTTTTTCAGCTGCTGTGTATGTATTATTACTGGTTTTTATTATTGTTCTTTGATGTTTCATATTTTATTTTATCATTGTTTTGTATCCGATTTTGCTGTGAGCCGCCCTGAGTCCCCTTCGGGGGAGATGGAGGCGGGATATAAATAAACATTATTATTATTGACACAACAACGTTGTATGACACAGCAAACAAGATAGACATGCTGGATTTCGTTTCACAAAACCACAAGTCGAACACTTCCCAAGTGTCTAGGACTGTGTGATGTATTTTCGGATGATGCGTGCAGATCCCAGCAGGGTGGCCTTTTGCAGTTGGCAGATCGTAATTTTGTCAATGTCTATTGTTTCCAAATGCCGGCTGAGATCTTTTGGCACGGCACCCAGTGTGCCCATCACCACCGGGACCACCTGCACTGGTTTCTGCCAGAGTCTTTGGAGTTCAATCTTGAGGTCCTGGTAGCGGCTGAGTTTTTCCTGTTGTTTTTCGTCAATGCAACTGTCACCTGGGATGGCAACATCAATGATCCAAACCTTTTTCTTTTCCACCACTGTGATGTCTGGTGTGTTGTGTTCCAGAACTTTGTCAGTCTGGATTCGGAAGTCCCACAGTATCTTTGCGTGTTCATTTTCCACGATCTTTGCTGGTTTGTGATCCCACCAGTTCTTGGCTGCTGGGAGGTGGTACTTGAGGCATAAGTTCCAATGGATCATTTGGGCCACACAGTTGTGCCTCTGTTTGTAGTCTGTCTGTGCAATTTTCTTACAGCAGCTGAGGATATGATCAATGGTTTCGTCAGCTTCCTTGCACAGTCTGCATTTTGGGTCATCAGCTGATTTTTCGATCTTGGCCTTAATTGCCTTTATTCTGATGGCTTGCTCCTGGGCTGCAAGGATCAGGCCTTCTGTCTCCTTCTTCAGGGTCCCATTCGTGAGCCAGAGCCAGGTCTTCTCCTTATCAGCTTTTCCTTCAATTTTGTCAAGGAACTTTCCATGCAGTGTTTTGTTGTGCCAGCTGTCAGCTCTAGTTTGTAGTGCAGTTTTCTTGTACTGGTTTTTTGTCTGCTGTGCTTTGAGGAGTTTCTGATTTTTGACTTCAATCAAAGCAGGTTCTTCGCTTTGCTTTACATAATCTGCCAGGGCATGTTCTTCTTCTTTGACTGCTTGTTTTACTTGTAAGAGTCCTCTGCCCCCTGATCTTCTAGGCAGATAGAGCCGGTCAACATCACTGCGAGGGTGCAGTGAATGATGAATGGTCATGAGTTTTCTTGTTTCAGGTGCCACCTTGACGTGGTGGGGGGGCTTAACTGCTCCAATGATGACTGAGGGCAGTGCTGGTGGTAGTGTAACTACCGGCAGGTCCAACCAAGCCAGAGAGGCCTCAGCTGAGGAGCAGAACTAAGAGCACCTAACCCATTAGCATTATGGAGAATCAAACTCAAACGAAGTCTATACTGGCTCGGTCGTCGCCCAGGATAAAAAGGACCACGCTGGATGCTGCTGATTCTGGACATCCATCGACAAGTGGGCTACGGAATCATCAAAACCCAAAAGAACAGTCACAGAAGCGGCAGAAATATACAATGCCAGAAAACCGCACAATTATGAAATGCTACTACAAATCTGAACCTCAAAGGCGTGGCTACCAAAAAAGGATGCATCAACTGTGGAAACAAGAGTACCCTGACTCACAGATAACAGAACCCCGACTGGCTGACTGTGATGACTCATGGGCCATGTAGTCCCGTTCCTGGCACTGTTGTGACAGATGAAGAGGAAAACTTAGGTTTCCCACCGTTTCAGCCTGAATTGGAGCTTTTCCAGCCAGAATTGGAGCCCTTGCACCTGCAGGAGGTTTGCCTTCCAGAAGTCTGCCAAACAAGCCTTGAGCCGAAATCTCCCCCATTTTCTCGCTGTGATTATTATAAACAACAGAAAGGCGCTCAAGAGGCGTCTCGCAGGAGCGCTAGAATTGCTGCCAGGCATTCAGCTGATTAAGCCTGCTTCCCATGGGAAACTCATGCATCTGGACACAGAGAATGGCTTTCGGTTCTGGTTCCCCAGAGAATTGTTCTTTGGCGGGAAAACGAGACCCTATTTAGGTGTTTTGCCCACGTAGGAATCTTGCGGAGTCAATTCGTCAGCTTCGGGAGTAGGTTGTGTGTGGACTACGCTACTCCCGCGTCCAAGCCCTTTGTTCCCGTTTCCAGCCTTGCCTTGCTTCCCAGGACCTTGTCTTGCTCCACGGACCTTGCCTTGCTTCCCGGACCTCGCCACGAATTTACCACGGATCCTGTTCTTGCTCCTCGTTTCTTGTTGCCTTGAATTAAGCCTAGTGTTCCAAGAATCAAGTTTACTTCCTAGCCTTGCTTAAGTTTCATGGACTAAAGGACCTTGTCATCTCCCCTCACTTTGCTTGGCAAAGTGAGTGTTTCGGTTACTGGATTACAACCTTGGACCTTAATATTTCATATTGGACATTGTTTCTTTGGACTAATTTTGACCTTTCCTGAAAGGTCTACTTCTGGACTATTTTCTACACTTGTTTTTATTAACTTTATATACTCCTACAATAAAGATATTAGATAGATTCTGGCCTCTGTGTATGATTATTGGTGCTCTGCAGCCTGGGTCCTGACACTGACCAACGAAGATTCATAATCAGAAACAAAGTGTTCAGTGAAGTTGAACTCGAAGAAATCCAGAAAATTTGCAAAGTAAATTACCATCAGACCACAGCACAGACAGCAGCAGAGACTCCAGCAATGCTTGGAATGGTGGAACAGATTGAACCAGAAGAAAGTGTGGAGCTTTTGCAAGAATTTGATGAACCAGCACTTGAAACATCTGCTGAACCACCAGGAACCTTGACAGCAAGACAACAAGAGCTCAAGGATAAGATCATGGCTCATGCTGCAGCAAATGCAATAAGACAGCGGCTCCCAACTCTAAAAACAGTGCCCAAGAGACACCTGGCGCCTCTCATGAAAGATGTGAATGCAGTACTCTCCACTGTCCAAATAACATCAATTGAACAAACAAACCAGTATGCCTACAGTGCAGCAGTGATAGTAACAGAAGAGCTTGGGCTCCTACAACCAAGGCAGCCCCAAAGAAAATCGACTGGAAAACCAAAGTGGAAGGTCAGGCTAGAGTTGAAAATCAAAAAGCTTAGATCAGATGCAAGTAACCTGAAAAATATGAAAGAGAAGAAACTGAAGAACGACAAAATCAAGCAATACCTGATCCGAAAGTACTGGCTGAACACCAGAAAAATTGAAGAAGCTTTGGAAATTGTGAAAGAACAAATTACAGCAACAGCCAGAAAAATTGAAAGGTATGAAGCCAGAATCATCCAGTACAGACAAAATCAACTGTTTCAATCAGACCAAAGACGGTTCTACCAGAGTCTGAACCAAACAACAGACACAGTAACCATAAAGCCAGAGAAAACTGCAACAACGAAGTTCTGGAAAGAACTTTGGGAAAATAATAAAAACTACAACAAAAACGCTGGGTGGATAAAGGAGTTTGAAGGAAAATTCTCACAGAACAAAATGGAACAGATGGAAATAACAACTGAAATGATCAGCAAACGAGTGCAAAAAGTCAAGAACTGGACATCGCCTGGTAGTGATCAACTTCATGGATTTTGGCTCAAACATCTGATTAGTTTACATGGAAAAATGGCCCAACAATTCAATGAGATGCTACAGAAAGGAAGTATCAGTGAATGGCTAACAACTGGAAGAACATACCTGATACAAAAGGATCCAGCAAAAGGAGCAGCACCAGGAAACTACTGGCCAATAACGTGTCTGCCCACTATGTTTAAACTACTGACTGGCATCATAGCTGACAGAATTCAAGACTATCTTGAAGAAAAAAACATCTTGCCATATGAACAGAAAGGCAACAAACGGAAAAGCAGGGGCACAAAAGACCAGTTATTGATTGACAAAATGATTCTGGAGAACTGTAAGAGCCGAAAAGCTAATCTTCACATGACGTGGATTGACTACAAAAAGGCCTTTGACTCACTCCCACACACCTGGATCATCAAGTGCCTGGACGCCATCGGGATTTGTAAAAACGTTGGCACCTTCATTGAAAACATGATGGAGCACTGGAAAACTGAACTGTTTGTTGGAAATGAAAGCTATGGACTTGTCAACATCAGAAGAGGAATTTTCCAGGGAGATTCATTGTCCCCTCTGCTTTTCATTATTGCCATGATCCCTCTGTCAACAATCTTACAAAAAACAAATCTAGGCTACCAAACATCTAAGAATTCTCACAAAATTTCACATTTGATGTACATGGATGACCTGAAGCTATATGGGAAAACGCAAACTGAAATCCAGTCTCTGACCAACACTGTCCGAATTTTTAGCACTGATATCAACATGGAGTTTGGTTTGGACAAATGTTCGACAGTGGCATTGAAGAAGGGAAAAATCATTGAAAGTGAGGGCATAAATATGCCCAATGACCAAACAATAAAGTGTCACCAGCCAGAAGCCTATAAATATCTGGGCATATTACAGCTGGACAACATCAAGCATGAACATGTGAAAACTGTGGTCAGCAAAGAATACACACAAAGGGTCAGAAAAATTCTTAAAAGCAAGCTCAATGGAGGCAACACCATCAAGGCCATAAACACCTGGGCCATACCTGCCATAAGATATACTGCTGGCATCATAAACTGGACACAGGCGGAACTGGACAATTTGGACAGAAAAACAAGAAAACATTATTATTATTATTATTATTATTATTATTATTATTATTTGAGTGTGGACTCATATCATTTATCTATTTATTTACGGTATTTATATCCCGCCTTTCTCTACCCCGAGGGGGACTCGAGGCAGCTTACAAACGGGACCGGTGCAGTGCCTTGGGCATAAAACACAGACATGAATAAAATTTTATTTATTTATTTATTTATTTATTTAATACATTTATATCCCGCCCTTCTCACCCCGAAGGGGACTCAAAGCGGCTTACAAATTAAATTTACATACAATATTATATTATTAGCATAGCACAATGCTGGCAATAAATTGCCATATTGTACTATATACTTTGAACCCAGTTCAAGGCAGAAATGGTGGGATTTTCTGCCTTGATATTCTGGGATGTAGGGCTGCGTGGAAGGGCTGCGTGAGTTTTCCGGACTGTATGGCCATGTTCCGGAAGCATTCTCTCCTGACGTTTCACCCACATCTGTGGCAGGCATCCTCGGAGGTTGTGAGGTATATTGGAAACTAGGCAAGGGAGGTTTATATATCTGTAGAAGGTCCAGGGTGGGAGAAAGAACTCTTGTCTGTCAGAAGCAAGAGTGAATGTTGCAATTAATCACCTTGATTTGCATTAAAAAGCCTTGCAGCTTCAGGATCTGACTGCTTACTGCCTGGGGAAATCCTTTGTTGGGAGGTGCTAGCGGACTGGAATTCCCCTGTTTTCAGAGTGTTGTTCTTTATATTGTTGAAGGCTTTCATGGCCAGAATCACTGGGTTGCTGTGAGTCTTTCAGGCTGTATGGCCATGTTCCAGAAGCTTTCTCTCCTGACATTTCGCTCACATCTGTAGCAGGCATCCTCAGAGGTTGTGAGGTAAGCTTCTGGAACATGGCCATACAGCCCGAAAGACGAATAGCACCCACTGATGTTCTTTATTTATCTTTATTTATTAAAATCAGGAAATAAATAAAGAACAACACTCTGAAAACAAGGTAACCAGACATGAAACCATCAGGACCAGCTAACACTTCCCAACAAAGGATTCTCCCAGGCAGGAAGAAGCCAGACCCTGAAGCTGCAAGTCCATTAAATACTAATTAAGGTGATTAATTACAACATTCACACTTGCCTCCAACAGACAAGAGTTCTTTCTCTCACCCTGGACCTTCCACAGATATATAAACTTCCCTTTGTTTGGTTTCCCATATGCCTCACAACCTCTGAGGATGCCTGCCATAGATGTGGGAAAAACTTCAGGAGCGAATGCTTCTGGAACATGGTCATATAGCCCGGAAAACTCACAGCAATTCAGTCAAAATTGTGACACATCAGTCTTAAGTTACTCTTGTTGTGAGCTGCTCTTTGGGAAGAGGGGGCTGGATAGAAATAAAGATTTTTATTATTATTATTATTATTATTATTATTATTATTATTATTATTATTATTATTATTCCAGAAACCATTGGCAGTAACATGTCTCAGCTAAAGACCAGAGGGATATTGTACCACCTTAGAAACGAAGAAAATGTAGTTGGTAGCATAAGCTTTCACAGATTGAGTGTACATCCTCAGATATTTTTCAGAATATGAGCGGAGATTCGTGTTGAGCAACTGCAGCTATGCCTTACATTTCAGGGATAGGAAACTCAGCTTCCTGGTCAGAGTTTCCAAGCCATTTCTTTTTCATCATTGAGCCTGCCGAAATTCTGCTGCAGATTGCGGAGCCTGAGTGTACTGTATATATTGTGTGAAAGGGAGCATTCCTAGAAGCGTCGTGATAAATGTGGACATAACTGTGTTTCTGTGCCTGCCTTTGATTCTAGGGCTCATCACAGTAGTCCGTTGTTTCAGGTTTTCTGGCTTGAAAAGGATTTCACTTGGACTCATTATGGTAGCTGAACGCTGACACTGTGGGTTGCATCTTTACTATATTTGCACTTTAATAACATAACTTCCACTGTTTTCTTTTCCGTACTCTTAAATCCCTCAGTGCTGACAGAACCATTTGTATTTCCCTTGTTTTCCCGTCTTCTTTGTCACAATTTGTTTTCATTTTTGTAAATGTCAGACTATAGTAGTGTTATTATAACATGATGTCAGAGTGTTATTACACAATTGCCATGTTTAAAAAAATAAATAAAGATAAAATATTAATCATAATAAAAAATATCACTGTGGCATGTAGTATTTCAGAAAAGCCGAGGAAAAATACAATATGACCCTATGCATATCTGACACCATGGATAATAGCAAATCCAATATTTTTATTATATTTGGGTCTGAAGCATACCACTGGGGAGGACCTGGGGAGGCACACAAACACTTCTGAGGAGGATTTTTTTTAAGTGAGGGTAAGTGAAACCATGGATACTGAGTCTGCAGATATTTGTTTATTTATTTGCCATATTTATATGTTGCCCTTCTCACCCCAAAGGGGACTCATGCTGTATTTGGGTCATGGTATATTTGGATACATGCAATGAAAGTATCAGAGTGGTGGTTTCTAAGAGTTAACAGGTCAGGATTGCACTATTGCACTATACCAGCATTTGTCTTTAGAGAAAAAAACTAGAAACATTGAAAAGCAGTTTCAAGAGTATAGACTTGAGCATAGAAAACAAATCAGGAAACACATTATCTTGAGAAGTCATGCCCTTCCAGACCAGGCACCCAAAGTAATTGGAGCCTTCTCTGCTGGAGATTTCCTTGGGATTCCCAAAGGATATAACAACTAGACCACAACCACATTGCATCCACTATAAATCATTCTTTCAATGAAGTGGAGTGGGACATTTTCATACAAACTGGCTAGTGAATCGTAACAGGCAAGTAGATCATTAAGAGATTGTTTCCAGCAGGACAAATCATATAGAGTCATTTCAAATGGCTCTACATCACACCAGCAGAGCCATGACATAATGTAATCAGGCTAATGTAAAAGCAGGATTAATCAAACAGTATAACAGCATTGTGTGATAGATGTGTCTGAGCCCTTCCACACAGCCATATAAACCAGAATATCAAGGTAGAAAATCACACAATATCTGCTTTGAACTGGAATATCTGAGCCCACACTGCCATATATCCCAGTTCAAACAGATAATGTGGGATTTTATTTAGGCGTGGGGAAGGGGCCTCTGTCCGTGGTAGACAAAATGTTGAAAATTAACTTTGATCGTTTTCCTTTTGGAAATCGACCATGGCAAAAAACGACTGATTACTAGAGAATGGCAAACCTACCGCTACAAAGTCATTTGTTACAATGAAACTTCCAATTGGTTTTCTTCCAATAGAAACTGATGCTTAAAGGGACATCCTTTTTTTTTTTTTTTTGCACTTGTACACCCTACATTATAATAGACCTTGGTAGTAGAGGCAGAGTAAGTTGAGTGTAGCACATAGTTCAGCCTGGAAATAATCGGGGGGGGGGGGGGGTAATCTGATCCAAAGATCACCAGTGTCTATTATGCCTTGAGGAATGACTCTAGGGTTTGTTTGTTTTTTCAAGCTGTGTTTCTGGTTTATGATTCCCCTAACTGTTCCCATGTCACTTAGAGACAAAATTATCAAAATGTGTGGTGGACCTCCCTGTACATTTAATGAACAGGAAGTGTGATGGGGATTCATTTTTGAAACCCCATCTTCTTCTACTAGCTCAGTTTTTCTCTATTACTTCAGAAGACAGAAATTTAGAGGGCAAACACATAAACCATATTTATTTATTTATTTATTTATTTATTTACAGCATTTATATTCTGCCCTTCTCACCCCGAAGGGGACTCAGGGCGGATCACATTACACATATAGGCAAACATTCAATGCCTTTTAACATAGGACAAAGACAAACAACATAGCACCGAGCGGGCCTCGAACTTATGACCTCCTGGTCAGTGATTCATTGCAGTTAATTGCACTGGTTTGCTCTCCTGTCTGCGCCACAGCCCCGGGCCATATCTGTAGTTTCACTTACCAATTCCCAGAGAAAAGACTTACTCTAGGATGTGCTAGGTTAGTGATCCTCGACATGGGGTCCTCAGATATTTTTGGCCTACAACTCCCAGAAATCCCAGAAAGTTAGGATTTCTGGGAGTTGAAGGCCAAAAACCTCTGGGGACCCCAGATTTAGAACCACTGTGCTAGGTTTTCCAGTGCAATTTCATGGTATGCTTCCACCAGAAGTTACTATGGAATTGTGCTGGAGGATTTAGCACATTCCTAGGGAGGGTTCCTAAAGAGGATCTATCCTGAGTGTAATGAAGAACTAACAGGGATGACATGTGTCCTGCATAATCTCGGTTCAGTACACAGAATGCCGATCATTGTCATGGCAGCAAAACAGAAGGGAACAACTGCAGTTTGGATTGCAGTCTTGTTTACTTTATTATTTATTTATTTGCTGTATTTATATACCACTTTTCTCACCCCCAGGGGGGACTCAAAGTGGTTTCCAACATTATAATGGCAAAATTAAATGCCTAACATACATATAAAACGAAAACATAAAATCTAAACGAAAACATATAACTATTCATTGAAATCAGTAAGACCATTAAACATACAATATAAACAACATTTAGATATGAAAACATAGAATTAAGACACCTAATATAATAATTAAAATCACATGATCTAAATTCGTAGACCGGGGCAATTCCAATTGTCAGTTGCACATATTCCATATTTATTTCTTGTACTTCCCACTCTCTTCTCTGGGAATAAGTCTCATTGAACTCAGTGGGAGAAGCTAGCTATGAGGTTGTACTGCTTGGCTTGAATTCTAATGGTAATTCCAGTTAGAGCAGTGGTTCCCAACCTTTGGTCCTCCCATTGAGTCCCAGAAAGCCCATCCAACTTACCACTGTTAGGAATTGTGGGAGCTGAAGTCCAAAACACGCGGAGGATCAAAGGTTGGGAACCACTGAGTTAGAGTAAACCTACTGAATAATTGTAATCTTACATAATTGTTGACTCACCATTCAACAGTGGTGTTAGTCGCTTTACTGCAATTGAGTATGCTAAGAGCATAGAAATGAAATGGTTCACTTTAGTAAGAATCACCCTTAGCCTTTAATCGTGAAAAATGAAACACCGTGGATCTCTTTGTAGCATCTCTAGTGCTGTTATTGGTTCTGAATGGCTACTTGAAAAGATTAGTAACAACTCAGAATACTCTTTATTTATCATATTTATATCTGTTCTTTAAGCTAATCAGAGAGACACTGACTGGCCCAATGTTACTCAGGATGCAACTAAACTGTAGAATTAATGCAGTTTGACACCACTTTGACTACCAAAGTCTCAAGAACAAATCCTTAAAACTGTGTATCAGAGAGGAAGTCAGATGCATCCTCAATGAACTTAATAGCTGAGTGGGAATTTGTATCTGGGTCTGCCCAGTTTTAGCTGAATACTCTAACCCAGAGCTTTCCAAATGTTTAATGCTAGTGACACACTTTTAAAACATGCATCATTTTGCAACACAGTAATTCAGTTTTACTACCAAACTGGCAGCTAGAAGAGATACAGAGATATACATAAATTGTAACAACGAAATGTATGGGGTACAACTTATCTTATGAAAACTTTTCATTTATATATTTAAAAATAGATTCTTTGTAATATAATTTTCATTTCCAAGATTTTTGTCATTTCTTGTTATGTTTATGCAACACACTTACACACTGCCAACACACTCGTGTATTACAACATACAGTTTAGAAAGCTCTGTGCTAACCACTACAGCACACTGGATATTTAGCATTGTGGACATGCACCGGTTAGTTACTCATAGAGCTGAAATAAGTAACCCTTTTCTTAAGTTTGAGATTACTTTGATCAAAAACATTTTGGTTCTGCATTCTAACTGTGGTGGCATGATGGCATGACACTCAAACATGGGGCCATTTGCAAAGTAAATTGAGGTCCACATAAAACTGAGCTAAGTCTTCACACATCTGTCTACAGAGCTTTCCTCTATCTAGGTTTCCCCACCTCTGCTGAAAAATTATGAACACAGTTGGTGAGGGAGAGAAAGAATCTCTTCAAAGAAAACCTAGTTGAGTTCATCTGTGTGAATGAAGCAAATGGGCTAAAAAGAGAATTCAAAAGACCAGGAGCCAAACACAGTGCTTTTTGAGTAATATGAATCATTCTTAAACCTAGATCTGCTGTGTGTGTGTGTGGGGGGGGAGGTTTGGGGGGGGCGGGGCAGGGAGAAGACTTGAAAAGATCACAGTTCTGGTTAAGCCTGCAGTACATGCTGCTCACTAAAAATGTAATGTGGTTCCTAGGGACTTTGCAGTACATTTGTGATCATGCTCTATTTACATATCTCTCAAGATGTGAAAAAAAACCCAAAACACCAAGATATACAAGACAATACAAAGTCTGGTTCCTTGCAACTAATTCCTGTTGAAATCAGGAATTGATTACATTCTATTTGAATATCTTGTTTTGTTGTTATAAGTTCTTGCTTTGTTTATTGGTTTTAGTTTGGTTGTTTATTGGTTATTGTTCATTTTAAGCATTGAATGTTTGTCATTTTTCTCTTGGAAACTACCCTGAGTCCCCTCAGAGCGGGTTAGAAATAAAATATCATCATCATCATCATCATCATCATCATCATCATCATCAAGACTGGGATCATAGAATCATTGAATCATAGAATCATAGAATCGTAGAGTTGGAAGATACCCCATGGGCCATCCAGTCCAACCCCCTGCCAAGAAGCAGGAAATCGCATTTAAAGTACCCCCGACATATGGCCATCCAGCCTCTGCTTAAAAGCCTCCAAAGAAGGAGCCTCCACCACAGTCCGGGGAAGAGAGTTTCACTGCTGAACAGCTCTCACAGTGAGGAAGTTCTTCCTGATGTTCAGGTGGAATCTCCTTTCCTGTAGTTTGAAGCCATTGTTCCGTGTCCTAGTCTGCAGGGCAGCAGAAAACAAGGTTGCTCCCTCCTCCCTATGACTTCCCTCCCCTCACATATTTGTACATGGCTATCATGTCACCTCTCAGCCTTCTCTTCTGCAGGCTAAACATGCCCAGTTCTTTAAGCCTCTCCTCATAGGGCTTGTTCTCCAGACCCTTGATGTTCATTGTTTGTTTCTACCAGTGTCTACTTTGAATATCAAAAGAAAATGGACCAGGAATTGGAATTTACTCATGCTCTCTCTTTCTTCATGCTTATGAGTTTCAAAGTTTAAGATGAGATGTTCTAAGTGTGGAAAGACATATTCAACACATAGATCTACTTTTCCTGGACATAACCCAGAAGTCCAGGGAGAGGAATCATGGCTTTCTAGAGAACATCAGAGCAAGTCCTAAGGTATTGTATTTAAGATTGGAACCTCTGGTGGTACCAGTCTCTGTTGAGTATGAAACTGATGGAAGAAAAGTGCATAAATCCTACAGTTCAAAGAGAACTTTCATTATAGTAGTGCCAGTCTTTTGCTAGAGATGAAAAATTATTGCCTTTGCAGGATAAATGGTTTATTAAAAGGGGAGGGCAGATAATGCCCACACTTCATTTTCACCTTCACGTCTTTAATTTTGGGAAGTGTGGTCCAGGGGCTTTAAAGATGTCCTAAGAGGCTTGGGGGCACACTGTCACAACCCCTGCTCGAGCAGATTCCAAATATGTAATCTGGTTGTTGTTGGGTTTTTTAAAACTTCCCACAATTAGAAGCAAGCATTACTATTTAGCTCCATACAGACAACATGTCCCATGTTGCAGAATTCCTTTAACTTGAAATGGTTGCTCAACATTTCCACGAAGTTGCTCTGATTCTGGTAATGACTTGTCTGGTTTAAGGACTTCATCACATTGAGGTCCAATTTGCTGGTGATAACGGGAGTGGATTTGCGTGGCAAATCCGGCAGGCAGCAGGACAAACAGCCACCCCACATCACCCCCTTACCCATCCCATTGGGGGGGCGGGACCGTCGCCACCCAACTTTCCCCTTCGCTCGCCCCATTCTTTCCTATGTTCTCTGGGCAGTGTTCTACAACGCTTCCGGGACTCTGGAAGCACTCCGCCCTGCCGGAAGTAGCCCTATATCATCTCATTGGCTCCGTCAGGCTCCGTCCTCCCAGCGTCCTGTAAGCATCCAAGGGCACTAACATTCTCTAATGTGATTAGGTCCTAAGTCTGTTCTGTGAGTTTCCAATAGGGAATTCGGATTTACTAGCATGGGATAACGGGTGGATGTTGTTAACACAGCTGGAGGGTGTCAGGTTGGGGAAAGCTACTGTGGATGACTTTACTTGCATTACAGAGTAGTCTTTGCTAGCAATAATTTCTGAGTCAAAATCAATGAGAGTGGAAGGGCATCCACCACTATATCATTGATGGACCTGCAACAATGCAAACCTTCGTGCTACAGTTTGTGCTGATGTTTACTTTTTTTCTTACCTGGAAGTTACTTCTTTATAGATTAAAAATACTATCTCTGAAATAGCTTCTTTCATTGGGCTGAGTAGGCAGAAAATAATACCCTGGGCTCAGTTCCCAGATGAGAGATTAGCGAGGTGACAGAGGAATGAAGTTACAGGTGTGCTGCCTTTTAAGAAAAGCTTGTTGTTCAAGTGTGACCTCCTGCTTGGCTCTGTTAGAGCTTAAAAGACACTCAGGTTGGCTGCAACCAGTTTTCACCAGGTAGCAGGATGTATGAAGAGCTGCATAATGGGATCTCTTCCTGCTTGCACTTCCAATTCCTTGAGGCATGGATCATTTCCAAAACATCCCCCGGGCTCCCACACAGTTGGTGACGCAGACCCACCATCCTCATTTGCGTCAAGGTAATGAGGTTCTTTCTGTCGTGACCTCAGAATGTGGGGAAAATGCCTTACATACAGGGTGCAAAAGAAATTGTCCCTGGCATGAATTGTATGCATTATGTGAGTCACCAGCAAAAGAACTGTACAATTGCTTAGGTACAAGGAGAAAATTTGTTTCTTCTTGCATCGAGAGGCTTATCTTGAAGAATGCAGAAACAGGGAACATTATCTTTTTGGAATATGACTTTCAGAATCCTCCTGGAAGAAAGTAAGAATTCTTTTGCTCTGTTAACCAGACACCCAATGAAGTCTGCTCGTTGTCTTAAATGCCTGCTGAGTTCTTCTGGGAAGCTTATAAGCAAAGGATGATGATAACTATGACAGACAGAGAGATATCATTCTTTTTTATGTTAACTGCAGATTAATTGTTTCTTTAATGTTTTGGTTTGTGACCATTATGGTTAATGCACACAGGAAATTGCCTGATATTAAGTCAAATGTCCTTCCATTTAGCTCAGTGTTTTCTGTATCAGGAGTGGAAATAAATGCAGCCCTCCTCATCATATTAGATTGCAAGTCCCAGCATTCCTAGCTAAAATAACCCATGGTGAATAATTCTGAGAATTCAGGCTAACAACATTTGGGAGGCTCCATGAGTCCTCATGAACAACAAGTTAAATATGAGTCAACAATGTGATGCGGCGACAAAAAAACCCCAATGGGATTTTGGCCTGCATAAATAGGAATCTAGCGTCTAGATCCAGGGAAGTCATGCTACCCCTCTATTTTGCCTTGGTCAGACCACACCTGGAATACTGCGTCCAATTCTGGACACCACAATTGAAAGGAGATGTTGACAAGCTGGAAGTTGTCCAGAGGACGGCAACTAAAATGATCAAGGGTCTGGAGAACAAGCCCTATGAGGAGCGGATTAAAGAGCTGGGCATATTTAGCCTGCAGAAGAGAAGGCTTAGAGGAGACATGATGAGGGCCAATGAATAAATATGTGAAGGGAAGTCACTGGGAGGAGGGAGCAAGCTTGTTTTTTGCTGCCCTGGAGACTAGGACACGGAACAATGGCTTCAAACTACAGAAAAGGAGATACTACCTGAACATTAGGAAGAACTTCCTCACTGTGAGAGCTGTTCAGAGTGTGGTGGAAGCTCCTTCTTTGGAGGATTTTAAGCAGAGGCTGGGTGGCCATTTTTTGAGGATGCTTTGAATGTGATTTTCCTACTTCTTGGCAGGGGGTTGGACTGGATGGCCTGTGATGTCTCTTCCAACTCTATGATTCTATGAGTTCTGTTCTGATCAGGGTTTCCAGAGATTCAAGTAGAGGTGCCTCAAGCTCTATCTGGATATATTAGAGCATATTAAACATGCTCCTGCCCTGGGGTATAAAACTTCAGTATATTATGAGTGCCTTTTGTGGTTTGACCATTGTAGTTCTTCAAGTGCCCTATAAGTTCTATATACTAGCCATATCTTAAGAAGCTTTTCTGTTAAAGTGGCTCATGGCTCATCTGGGGGGTAGGAAACTGACTATTCAAGTGTATGGACCAAAACTTCAAGAGCCCAGACAAAATGGCTAATGGAAAAGTTTTGTCGGAACTGCAATGTAAAACAGTTAGAAGTCAAAAATCACCCAATTCCAAAAGAAAAGATGAAGAGAAAAGAGAAGAGTTGTCCAGGCCACAGGTAGATGTTGTTTTACTTCTGCATTTCTCACTGCTAAGATGTTTCTCAGGTGATACATTTTGTGTGAGCCATATTTGTATATTATGGGAGGTCATAGAATCATAGAATAGTAGAGTTGGAAGAGACCTCATGGGCCATCCAGTCCAATCCCCCGCTAAGAAGCAGGAAAGGTCCTTTCAAAAATGCAACTTTCACAATAGATCCCTGTCTCTTTGGCAGAGCAAGCAAGCAGCTGCAATAGGAAGGAACTTGGAAGAAACATTCTCCATTTTCACTTTAGTTTTGTTTTTTCTCTAATTTTCTTCCGAAAGAGTTTGGGAGCCAGGATGTGAAATCAAGCTTTCCTGACCATATGCTCAGCTGTAGACATAGTATGGAACTTTTCGAGGTACACATATGCCTCATTTAATAAACCAAATGTGTTCCTGGATATTACTTCTTTAACAGACGCTTTAGTATCAAAGGTAGGAATAACGTGGATGGAATAGGAATTGGAACACACACACACACACACACACACACAAAGCAGTTGAATATGCTCCAGAAAACCTTTTTATTCAATATGTACTTTTAAAGCAGTATGTACATGTCAAATGAAATAATCCTGTCAAGTAAACCATGTAAAAGTAAACACAAACATTTAGGACTTTCTAGAGACAACTCAAAGGTTTCTTCCAAAATGTATCTCGGGGTGATATTTTCTTTTACCAGCTTGGCATACTGTAGTATGTTAAATTTCATTTCCTCAATTAAATTTTAAGTTGAGGAAAAATATGATTCAGTACAAATGGTTGAGCATTCTGTTTCACTAAAGGATTAAAAGCAGTACAACACCTCAGACAACTATGGGTACATCTATGTATATGTGCATCTGCATGCAGTTATGCATTTGTGATGTGGACATTTTCATAGAAAAATGACATCATAAATATTCCCCCAACTTCTCTAGTTCTGTGTGTTGTTGGTAAGAAATACTTCAGTAGGGAACAGACAGATTGTACTACATTGATCTACATTTAGGTTGTGTATGAAAGTGAGTCAGTGCAAATGTTGCTTGCATATTAACATAGTATGTGAATGGTGTGCGCAAATAGCTCAAATGGGTATCTGAGCAATGGCATGAAGGGAAACTAGATATCAAGAAGATCTCATGCGCACATGTGTGTACATAGTTCCCTGTAGGTCTCCATGTATATATTATAATCAATAGAGAACATAATTACATACATTATAATTTGTTGTTTAGTGCTAAGTAACCTCTGTCAGTGTAATTTCTTTTCTCTGTTTTTAGGGGTTGATTTTAAAATGAAGACTATTGAAGTAGACGGAATTAAAGTCCGAATACAGATCTGGTAAGTGATCTAGGTATTTTGACACAAATCCTCGGAAAGGAGGCTGAACATATTTGGGAAAGCAGATAAGAGTTCTTTGCGGTGGAATAAGTATGTGAACCTGGCTAAATCACACATTCTTTGCATTTTGTCTACAGGATGGGAAACAGTAACTTGATTTACATATGATTTGTAAAGTTAATCCACATATAAAATCTAAAGTATCCTGCAGATCCAGTATTTTGTTTTGTTGTTGTTGTTGGCTTTTTGAACAACAGCATCCAAAATCTCCCAGACAGTATATCAACTGGGAGTTATTTCCAGAAAAAAAAAACTATTTCCAATTTCTGGAGTGATGTAAGCTTTTCATAGTAGTTATTTTTCTAAATGTGGGTATGAGTACCCATGTTTAGTGCTCTCCTGCGCCATTTCTAGAACATTAAAACAATCCTCCCTTATGTAACAGAAATGGGAGCATCTTTGAATTAAGTTTTGCCATCTGGTTTTAAACAGGGGTTGTATATATTCCAACACTGATGGAGGAGGATATGCAGATCTGAAAATCTGTCAGTCTCCTTTTGGTTCTCATAATCCCACTGTGTTCGTCACCATCTTAGTACTTTACTGTGGTGCATGGCCTTTTCTCTCTTCCTACATGGAGATTTGTGACTATTTTCCCCTAACAGTATTATTTTTCTATGCATCTACCCATCTATTCTTAATATATTTTCCCATTTGATCAATGGCCATCCATGCATTTTTCAGATTTATGTTTTGATACCACATTTTCCAAATGTTTGATTTTGTGAACATTTTCTACACTAAGATGTATCGTAAGCCTTTTAATTATGCAGATTTTCAAGGCAAAGTTGTACTTTATCTCACTGCTAATCTCAGAACCCATGTTCATGCCATGCATGGTTAGCAAGGCACCAGTTTTGCTTTTAATTAGTCTCTTGAGGTATCCTACTATCTTTCCAAGAGATGGAAAATAATTATTAGGGTTTGGGTTTCTCTACAAAAACATCATTTTTTCTGATTACTGCTTAGAAATAGTTTCTTAGCAGTAGGTTTAAATCTGTCCAGCAGGTGGCATGCAAATAATATTCATTTCCAAAGCTAAGTCATAAATGTTCTTGGGTGCATCTGCAGGGAAATCACCTTGCGACAGTGTTAGTCATAGAGTCAAAGAATCAGAGTTGGAAAAGACCACAAGGGCCATACAGGGAACCAATGCATTTTTAAACAGTAATGATGACCATTTGTGAGTCAAAGAGCAAGTCCGTCATGAAATAGACTGTAAAAACAAGAACGTATTTGTGCTTTATGATTACATCATTGCCGCTTATTGCAAATCAGTCTAAGTACTTTTGGATTCGGTGGTCTCCTGACATCCAACCAATCCTAGAGTTATTGTTGCGAAAAGTGGGTCACAAAACTGGTGCAGGCTTGGTGCAACTGATTCAGAATATGATTGGTTCCTCTGGCCAAGATCTTGCACTAGAACTGAGTTCTGTCTGTATGGTTCCATATCCCCCCCCCCTCCCCGAGTTACCAGTAGCTGTCAAGGCTCAGAAAGGGCTGCTAATAGTGTTTACCAGTGGATAGAGGAGGAAGTGGGAAGCCAATTAAGATCGTAGACCTAGCTTGCTGGGACTGTGGAGTGGGGAGTGATATGAGGGATCTTCCCATGGATAGAGTGCGCTCTCCTTTTCATTTTCCCAGCTGCCCACAACAGCCATATCTTCATGGTCTCAATTGCCTCCCCCCCCCCCAATGGCCCATTTCTGTTTCTCATTGGTAAGAAGAAGCAGTCCCTTTTGAGATATAATAGCTGCCAGACAAGATTTTGATACTAGGGCAAGTGTAAGGGGCACATTTCAGAGACTAGGATGTGTTGAAGATCTGTGAACACATGGAAATATGTGTTCATTGTAATGATTTGTTTTTCTGTTCCAGGGACACTGCTGGTCAGGAGCGATATCAGACCATCACCAAACAGTACTACAGACGAGCACAGGTAAAATTGTTTTTTCGTACATGTCAAAAAAATTGGAGAGGGAGATATTTCCTATAAAGAACACATTGCTAAACTGTCAGTGGTGCCCTGCCCCTTTATCTTTTGTTGCCAGAAAAGGTTATGCTGGAATCCAGGGACTGGGTCTAGAATTTTCCCATGAAGACCTTAAATGTCTTTTTTGAGATACAGAACATTGGCTCTAATGGCCATCCTTTGCAGACTCCTGTGATGGAATAGCTTGCAGCCAATTTTTAGGGGCAGCTAGGAAGTTCTTCAGTAGAGTAAGGCTATCCTAACTTTGGAGATTAAAAAACTTTTGATAACTATTTCACAACAAGTTAAAACAGTTAAAAACCCAGAATCTCCCAGCCAGCTTGGCCAGCATCTTTGTCATGGTTTAGTAAAGAGGTACTACAACATAACAAAGCCTACCTGTGCCTGCCCAGCTAGTCCCAGGTGGTCTAACAACAATTCAGGTCTTGATTTTCTCACATGTTTCTAAAGTGATCAGCATGCTGATTTAGGGGACCATCCATAGACAGATTTGTATGGTGAAAACCTTTCTTTTACAGGTGAGGGTGCAGAGAGATGTTTTGCCACAATGCAGCTGACTATATGCCAGTTTGATTTATGGCTTGTTTGCTGCCTGTCTTTAGATGCCCTGAGCTATCAGGATCATGGCTTTGAAAGAAATACTAAACCCTCTTTGCTTTCCCTACTGTGATGCTGTTTCTGGCCTTTTGAATGCTTAGGTGGGGATATGGCAGTGGCACCTATCCCCTTGAGGTGGCACTGAAACTTTTCCCTTTTTTGCAAAATGGCCCTTGATGTATACAAGAATGTGTTCAATATGCTTTTCCGACTTTTGGGACCTATAATCCTCATCCGCCCCAACCAACATGGTCTCATAGGTCTCTAAATCAAATCTGGAGTGACGGTTATTTTAAAGGACAACCAACATGTCATCAACTAGTGGAGTGGCATCTTGATATCTTGGTAAGCTCACAAACAAAGGTCAGTTTCAGTGTGCTAAGGCAAGGGTGGATATCATGCAGCCTTACAAATGATGTTAAATTCCTCATCACTAGTTATAGCTGCTGGAAGTTGCAGTCCAGTTAAGCTAAGGTGAGATTTAAGACAGGTTTGTCACCTGTATCTCATTCTATGACATGGATAGATGACATAGAATTCTTCTCCTGTCATGTCTACAACAAGCAACTTGCCTTCCTCTTGCTTCATTGTTTTCTTGGCCTCTCCTTAGGGAATATTCTTGGTGTACGACATTAGCAGTGAGCGCTCCTACCAGCACATAATGAAATGGGCCAGTGATGTGGATGAGGTAAGTAGAAGGGGTCCCTTTGCTTTCTGCTCATGCCTGATGTGGTCAGGATGTCTGGAAAAAGATTATGTTGTGGCAAAATAAATGCATTTCAGCTGCTCAAAGGTATGTATCTCAGCATCAGAAGCCTTGGTTGCATGAATGTGTGTGCTTGCTCATACACACATTTGCACATACAGAAGTTATACATGCGATTCGGTGCTTGGTAGCTCTGGATGTAAGATTAAAACAAACAGCATTATTCCATTAGCTGGGCAGACTCCAAAAGGGGGCCTAGACAGGGAAGGATAGTTCATTTTACAAGGGGGGGGGGGGTGAAGGAGGAAAACAATTCCCCCCCCACACACACACACTTCCAATGTCATAAATGAGGGTTGTTTCGATGACGGCAACATGGGTGGGGAGAATAACAGAAGCTTGGGGGGAAATGGTTTTACTTCTTAACCCCCTGTCCCCCCCTATAAAATGGATTATCCTTCTCTGTTTAGCGCTCCCTTTTGGCCTCCGCCCAGATGATGGAATAGTACCAAACAAACTAAGGAATCCCAAGGACAGCTCAATTATCTTTGAGATCCAATTGTATTCCTTTGGAGTGTCTCTCTGCTTCTAATAAAAAGGACCTTTCTGTGGTTATACTTTCTCACACTTTTATGATATACTGTACAAACTAAAAGATTATTCAGTGAGAAAGCAGAATATCTAATAAATCTGTCTGCTGATATGTCATGGTAATAAGTGCCCTCATGTTGTGGTTGTACTCTTGGACATACCCACAATAATTTTCCAGGATATTAACATGATAGGGTATAGATATTTACTTTGAGATTTCTTCAATACTTACTCACAGCAGTTAGAGTCCCCCGGTGATGCAATGGGTCAAATCCCTGTCTGGGCACGACGACTGGCTGAAAGTTCAACTGTTCGAATCCG
The DNA here is from genome assembly GCF_035594765.1 of Anolis carolinensis. NCBI lineage: Eukaryota > Metazoa > Chordata > Lepidosauria > Squamata > Anolidae > Anolis > Anolis carolinensis. The sequence goes on from NC_085841.1 coordinate 238,151,252, forward strand.
GGGAGCAGTGTGAGCTCCCATCTGTCAGGTCTAGCTCCCAATGCGTAGACATGAAAGAAGCCTCTCACAGGATGGTAAAACATCAAAACATCTGGGCGTCCCAGGGCAACATCTTTGCAGACAGCCAATTCTCTCACACCAGAAGCTACTTGCAGTTTCTCAAGTTGCTCCTGACACACACAAAAATCACATTGCTATAATCTGTGGCTATGCACTGAACATGAAAGAAGTTGGGCTAAAGGAGATGATATGAACCTCTGGTGACTTGTGTGATCCAAGTTGCACGTCTCTCACTTCCCCAAGATCTGATAGTTTTCAGTGGCTTTGGCCTCTTTCTGTCTATAGTACCTTCATTTCCTTAAGGCTTGTGTTGCTTCTAATAGCTGCATAGGATCAAGAATATATTGGAAAGTTACTTTCTTCCAATGATAGGTCTGCAGCAGTAGGAGAAAATGATCTGTGGAAATTCTCCAGTGCAGTTGGCCATATGGTCATCACAAATTTGAGTAATACCTTATGGGCCTCCTTTTATGCAGCTGCCAAAATGTGTGAGTTGGGGTATGCTGATGTTTCTTCCCTACTCTGCAGTATGCTCCAGAAGGTGTCCAGAAGATCCTCATTGGGAATAAAGCAGATGAGGAAGAGAAGAGGCAAGTAGGGAGAGAGCAAGGCCTCCAGGTAAATCTATATATATAAAAGAGTGATGGCATCACGGTAATTCACAAAACAACAAAAGTACAGGCCCCCCAACCTCAAAATTTGACAACACAACCCATCATCCACGCCTCAAGGTTGATACAACAAAAAGAAAAGAAAAATAAAGTCCTAATTAGAGGGAGAGCAATAATTTTTTTATCCAATTGCTGCCAGTTTAGAGGGCTAATCTCTGCCCACTTGGTTGCCTAGCAACCAAGGGACAGCCAGGGTTCAGTTAGGGGACAGGCAGATTTAGGCCTCACTTAGGCTTCTTCCACAGATTATCAGATTTGCACTGGATTATATGGCAGTGTAGACTCAAGGCCCTTCAACACAGCTATATAACCCATTTATAATCTTATATTATCTGCTTTGCACTGGATTATCTTGACTCCACACTGCCATATAATCCACTTCAGTGTGCATTTTATACAGCTGTGAAGAAGGGGCCTCAGATAATCCAGTTCTGAGCAGATAATATAAGATTATCAATATACAGTAGAGTCTCACTTATCCAACGTAAACAGGCCAGCAGGATAAGTGAATATGTTGGATAATAAGAAGGGATTCAGGAAAAGCCAATTAAACATCAAATTAGGTAATCGTTATACAAATTAAGCACCAAAACATATTATACAACAAATTTGACAGAAAAAGTAGTTCCATGCACAGTAATGCTATGTAGTATTTACAGTAGAGTCTCACTTATCCAACACTCGATTATCCAACGTTCTGGATTATCCAACGCATTTTTGTAGTCAATGCTTTCAATATATCGTGATATTTTGGTGCTAAATTCATAAATACAGTAATTACTATATAACATTACTGTGTACTGAACTACTTTTTCTGTCAAATTTGTTGTCTAACATGATGTTTTGGTGCTTAATTTGTAAAATCATAACTTAATTTGATGTTTAATAGGGTTATCCTTAATTCCTCATTATCCAACATATTCGCTTATCCAACGTTCTGCCGGCCCGTTTATGTTGGATAAGTGAGACTCTACTGTACTGTATTTACAAATTTACCACTAAAATATCACAATGAATTTAAAACACTGACTACAAAAACATTGATTATGAAAAGGCAGGCTGCGTTGGATAATCCAGAACATTGTATAAGCGAATGTTGGATAAGTGAGATTGTACTTTAATATGAAATAATTACTGGGATAGAATAATGCAGAACAATATAATCTCTAAAACCAGGACAGGAAATAAACAGGGGAATTCCAGACAGGAAACAATCAGGGCCAGCTAACACCTCCCAACCAAGTATTCCCATCATCAAAGTCTGGCAAATCCTCTGTTTTCTCAGGGCCACAGACAGTAGAAGCACATAATATATCGCAAACAACACCACTCTGAAAACAAGGGAATTCCAGACAGGAAACAATCAGAGCCAGCTAACACCTCCCAACAAAAAATTCACTCAGGGAGGAAACAGCCAGGCTTTAAAGCTGCAAGGCCATTACATCCTAATCATTTTTCCTAATTGCAGCATTCATACTTGCCTCCAACAAACAAAAAAACCCAATCAGAAATATTGTATATTCACAACCTTTAGGAAATAATATCCCCTGATGGCGCAGCGTGTTAAAGCGCTGAGCTGCTGAACTTCTGGACCGAAAAGCCACAGGTTTGAATTGGGGGAGCGGAGAGAGCCCCCACTGTTAGCCCCAGCTTCTGCCAACCCAGAAGTTCAAAAACATGCAAATGTGAGTGCATCAATAGGTACTGCTCCGGCGGGAAGGTAACGCCACTCCATGTAGTCAACCCACATGACCTTGGAGGAGTCTACGGACAACGCCGGCTCTTCGGCTTAGAAATGGAGATGAGCACCAACCCCCAGAGTCAGACACGACTGGACTTAATGTCTGGGGAAAACCTTTACCCTTGACCTTAACTACCACCAATTCCTCAAGACTTTATTTCCCATACCACCAGACTTCGCCACAGCAACGCGTGGCCGGGCACAGCTAGTGTCTTATATTGGTGCTAGTTGCCCTTTGCCAAGTCTAAACCCACACTACTAGCAAATGAGTTAATAAATTTGCTCAACTGTACTATCTCAGATTGCACAAGATTACATAGCTGCTCCATATCCAAAACAAAGCAAAAACCAACATCCCTTCCACAGAGAAAACCAGTATGCTAGGAACCGTTTCCCTGTGTGTGCGGATTTTGTTTTGCTTTGTTTTTAATGGAGGAGTGTTCAACCATTTGAGGTCACTATCACCCCTTGAAATTTGAAGTGGCATAGTTAGGAAATATGAAGCATAGACATAACCCAGACCCTATACAAAAAAGATCTGTTTTGTGATTTCATTGATGTTTTATAAAAGATAGAGAGATGAGTACTAGATCTGAATGTTAGTCAGCACTTAGCTAAACTATTTAGGAGACTCTGGCAGCTATATTCAAAAAAATGTTTATTTCTCATTCACTGATCTCAGCCTAGCAGCTTTCAAACCCAGCAGTAATGAAAAGCAAATTGTGGGATAAAGCATGACTCCAAGGCTACCTCCTTTGGAAGTTCTAGTCATAGCCAGCCCTACATAAGTTGCCTTCCTAAATGGATTGGTGGAGGGGAAAAAGAAAATGACTGTGGATTGGAAGGAAATAGAGCAACATCAACAAGACATTTGTGTGTAAACCAGTTAGGCCTTTTGTCTTGCAGCTAGCTAAGGAATACGGCATGGATTTTTATGAAACAAGTGCCTGCACCAACCAGAACATCAAGGAGGTAAGAACATCAAGGAGGCTGGGGGAACTTCTGAACATGTGGGTTTCCGGGTCACTAAACTGTCTTTGCAGAATACATCTAATTGGTGGGGGAAAGGAATGATTTTTCACTTGCAACATCCAGAAGTTGTCCCAACCTTGGGAATGAGAACTAATTGAAATACCGTATATGTTAATATAGCGAACAGTAAAAAAAAATTGAATTCATATGTTTCATTTATTGTAGACTTTAGTAGTGGTTTTGGGCCATTGGAAGTATTTCTATTGCATAAGACAGGGGATCCAGGCTTCACCGACACACAGCTTCCCTCTGTGCCATATCCCATTTCTGGTCCAGAGGATCTGCCCACCCTAAGAAGTAGTTTTTCAAGCATTACACTTGGCAGCAGATCAATGAAAATTGAGTTCCTTGCTTTGCATAAGTGGAGAGTGGCTTTCTGGCAGTGCAGAGCCACTATTGGAACAGTTATGTTGCTGGTATTTGGATGAGTGTGTAATTGGTACATAAATATAACGATTCAGCTACTAAATTCATTGGGAAATATTTAGGTGGATGTGTTATTCCAGCATTGAAATCATTTTGACTTAAAAACTGTGTTAACATCCGATTATATCTACCTGCTGTCTTTCTGCCAGCCAGCTAAGACCTTTTATTTGAGCAGGAATTTGGCTCTTAAATTATTGTCAGATGGATCTCTTAATGGGCAGGTCATGCTTTTATCTTTTTACTTCTTTAATGTGCTTTAAACTGTGGGTCTTAATAGAACTGTTTAATGTTTTTTAAGCTTTTGTATCAATTGGTTTTAATTGTGCTTTGTTTTTAATTCAGTGGGAATCACCTTGAGTCTTGTGCCAATAGAAAGGCATTAAACAAACACATTATACATTAAATACATATACATTAAATAAATAAACTAAATAAATTTGTAAAAAGTGAAAACCTTCATAACTAGCTGTAATTTAACCAGCTGATATTGGTTAGTGCTGATAGCCTATTGAAGATAATGTCCAGAATTTTGTTGGAGAGATACAAATTGCTAAAAAGCATAGTTATAGTCCTACTAAGTGAATGCCATCCCAAATTACCCCAGTCTCTACTTGCTCAGCAGCAGTCACTGCAATTAATAGGAAATCTGTACCCCTCCTGTAAGGAATTTTTTGCAACAGTCAGAAATAAGGGTCCTACTGCAATTGCTCCTCATGCCAGAAATCACTCACGGAAAGTCAGTCAGCTACTTCCCAATCAACAGGGGGACAGATGCAAATCAGTCACAGTGGCTGCTGCCCATTAGGTGGGAGTTGGGGCACTGTTATGGTTTCTATATATCCCCTAAACCAGGGGTTACATGGAGACTGTGAATACAAAATAATCATGAGTACATAACTCTAGGTTACAAATTTGCAATAGCGCAAGTACATTTTGGATACTAGTTTTTAAAGAAATAGTGCCTAAAATTATGCTCACAAACTCAAGTGTGTGTTTCTGATAGTCCAGAGTTGAAGGTTCCTTTTACAATTGACTATAAGTCCTTTTGCAAGTGGCTATAAGTCATTTCAAAAGGGAACAAGATCCATTGAAGGTATATATCTCTGTAGTCTATTCAGATTGCTACCAGGTAAGGAAGCTAAGCTAAATTTTGAAGGAAAGAAATCCCCAGAAGTTTCTAGTATAACTCTGAGGTCTAAAATGTATGCTTTCAGGCAGGTGAATATTCAGTTTGTGGACTAGTAATATTTGTGGACTTATTTGCTGACCGAGCTAAACCAAAGCATCCAGACTGTCGGGATGATCACTGCCTCCTTCATTCCCATTCTCTTTCAGTCTTTCACTCGTCTGACGGAGCTGGTCTTGCAGGCCCACAAGAAGGAGCTGGATGGACTCCGCACATACACAGCTGACAAACTGAACCTGGTTGAGCTGGAGGAAGATACGAGCAAACCAGAGGGCACAGAGCATCCTCCCAAGACGACCTGCTGGTGCTGAGGGCCTCCCAGTGTTCTTCCTTTCCCCCAACCCCAGTGCAGGTAGAAAGGCTGCCACCTAGAGAGGACTGGTTTGCTCTGCTCCATCCCTCTGGTCATTGGTTGTCCACCTGCCCGCCATCTGCCCTGCTGGATCCTCTTTGGGTTTCCTGGTGTTTCTCCTTGATTGGTGATTTCTGTTGTCCCCAAACTCCCTGGATCCAAACTCTCTCAGATGGCTCATAATGTGCAGAATATCACCCTGCCATCTTTATGGAAGGACTGTGGTTGGCAGTCATGGTTGAGGCTGGTCCAGCCGCCCTCTCAGACTCCAGGTGCCCTGTGGCTTGGACCCTTTCCACCAACAGGTGAACCATTTGGTTCTGTACCTGGATGGGGCAGGGCACCTGCGAAGTGAGAAGGAACTGCATTTCACTACCAATTTCCCAGGAAGGCCATTTGCTAACACACCTTCTCGAGCAAGCATTAGTATGGCTTGTTACTCTCCACACCCTACCCAACCCAAGCCCTGCCCCATGTGCTTTGCCTTTATCTTCTCTTTATCTTCTCCAGTGCCTGTGCAACACGGTGCAGATTTCGACCAGATCCTGATTGTTCCTGGCTGGGGCTTTTACAGCTGCCTTGGCAATAGTGTCTTGTTCATAGCACCAGGTTGCCTGGAGATGATTGTCAAAGCTCTCATCTAGACATCTTACCAAAAATGGACTCTCATTTCAAAGGGTGAAGTGACCCTTTTCCTCTACTCAGCAGAAGTGCTAGGATCAACAGGAGTCTAGCCTTACTGGGAAACAGGGTTATATGGTGGTATTTGGATCTTATCCAGACTTCCCTTACCAGTTATGGAGAAACTATGCTTGCTTCTCCCTAGCCAGAGTAGACTTGCCATTTGAAAAGTCAGTAAAGCCCTATCTTGTATGGCAAATAGAACAAGTTCTTGCTGGATATTAATTCAGAATTTTAAAGGGAATCTTTCCTTGCCCCCATTAGGTATCTTTGGTGGTAGTGGTGTGGGGCACTCCAAATACATCACTTAGAATATACATATATATCAATGCAGGCAGGGAAACCACTATGTAGCACATACTTGAATTTGGTTTTGATAGCTCTCTTGAAATTATTTGCCAACTACGTTCCTTCCAATCCTGACACAGGATAAGACCTAGCAATCTGTGCATAGATCTTCCAACCCAATCCATTATTTTGCCCTCTGGATCCATCATGCCAGAAATTGCTGAAGATCCCCTTTAGACTTTTCTCTGCAGATTCAACTTGAAGCTCAAATCTGGTCTGCCCTTCTGGGGATTCTCCCATTATGTGCTGCTAACATGACTCAGTCAGAACAAACTGACACCCACATGCATGTTTTACAGGCACCCTCCTCTCGCCTGGCCACTGACTCACTTGATGGGGGAAACCTCTTATACTCAGCGGCATGCCTTGGTATTCTAATCTCTCTTATGCGTGCCTGCTCCAGAGTAGCTGCTTCTTGCGTGCCAACACCTTGAGGATGTCAAGACTCTTCCTCCCCTGCATACTTGCCAGAAATGGGTTACATTTGCCCAATCTAGACAGAGTCGCCGTCTGCTGGGGACCTTTGGGGTAAGATGTGCTGGCTTTACAGAGATCCTCCTACCAAGCAGGGAGGTTCCTTTTGACAGGAGGCTCAGACCTGAGACATTCAGTCCATGGTTATTGTGGCATTAGGTTGTCTTTGTGGTGAGCCACTCTTTTCTAGCCACAAGCTTATACCAAATGGATATATGTTCCTTTGTTCTTTCCTCCTGTTTTTTCTCCATGGAGCTGATTAAACTGTAATGATAAAAACAAAGTGGGGAAGGGGGAATAACACATCATGAATGTGATCCTAGTTGTTTTGATTCAAATGTTTTGTCTTTGGGAGCAAAAGGGTGCCTTGCAATGAAGAAGAAGCGCTGGTTCAAATGTTCGTACTTTAAAAATATCTATTTTCTTGAGCTAGAAGAGTGTGAGCTAGTATCAAACCACTGAAATGTAGGGAAGCAGTGATATATTACAGAGACTGTTGCTGACAGAAAGGGTTCCTGTGGCCATGGTCCTCTGGCAATGGACTTTCCCATTTCAGGGTCTGTAATATGGAGTGGTCATCCACAGAAAGCCATCTTCCCTCAGAACTAATGTATGCTACTGATTTAATAGGAACTAAATGGAGAGCATGTAGCCATTCACCTGTAGGGTTTGCGTGAAAAACTCAAGTCTACTAGGAATGGGTTAACTGCAGTGAAATTATTGCAGTGGGGGTGTGCTAGAAAAATATGAAAAGAGGAAGGAGCCAGAATCTGAGGAAAATGGGATGGGCCATAAGAAGGTAACTACAAATGGATCCTTTGCCCAAGAACAAATAGCTGTTTTTATGCTTGGCAGTTACCTACTGATTGAATTGTACTGCACACAAAGTAAATGGGTTTCTTAGGTGTGTATATACCAGTTCTGAACCCCCACTTCTTAACCAAACCAGAAAGGCTTGTGCAATTTCAATGCAGATTGACGAACGGTTCAGTTATCACAGAGACCAGTTACCTATCTGCTGAACAATTGTGTGAATCAGTACCTTTGTGTCTCTTCATGCAGTTTTTGTTAAACTCGGTGGCTTGAACAGCCCTCAAGAGTGTCAGTCTTAGAGAGATGCCACTTTGTCATTGAAAATAGAAGCAGGCACTGGAAATGGGCAAACTTTTCAGGACTTGTATAACAGATATATAACGGTGTTGGTCCTTAGCAGACCAATGGCAGTGTCCTCCCCTATAGATCGCCTCTGCCTGTCACAGTTTAGCATCATGTCGGTGCTGCTTGCTCCACCTAGGATCTAAGAAATAGATGTCGTTCCACCTATATAATAGAAGCTGGGCTGTTGCTGCTGCTGCCAACGCACAAGGCCAACTCCAATATATCTTCACAACACATATTGACAAGAGGGAGCAGGTGAGCCTCCTTGCCCGTCTGTGAATTGGAGTTTTTATTTCCCTTAGACCCAGCCATGGCTCTTGCTAGAGCATTGGCACTCAGCAAGCTATTGATGAAGGCTCAGGGATGTTAGGCGACTCTTTGCACTGGGAGAGATTGCCACCCCAATCCAATGCCAGTCTTCACTGTGTCATATCAGGACAGTGTTCTCTTTGGAGGCCAGGAAGTTCTCCCTGGATTTACGGTTAGTTCTTGGAATTGAAAGCAAGAGGGATTCTGGGAATCTCTTCAGTATTTTGAGGCTCCCTCTGTCCTATAAGTCACAGGTCATAGCAACGTGTCTGTCTTTGAACAGAAACTGTTGCACATAACTTGTCATGGGATCCACCCAAACTTGCAACTGTATGAATCCTCTACTGTGTCTGTGACTCTTGTGAACTTTGCACTCTGACTGGGTTTCCTTGTATGACCTGTCATTGTAATTCATTATTTTAAACAAAGAAACAAAGAATTTGCAAAATAAAGGTTCTCTCAAAGTGATTGGGGACTGATGTGTTTCTTCATTAGATCATTGATTCACGTTGCCAAGCTCATCCTTCGGAGGAAGAGCAGACAGGAACACGAGGCAGAACAGGCAAGCTGTTTCCAGGACATGTGGATTTCCTCAAAAAAGCAGCACTGGAAACTTTTCCAGTGCTCTAAAGATTTTATCTGATTTTGCACTTGGCTTAAATGTTGCATTTAAACAGACTCAAAGCTTTATGCAGAAATTATTCTATTGGAATATTTGCAATAATATTGATAGAGAATAGCATATACAGTAGACTCTCACTAATCCAAGCCTCTCTTATCCAAGCCTCTGGATAATCCAAGCCATTTTTGTAGTCAATATTTTCAATACATCATGATATTTTGGTGCTAAATTAGTAAATACAGTAATTACAACATAACATTACTGCGTATTGAACTGCTTTTTCTGTCAAATTTGTTGTATAACATGAAGTTTTGGTGCTTAATTTGTAAAATCATAACTTAATTTAATGTTTAATAGGCTTTTCCTTAATCCCTCCTTATTATCCAAGTTATTCGCTTATCCAAGCTTCTGCCGGCCCGTTTAGCTTGGATAAGTGAGACTCTACTGTATTTCTCTAATAAATAGTATTAGAGACTCTCACAGTGGCAAAATTCCTCACAGTGGCAGGAAGGCCGAGGAAGCAACTAACCTCTGATAGGGATATCACTTGAAACCATGTAGATGTATCTTGTACAATTAACTTCTCCTGAGATGGGAGAATTCAAAATGACTGTTCATTTTCTGATGGGTCTATGGACCGTAATAAATGATGTTGTGATAAATAATTTTTCAAAGATTATGCCTGAAAAAACACTATTTTTAAAAGTCAAATATCTAAAGAGTGCTTTTCCATGATACATATAAATTATGTAAATTTCCTTTGCCCAGAATTGACTACCACTTTCTGCTTCATTAGTTGATTGCACTAGTCTGTTCCATTTCAAGTAAGGAAAGTAGGCTGCCTCAGAGGAAAGCAAAGACAACCCACCTCTGAACAAATCTTGGCTAGAAAACCTTGTGATAGAATTGTTGCCATAATGCAAAAATGACTTGAAGGCACCCAGCAACAACAAACTGTTAGTTGAACATTTTGTTTCACTGAGCACAGGCAACCTACCACAATTTGTATTGAATAAGAAGCAAACCAGTTGGGAAACAAGGAGCTGTCTGCATGCTTCAGAGTAATCGCATCCATGGGCCGGCAATTATCATTTTACTTCAATAGCATTCACAATAAATGGTGGAGTGATCAGAGAGTTATTTGTTTATTAATTCTATCTTGCTTTGTCCTCCAGAGGTTGGCACAATGGAAATAGAGCAGTTTTAAGGGTGGAGGGGCAAGTGTCATATATAATTTCTACCTTGTTCTCATTTCTAGGTCTGCCATCTATGCCAATCGCCTTTATCTTAGCTGTTACAGCCAGTGCCATCCTGAGTGACTTGCCCAGATCCGGTCTGGTGGACCCACCATCTGAGGTTATTACTGCCCTCTTTTCACAGAGTCATAGAATAATAGAGCTGGAAGAGACCATGTGGGCCATCTAGACCAATCCCCAGCCATGCAGTAAAAGCACCCCCGATAGATGGCCACTCAGTCTCTGTTTAAAAGCTTCCAAGGAAGGAGCTTCCACCACACTCTGAGGCAGAGAGTTCCATTCCTGAACAGCTCTTAGAGTCAGGAAGCTCTTTCTAATGTTCAGGTGGAATCCCTTCTCCTGTAATTTGAACCCATTGTTCCGACTCCTAGTTTCCAGGGCGGCAGAAAACAAGCCTGCTCCCTCTTCCTTATGACATCCTTTCACATATTTATATATGGCTACCCTATCTCCTCTCAACCTTCTCTTCTGCTGGCTAAACATACCCAGTTTTTAAAAACTCTCCTCATAGGGCATGGTCTCCAGACCTTTCATCATTTTAGTTGCCCTTTTCTGGACACCTTCCAGCTTGTCAATATCACTTTTAAATTGTGGTGCCCATATGTGGTGAGGAGGGTTGGTATTGTGAGGGGCACAGAATTCCATTGCCCAAAATACCGTTTAAACGCTGTAAGCAGCACAGCATGGTCAATGATGAGGTGATGGGAATTACTGTCCAGAGACAGAGTTCCTTATCTCTGATTTTGGTTTGCTGCAGAATAAACATTTTATGCAATTCAGACAACTCTCAAAGACTATAAATGAGCCCAGGAGAGACGGGGGTGTTGGTAAAGTGGATTCTGCTTCATATAATATGCTGTGAGACATCATGGCTAACTAGAACCCAGTACTCATCATTTCCTAGTCTTTGAAGAAGAATGAGATCCATATGCTGTACTTTTACATACTATACCTCATGTTCTGTATCAGATTAGTTTTGACTCTTAAGCAGTAAGTCTCATGAGTGACAAATTGCCATATGGAAGTGTCTTTGTTCTTTTCAGCGTTATAGTTGCTGAATAAAATTTTAAGTTGGATCTAAAGATAGTCTTTTTTAAAAAAAAATTCATTTGTTTTTATTGTTTTGTCGTTCTATCCCACTCCCACTCTCCCACCCTCCCCTCCTTGTACATACACTTTATACAACAAACTACAGAAGTTACATTTGAAATATCAATCTCAATCTTAATTTTTCCACTCCACGTTTTACGTAGTACATTCTCTAAGTAGTTCTTAACTGGTTCCCACATCCCCTTGATTATTGTAATATTTTCAATTTTATCTATATTATTCCATTTGCAATTTGTGATTTCTACATTTAACATATCAACTATATACTTATACCAATTCGCCAGAGTCCATTTTGTTTTATCTTTCCAACCCCTCACTAAAACAATTTGTGCACATGCTATTAATTTGTCAATCATTTTTTCTTTTTGTATATTCTTCACTTCCGTTATCCTTGCATGTAGTACATTTCTATTAACTATTACTATTTGTAGATTTAGCATTCTATTGATTTCTCCTTCAATCATTCTCCAGTATTTTTGCACCTGGTCGCACTCCCATATCATATGATTAAACACCCCTCTTTGTTCACAACCGTGCCAACACTTATCTTTCATCCCTGGTAAAAAACGTGAAAGTTGTGCAGGAGTTCTGTACCATTTTTGTAACATTTTCCTTCTTGCTTCCCTTAATACATTGTACTTTTCTTTTGCTGTATTACTTATTTCCCTTTGTATATCTTCCCTCTCAATTTCCTTGTCCATTCTCCATGTTTGGAAGGATAGATAGAGTCTGACCTCTTAAGTACACTAGATGTAGGTTGTACGTTGTGAGTTTAACTGCTCTGTCTGCAACATAAGTAAAAACCTGTGCTCTCACTGAGACCCATAGCAATCAATTGCTGATTTAGCTCCTTGGAGTCAGCCAAAATTGGAGGGGCTGTTGTGTTCTTGGAATACACTGGAGAGGTTTGCATTAAGTCCTGCACTCCATTTTCTTCCTTCCTTTTAGAAAATTATCTCCAATTACTGTGCTCTGATTACATTCTCTACCTTCCTCTGCTTGAGCTCATTGGGAATTTGATCCAACTGTTAATAATTCAGTGAGCTCCGTGTGCCAGGAGAAGCAGAACATTCATTAGGAGTTTTCATTGTCTGATGTTTAGAAAAAAGGCACACAGCAGCATTGAGGGATATTTTTTTCCTTTCACTTTTAAAAATATTTTACTATGAGCTGAAATTTCCAGTCAATTAAAAATAGATTATTGAGGATGTCTGCATCCATTCTATGTACACAAAAGATGTATCAATATGAATTCCACCTGGAGTGTAACATAAGAAAATGGCAAGATATAGGAATTGTGCTTGCACAAAAAGAAAAGTTATCATAACATAAATGTGTGTCCAGTATGCTACGTAAACGTTAGTTCATATAATAGCACAGGACTATTACTTTTGGAACAGTATCTATCATGGGATGCATGTGAATAATGCCGCCCCCACAATCTCTTATAACTCAGTCATGCCCTTTATAGTATATGATAAGATACCAGGGAACCTGAATTGGTTTACCTTACTTCACCCTTCTAATATTTCCTTCTGCCAAGGCAACGCCAAAGATGGAGGAGATCACATTCTTGGGCAAAACAATAGTCACTCTGATAAAGGGCAGTTCTAACTGAACTATCATTCCTATAAAAGTGAGTTGGTCACTCCTTGTTGCCTTTCTAATAACATTTACCAGAGAACATGTTAGACCATCCTTTCTGGGATGAACTCAGCATATACTCTGAAAGCTATGACTGGAATTAATTTAATTGCATTTTATTTGGAAGGGAGTGAGAGAGAAGAATGTTGCCTGCCTTTTGTTTTTTTTCTTCCCTCTCTTCAAAATTAGATACTTTTCTATGTTATTTTTTTTTAAAAAAAACAGAACTCATACCCATTTAAAGAACTATACTATTGATATGCTACATCCTCAAGATTTTCACATTTTTAAAGATCTTTCTCCTGGCATTTTGGACAACAAATCTGAATTTCCCCTTTCCCCAAACTGTGAAATCTGACTAACGCTGTCAGCTTGCACTGAGGCTTCCTTATCCATAGACATATTTAGAATTCAGAAGTTCTTTGTCTGCTTGGAAAGCAAATGTTTACAGGGTAGGAATATTTTCCCCAGCATGCATTGATCTGGCTTTGAAATTAGGATTTGGCTGTCCTCCACAAAAAGTTTTCCATCTTGGTTCTCCAAGTGGGAGTAGGCAGTGGAAAACTGGCACCAAGATGCCTAAATTACCATAAAAGAACAACAGTTTAGGTTTCCTTGGCCCTCTCAACATCCCCAAATGTCCAAAACCTAGGGGGGAAACTCAGTATTTTGCAACTCAAAGCCAAAACAGGCAGTGACATGAAGTGAGAGCAGTGCTGCTACCCTTGGGACAGAAAGTGGCTTTGTCCACTACATGTGTTACATTTTTTGTGACTTATACAAGAGTGTATATGCACATACATTGTTGTTCTACTGTATTATCAACCTCAGGAAGGCCAACTGATGTCACCTATCATATGCTTTTCATAGACTCATCAACAGATTGGTCTCATGATAATACCTCCAAAGTCATTCAGGAACATACAACAGTTTAAAAAGTAGCTTTTGCTAGACTCTGTAAACTGATAGTATACCATTAGATATCAATCACTTCAGCCTTTGGTCATTCCACTTCCAGTTTATACTGCTGCTGCAGCTGCCTTCCTCCACATTTCCCTGAACTAGGGTGCTACTGTTCATCCCCTCTTCTTCAGCACTTCTTTTACAGCTGATATTTCTCAGCTACCCATCAGGTAGTTGAAGGTGGGAGAACAAGTGCAACAAGTCTTCTAACAGATTTTAATTTTTAAGCAAACAGTTAGAACAGAGTAGTTTCAAGCATCAATATCTACACATGAAACAACATGTATCAACAAAGGAAGCTTTTTCTGAGAGCAAAGAACCATCAGGCTTAGTCTTGTTTACATCAAACACTTTTTAATCTTTGAAAAATTACTCGAGGCATTGCTGTTCTAATATTTATTGTACAATTTTGATCACTCAGCTAGATTCCAAGGAATTTCTGTTTGTACACATTTTCATTTCAGATATTTAATTATAAAATAGAATAGGATCTTGAGGACGTACACTGTTCACCCTTGAGCAGATAGCTATGGGGTGCTGTATTATGTAGTTGAAATTTTTAACATTCCTGCAACTTAGGCAGCAAACCTATTAGAATCATAGAATCATAGAGTTGGAAGAGATCTTGTGGGCCATCCAGTCCAACCCCCTGCCAAGAAGCAGGAAATTGCATTCAAAGTACCCCCAATAGATGGCCATCCAGCCTCTGTTTCAAAGCCTCCAAAGAAGGAGCCTCAATCACACTCCGGGGCAGAGAGTTCCACTGCCGAACAGCTCTCACGGTGAGGAAGTTCTTCCTAATGTTCAGTGGAATCTCCTTTCCTATAGTTTGAAGCCGTTGTTCCGCTTCCTAGTCTGCAGGGCAGCAGAAAACAAGCTTGCTTCCTCCTCCTTATGACTTTCCCTCACACATTTATACATGGCTATCATGTCTGCTCTCAGCCTTTTCTTCTGAGATGACGCCTTCTCAGCCTTCTCTTCTATTAAGTGATATAGTCTCAGTTTGTGACAACTGACATACAAGAATTGAAGGAACCACATTTCAGAACATTATTTTAGATTATATATTGTTGAAAACAGAATGGACCTTCCATTTTAAAAGTGTTCAAAAGTCTGAGTAGAATTGATCAGCCTAGTTTTAATCTAATCTTTCCAATGCACCCATACTGAAAAGCCATGGGCTGTGGAATATCCAAAACTGAGCCTATAGCCGTGTCGTCTTACAGTGCCTGTTAATGATTCTCAAGTTCTGCCACAACAGCCACTGTTCTTTCTATTCTTGCCCTGCTCTTCCACCTTAAACTGTGATCCTCAATGAAATTACTAGGAAGGAACATCCTATTGAACCCGGTAAGGGTTACCTCTGAGGAAACATGCATTGGATTGTGCTGTCGCACTCTAAGTAAGTAGCCTTATCTTAGGCAGCATGAATTATTGAGAGTTGGCTGTGCTATCGCAGTAGCTTGGATATCCATCCTGTGTTGCAGGCTTGCAATGGGACGCACCCTGGCCTGACCCGCTGCTTTGTTCCGAATCAGTAAAGTGCTGGATCAGTATCGGGGGCATGGCTCCTCTTTCGGCTCATCACACTAGGAGAGAAAGGCCTTTATGTGCAACCAATCACAGGAGCACACAGAGAAGCATTTTAAGCAAGCAACTGTGTCTGTCTGATGCTCACTGCTGCGGTGTGGTTGCCGATTTTGGTCCTTGCAGCCATGATGACTCCTATCGCCAAATCCTTTTATGATCTAAATGCCACTGACCTCCAAGGGGAGAAAGTGGATTTCAACAATTTCAGAGGAAGGGTGGTCCTGATTGAGAACGTGGCCTCCCTCTGAGGCACGACGGTGAGGGACTACACCCAGATGAACCTGCTGCAGAGCAAATATCCTCGGCGGTTGGTTGTCCTGGGTTTCCCTTGCAACCAGTTTGGCTACCAGGTAAGTGCCTTTGTTTCATTTTTTTTCTGCATTGCTCTTCCGGGAAGGAAGTTGCTTTTTTCTCACCAGGGCCAGTCTTGCTTTCAACATTGCTGTCAATCGATTTTGATCCCATTAGTTGTGGATTGGGGGATCATTTCAACTACTTATTGGGACTATTTCTGAGTAGATACACATAGGAGAAATCAAGCTGTGTATGTATTCTACAAGTGACATATTTGGAGGCCACACAAATCCTAAAGACTTCAAAAGAGGATGATGCATTTCAGCTAGGATACATTTTTTTAAGAGGAACGGGATATTTTTAAACATCGTTGGATCATCTACAATTGTTTAATGCTTAATCACACAGCAGTAATGTTGGATATAATGGGATTAATAGCAAAGGGATTCCTTTTTCATGAAGAAAATCTTCTACAGGAAAAATAAGGTTATGAAAACAAGGTATCACAGCTCTTGCTAGAACAGGGACAGAACCAGAGTGGAACCCATCAAACTCTTTCAGATAGGCTGCACCACTTGGTGTGGCTCCAAGGAGAAAGCATACTGTTCTATAACACTTGAGAGCAGAAATAGGGAAACTGGTTTTTTTAGTAAAATTCCCCAAAATCCTTACCCAGCATGGTGTTGCCAAGCAAGATAACTATGCAAATATTGTAAGTCCATTTGAATCCCATATTGAGAAGAGGGGGGGGGGAAGCAAAAAAGAAAATTCCCTTACATTTTCATGTTTGGATTAATTTTATCTTCTAAAGCAAAAATTTTAATGCCCTTCACTAAACTGTGCAGGACTCCAGATATTATTTTATGTTTCATAGACACCTTATACACCAAGTTTGAAAATAACTTTATACACAATATTTTTTAATAATTTTGTGCATGAAGCGGTGTGTGGTCATTGGCTCATCAGAAATAAAAGGTGTCACTACCTCTGCCACACAAGTTCAGATTTCGGAAGATTATGTGTACTCAAGTACAGTAGAGTCTCACTTATCCAAGCCTCGCTTATCCAAGCTTCTGGACTATCCAAGCCATTTTGTAGTCAATGTTTTCAATATATCATGATATTTTGGTGCTAAATTCATAAATACAGTAATTACAACATAACGTTACTGCGTATTGAACTGCTTTTTCTGTCAAATTTGTTGTAAAACATGATGTTTTGGTGCTTAATTTGTAAAATCATAACCTAATTTGATGTTTATTAGGCTTTTCCTTAATCTCTCCTTCTTATCCAAGATATTCGCTTATCCAAGCTTCTGCCGGCCCATTTAGCTTGGATAAGTGAGACTCTACTGTATAACCAAGTATTTTAGTACTCAGCTTGTACCTTTGCCTGTCTGTAGAAATACAGTAATATTATACTAAAGAATTAAACTTGCTGATCGTTCAGGACAACCAACACCAACAGCCTTCAGCAGACATGTCATAATTTCTTATGATAAAGCCAACTATATGGGAATTTCAGCATGAATCAAAATGGGTATCAGGTTGCACCAAATTGTTATGCTTGGTGTCATTAAGAGAAATAAGTATCAGACAAAGCTTTGACACCATTTTTTCTCTTACACGTATGCATTTGATCCTAACAGGAGAACTGTACCAATGAAGAGATCCTCAACAGCCTGAAACATGTGCGGCCTGGTTCAGGCTTTGAACCCAATTTCACTCTTTGCCAGAAATGTGAGGTGAATGGCAAGAACACCCACTCTGTCTTTGCATATCTGAAGGACAAACTCCCTTACCCAGATGACAACCCCTCCTGCCTCATGATGGAGCCCAAATTCATCCTATGGAGCCCTGTGAGCCGCAACGACATTTCCTGGAACTTTGAGAAGTTCCTGGTGGGACCTGAAGGAGAGCCATTCAAGCGCTACAGCCCCCGATTCCTCACCACCAACATTGAGCCTGACATACAGCGCCTCCTGAAGCTTGCCAAATAAGCCAGGGAATCGACACTATTTCTGAAATTATTCAAATAGCCATAACATAGCAGCATGGGTCAGAAGAAAGGCTAGAAATTCACTGCACTGTGGTCATGCGCATCCCCCTTACGGATCACCAAAAGAATCAAGGAAATACCCACAGCACCCTTCCTTCCTTTTTCTTCCTCTCCTCCTTTTCTGCTGAGTGAATCAGGTGCTTCATCCTATCTCCTACAACAGCCAATATCAGATCTTTACTAATTGACGGTGTCCTCCTAAAGCTCAACAGAGGGAACCTGAAGCATGTAAAGGTGCTGATCCCATAACTTTTTATTTGCTGGGCATTATTGGTTTCATAAGTGAAATAAAAAAGAAGTTGAAGAAACCACTCCTCCTTCTCTTATGTCAAAGCCAGATAATAAAGCCTACTCTGGATTTGTGGAAAGGGATAACACATTTTTGTACATGGGTGAGATTCCAGATTAACATTCAATTAAGGAACAGTTCAAAATGCAATCAATAACCTTGAATGTCACCAATTGACATATCCTCTATATGTGATTTGTTGTTCAATGAAGACATCCAAAAGGTTTTCAATACATTTTTCATCCGCAGGTACAGAACATGCATTTTAACAGTATTAAATAACAAACTTTGCTGAAATTAGTGCTTTTCTGATCTAGATTACAGTAGATTTTAGGAGGGCATCAAGACTAAACAATTAAGCAATAGTTTTAACTTAAATGTAGTATGAATGGTCTCTTTAAAAAAAACCCAACCAACATCATGTTTCTTTCTATATTATATCCCAGAATTACCGTAGTTCTAAATGAGAATTTACTTTTTCAAAATAGCCAATCAAAACTGATTTGTATCATCTACTCAGTTTTTTATTGTGTTAGGCTAAGATCAAAATCAATAAACAAAATGCACAGTGATTTAAGGACAGTCTTCTATTGTAATTACATGTTGAATCCCAACACTGGAAAGCAGAGCCTCAAAGCATATTTTGATTTCTTTTGAAATATAATTATTTAGTATTTTTGTAATACAAATACAAATTTGTAGCATTCTAAAATTTAAAAAATGACTTAAATATTTCAGTTATGTTTGAACAGTAATACAGAAATGCCTTTTTTTATTAATTTCAACTGAATTGCAATTTAGGTCCTTGGAATACTAATTACTTACCTATTAGAGTAACTTTCCAAATTCTGTTAGAATTCTGTTAGTCTAGTTCAAAATTGGATCTCTCCAGAAGAATTTTACTCACCTTTAAAGAACGGGCAAATCCTCTGTAGAATATAGAGTACTTATAGGGGTTCCTAACTAGTATGTTAGAACCATATTATCATAGAATCAAAGATTTGGAAGAGATCTCGTAAGCCATCCAGTCCAACCCGCTGCCAAGAAGCAGGAAAATCGTATCCAAATCACCCCCGACAGATGGCCACCCAGCCTCTGCTTAAAAGTCTCCAAAGAAGGATCCTCTACCACACAATTATGCGTAATCACATCTTTTTCTTTTGACTCTGCTCAATACAAACCCATAGAATTGTTGCAAATCTGTGACAGAACAAAAGTTAAAACTCTGCAATCAGGCCACTTTTCCAGGCCAGAGCTTGCAATAGTGTCTTTTTAGAATAGTCTCTCCACACCCACAGTCTAGTAGACCATATTGTCTGAGGGAATGTAAGAGTTGTAATCTGTTAATCTGATTTGTTTTGGAGTGATGGAGTCCACATTTATTTCCTTGTCAGGAAATGAAGTTACAGTGTGAAGCTAAGCCTTTTTGTCTATTGAAATGAAGAATAGAGAAAGTGAGCGTGCACGCCACATCTTTCCAGAATGCTGTTTTATGGGCTACTCCCCCTATTTGGAGGAGAGGGCTCAAAATGCATGGGAGGCAATCCCAGTACATTCACACCCTAATGAGAGAACAAGCCTCTTTCTAGCCAATTTACTTTCTGACTAAACGGGGAAGACATTCCCAAACACTGAGGTAGGCTTAACATATGGAGGGACACGAATCCCAGAAAATATTCAGTTTCCCAGTTCACAAAAGCACAGTCTCACTCCCTTAAATCGCAGAAGATGCATCTCTGAGAAGCAAGGAGGAAACACACAAAGTGTCCCAGCCTTGGATGTGAATTTTGAGGGCCACATGCTCCAGAAAAACTGGGCAAAATCCATGATTGCTGCAGGCAGATGAAATGCCCGCAGTTCTGTTTATCATCCCCTCTTCATCTGACAGTAGCAGACTGCAGCATTCGCTGCTGCTAGTGCTTCGTCCAGCTAGCAAAGGAAGGCTCGCCACACAGGTAAAACATTTGATACAGCACTGCTGAATCATTCCCCAAAGTGCTCAAATAAACAGGAGGGCATCAGGAGACTGGCACAGGTTGGCACACACTGCTGCATAAGGAAAAATACAACGTGAGCATAGCCAGTTGCGTTGCCTTGACTTTCAGGGCACATTTAAACCCCAAAACATAGAAAGTCTCCTGTGGTTTATGAACATTTTGACAGATGCTTCACACAGCTGTCCAGAGCTTGGTATTTACTAGCTCCTCACCCATTCTATATATATATTCCCCTTACTCATTGATCTCATATCCTGGTGAAGAGTAAATGAAGTTCCAGTAGTTTTTTCTTTCATCTGCACCTTTTAAAGGCAATGTCTACTAAAGTTTAAGTTTCAACTGCAAAGGAACAACTGCACCAAAAGCAGATATATCCCAACAGGGCAGGTCTTCTCAATATTCATTTTTGCCTCTTTCTTGCAGGTAAGCATCTCTATTAGTATGCAGAAGCCGCAGAGAGAACAAGGCCAGTGTTTGCAAACTGGGTCAGCGGTTCCGTGCAATGTGACTGCCATTAAAAGCATGGCTCAGTCTTTGTAGGATTCATGTGGCTAGATGGATGAAGAGGAAGATTTGACCTCCACCCTCCACCAGTCCCACCACTGTTCAACCATATAATCTTGGGAAATTAATAGTAATGCATGCCTCAAAGGTCTAAATCCAAAAAGCATGTTGACCCACAAACAAGATGGGAGATAATAACACTGAATTGAATATGCCTGTTATGTGAAGGCCCATTACTTTCATGATCTCATGAAGATCTCAAGATCTTTCATGAAGGAAAGAGGCAAAGGTAGTAGTTGAGTCCCTATATTGAAAGACAGCAAATAAATAAATACATACATACATATTTTCTTCATACACTTTAGAACAGTGGGTCCCGACACCAAATAGGGTCCCATTAGCTCAATGTTGGGGTTCCAAAAATTTTGGAACAGGACTAGTTTTTGGAACTTTTGATTGCTTTGGACATTTACATGAATCTATTGTGCAGTGTTCACAGTGGACTCTGTAGAAGATGCTTCAGCTGTACTTTATAAAAATGAGAATCAGCCTGTTTAGAAAGCCCTGCAAATGCTGTTAGCAGTAAACATTTAGGTTTTATACCTATTTTACACCTCTATGCACTTGGAGTCATGTAAAAATTTCTCAGGCCAAAAGGGGTTGTGAGTGGAAAAGTTTAAGAAGCCCTACTTTAGAGCATCAAGGCCCGTTTCTCATCATTGCCATAATCTTATTTGGTGCCAAATGGCTGCAGTAAGGAATAGTATAAAGAGCTGACAGAGATCTCTCTCCATCGTGTTTGATTTGTTGCCAGGTAAGAGCTATTTCCCTGAAGTGCTAAAGTGCAAAAGGAAAAAAGCATATGTGTCTAATGGATTGAGGCAGAAGGCCAGGTCTTGGAGCGTGCCTTTTAGCTTAAAAGATACATAAAATCTATGATTCTCATTAAAGACTTCACTTTGTCAGGCCTTCCAGGAATTAAGATCAATATGCAACTCTTAAGATAATAAGGCTGAGAAATAAACACTAACCGACAAGAATGGAAGCTTAAATGCAATTGTTAGTCCCATTAAATCAAGAACAACGTAATAAGTCAACATGTATGTAAATTTGACTGATTCAGTGGGTTTACTCTACTCAAATGCAAATTTATCCCAAATAATTTTCCCTATAGTAGGAAAGGGAAAAGAAAGTGTGAATGAGGAAGTAGCACCACTGAGAATAATGAACTTTTGCAGACATCAATTTGCTTCCATCAGTGCCTCTGCAGAAGTGGAATCATATTTATAAATATCTTGTGTTAAAATAAATTAGCTAGTTTGAAAAGTCCTGCTTGATTCTTTCCCCATCCCTGGGCCATTTCCCCTCTCAGATGAGAGAAACTGACCTGGCTAATTCTTTGAAAACTCCACAGTAAGGAAAGCAATATGAAATTCTGCCAATGGAACTGTTGGCTGTTTAAACTTTTAGAAACACTGGATGAACT
This sequence comes from Anolis carolinensis, assembly GCF_035594765.1. NCBI lineage: Eukaryota > Metazoa > Chordata > Lepidosauria > Squamata > Anolidae > Anolis > Anolis carolinensis. The sequence continues at coordinate 238,173,503 of NC_085841.1, forward strand.
TCAGGCTTGTTTTAAGTCACTGATTTCAATGGAAGAGAAGCATATGTACAACTCTCCAAAGGGAAATATGAAAATTAAATCTTATTTGTATCTGTAAGGCATCCTCAAGCATGTTTTTCTTTTCATTCTGAACTTGTAGATTTCCAAAGCTCAGCAGACTGAATCAATCATTCAAATAAGCATTTCAACATCATCCATTTAGATAAAATTGTATTTAACATTATAATCAGAACTGCCTTGCTGACTAAAAAATCTATTACATTAAGTATCTTTCACTTCCAAAAGAGGTCATCCAGACATTCAGGAGATAAGACAGTGACCTTGACTCTGTCCACATCTTCTGGTAAGAAGATACACTGCTTCCATTTACTTACCGCAGCTAACAGCAGAGGAAGGCTGTATTCCATTCTCATGGCCAAATAGCTTGGTAACATTCAGTCTGATCTGTGTTAACTCTGGACTCCATATCTGTATAATATTTCACCATGTACCCAAACAAACACAATATCACAGCAAATGGTAGTTCTCTTGATGGCTGTCTGATGATGTAACTTTGGCATGCATGAAAAATCTGGCTCTGGCGTTTAAGCAAGGAGTAGCGTGAATTCAGGGCAAAAAAATAATTGGCTCAATGCACATTTCAGCAGAGCAGTTGGGTCATGAAAACAGGCTTTTAGAATGCCAACTACAGCAAGTGCAGAAACCAGTGTGGAATCTGTCACTACAACCTGCAAATTTAGGGCTTTCATAAGTTAGAAGTTTTAACTTGAACATCTTGTGGGTGGACTGCACTAATTTCAGGCATCAGCAAACCACTTGCAAGGGTCAAGTGTCCCTCAAGCCCTGGTGAGAGAGATTAAATGCAGTGCAGGAAAAAAGGGATTCTCCTGCTGTTTCTGTCCTTGGTCAAGCTCCTAAAGAAGTCAGACACAAGGCTAAATCTAACTGCTGGACTTAACCAGAACAGATACACTGAATCAATTACTGAATTGGAAGTCCCTCAATGAGGGAGAAAGGGCAGGATATAAAACAAAGTAAATAAAGTCAACAAATATGTAAACCCCATTTATTCAATAGGCCTAGTTCATCAATTGAATTAAGGGTTTGTTATCACATGTATTCTCTCCATTTATACTTGGGATCTTGATTCTGGGACTTCTTTCCACTAGAACAACAGCAACTGCTGGAGAATTTCTATTATTTTTGCCTTTTTCCAAAACTTTCTGCAAGATCCTATAGTCCACAATGCTTGAAAGAAGACTTTGAGTCACAAGGAAAGGTGGGTAAGGAATAAAATTATTATTACAGTAGAGTGTCACTTATCCAACACTCGCTTATCCAAGCCTCTGGATAATCCAAGCCCTTTTTGTAGTCAATGTTTTCAATATATCGTGATATTTTTGTGCTAAATTCGTAAATACAGTAATTACAACATAACATTACTGTGTATTGAACTACTTTTTCTGTCAAATTTGTTGTATAACATGATGTTTTGGTGCTTGATTTGTAATATCATAACCTAATTTGATGTTTAATAGGCTTTTCCTTAATCCCTCCTTATTATCCAAGATATTCGCTTATCCAAGCTTCTGCTGGCCCGTTTAGCTTGGATAAGTGAGACTCTATTGTATTATTATTATTATTATTATTATTATTATTATTATTATTATTCAGAATTGTTGTCATATGCAAAAAGCACTAGAAGAAAGAAACATTATCTTTCTCCATAGCTTTCTGCAAGAAAAAGCTTACCAAGCTGAAATTTGGTGACCCCACAACTATTACTCTGACTTTCCATGTCACGATGGACACCCTGTGACCCTCCAGCTATAGTCAGAACAGTTAGATCGTGTGAGGAGATGTAGCCCAACGATATTTGGAGTGCAACTGTACACCAACTGGATTGTTCAAGATGTCTTATTCCACGGTTTTGTTGCTACTGGGCACAAATGAGCACAAAATAGCCAGTTACAAAATTAAAAGCTTTAGAACAACGGAGTCATCAAATGAGGATCGTCAGGTAAAACACTGATGGAGTCTTCTGCCCTGCCACAGAGCATACAGAGCATGGTGTATTCCTGCAATGAGAGACAACACACACTTACAACGGGGCAGCAAGTTCATTTGTTGCACACTCAAACTGAATATACCCACTACACTGGTCATATATCAGGCAAATATAGCATCTATTTAGTTTGAAGGCACAAATGAAATTATTTAGATAATCAAAGACTACTTGTAGTTCACACAAGATGAACTTGGCAGGAAAGTTAACTATTCTGAATTTTAACATGATAGAATAGATAGTCTGTGTCACATTGGTCCATGTTATGATGAAACGTGCTTCCTAATGGGAGTTATTCAGTTATTTTCTTCAGCTCTTCTTATGAAAACATAAGGGTGGGATTCAAGCTGATTACCTGTCACAAAAATGTGCCTTTTGTTGGCACACCATTTAGGTGGAAGGAGGCAGTGGGTACAGAGTATGGCATTATAAGAATGTTTGAAATAATCAAGTTTCTTTCCCAATTGGTTATAAACACAAAACGTAAGGTGTGTGGGTAATGTAGCTTTAATGAGCCTGCATAACTCCTTCTTCCTCCCTAATAATTATGCAAATATATGAATATTTGCTTGATCAGAGCAATATAGAATGTAGAATCCAGTGTTTCTTGACACATAATCCTAGTACTTCCCTCTCCCAAACCAGAGAGCGTACAGCCTTGGCAATGCAATGTGTCACTTGGGCTACTGATGGATGAATTGAAGGATTTATAGCATGGCAGAGACAGTCATTGAAATTATTTTTCAATACACAGTTTATGGGCCAAGGGTAGAGTCAGAACTCTCTGTCCTGCCTTGTTAGCTTCTATATTGCCTCCTCAAATTACAGTCACCCCCCACATTTACAGTTCTGACTTTTGCAGATTTGATCATTCGTGGATTTGTTCTTTCTAGGAATCTCTATGTCAGTGGTTCTCAACCTGTGAGTCACTAGATGTTTTGGCCTTCAACTCCCAGAAATCCTAACTGCTGGTAAACTGGCTGGGATTTCTGGGAATTGTAGGCTAAAACACCTGAGGACCCATGGGTTGAGAACCACTGCTCTAGGTCCTCCAGTGCGATTCTATGTTCAGCTTCTAGCAAAAGTAAGCCATATAATCATGCTGGAAGACCCAGTAATTCATGGAGAGGTGTTCTCTCAGGTAAAAACATAGCAATTCCTTTATTTACAGCTTTTTATTTTCATTGGGGTCTTGTGCCCCTAACTACAGTGAATGTGGAGGGCTGACTGTACATCTTTTAGCATCTACTTTTGGGAGATGTTGTAATGTTTTAAATGTGACCACTTAAAATAAATATAGGCTGCAATCCAACATCCCCTTCAGCATAATGTAAATATCCAATTTCGAGACAATATTGTACCAGCACTGTGCAATCCCACGCAGAACAGCAACACTGTCCAATATATGCTAGTGACTGGGTACTGCTGTGAATTGTGCGACAGCAATGAACAATGTTGCTGTATGCACAACTCTACTGTTGTCAGCAGAATATATCTATTGTGCTATGGCCAACAACTTATCTCACAGTCATAGTGCAAATTATGCACATATATGTCACTAACAAAATGTGCCTTGCAACTGTAATTTCTTTCTGCTTCTAGTTGTCAGAAGGAACAGCATGGAAATTGGTAATCTGGGGCTAGCAGTTTGGAAAGTTAAAATGTAATCAACACTGCCATTGAACACATGTCACAAAGATTAATGAGATAAGTAAGAGGATGGCAATGGTCTCAAGAGGCCAGTATTTACCCAGCAGAGAGGAGACAGAGGTGTAACACAGAGTTCAGACTAGGACATCCAGCTCTGAATAATTCAGTTTAGAAACCTGGTTTCCAAGGTAAATTGGTCCTCTAGGGGTAAGTAGCTATAAAGTAAAATGTTATCAATGACTAGCTTGCAATTTTGCTCAACTCCTAACATAGAAGGGCAAATCAGTCCTCTAGGATTGGGCAGAGTACAGAGTGACAGAATCTATTTTTCTTGTCTTAAAAAAATAGACTCAAGGTCCATGAACCAATCAGATAAAAAATTAATTGTCTCAGAGACTGTGTAGTGACCTGCCAGAAAACATTCAACAGCTAAACCGGCTTCTAAGAATTCAAGACACAACTGAAGATTTATCTCTTCCAGCTGGCTTACCCAGTCAATTTTGAACTGTGAATTCTAACCTGGATTTTATTGGTATTGGTGAAGTCTTTGCTGTGTGTATTTTGATATATGCATTTAAATGGTGTTGAATTTGTCTGTTTTGACATATTGTACCCCACCTCAAGCCATAGGGAGAGGCAGATAACAAATAATAATAACAACAACAACAACAACAACAACAACAACAACACCATCAAGGCCATAAACACCTGGGCCATACCTGTCATAAGATATACTGCTGGCATCATAAACTGGGCACAGGTGGAACTGAACAATTTGGACAGAAAAACAAGAAAACTCATGACCATTCATCATTCACTGCACCCCCGCAGTGATGTTGACCGGCTATATCTGCCTAGAAGTTCAGGGGGCATAGGACTCTTACAAGTAAAACAAGCAGTCAAAGAAGAAGAACATGCCCTGGCAGAATATGTAAAGCAAAGTGAAGAACCTGCTTTGATTGAAGTCAAAAAGCAGAAACTCCTCAAAACACAGCAGACAAAAAATCAGTACAAGAAAACTGCACTACAAACTAGAGCTGACAGCTGGCACAACAAAACATTGCATGGAAAGTTCCTTGACAAAATTGAAGCAAAAGCTGATAAGGAGAAGACCTGGCTATGGCTCACGAATGGGACACTGAAGAAGGAGACAGAAGGCCTGATCCTTGCAGCCCAGGAGCAAGCCATCAGAACAAATGCAATTAAAGCCAAGATCGAAAAATCAGCTGATGACCCAAAATGCAGACTGTGCAAGGAAGCTGACAAACCATTGATCATATCCTCAGCTGCTGTAAGAAAATCGCACAGACAGACTACAAACAGAGGCACAACTATGTGGCCCAAATGATTCATTGGAACTTATGCCTCAAGTACCACCTCCTAGCAGTAAAGAACTGGTGGGATCACAAACCTGCAAAAGTATTGGAAAATGAGCACGCAAAGATACTGTGGGACTTCCGAATCCAGACTGACAAAGTTCTGGAACACAACACAGCAGACATCACAGTTGTGGAAAAGAAAAAGGTTTGGATCATTGATGTCGCCATCCCAGGTGACAGTCGCATTGATGAAAAACAACAGGAAAAACGCAGCCGCTATCAGGACCTCAAGATTGAACTTCAAAGACTCTGGCAGAAACCAGTGCAGGTAGTCCCGGTGGTGATGGGCACATTGGGTGCCATGCCAAAAGATCTCAGTCGGCATTTGGAAACAATAGACATTGACAAAATTACGATCTGCCAACTGAAAAAGGCCACCCTACTGGGATCTGCACGCATCATCCGAAAATACATCACACAGTCCTAGACACTTGGGAAGTGTTTGACTTGTGATTTTGTGATACGAAATCCAGCATATCTTTCTTGTTTGCTATGTCATAATAAAATAAAATACAATAACATAATAATAATACATCACACAGTCCTAGACACTTGGGAAGTGTTCGACTTGTGATTTTGTGAAATGAAATCCAGCATATCTATCTTGTTTGCTGTGTCATACAATAATTATTATTATTATTGAACTGGAAGTGGTGGTATAAGAACCAGAACACATCTGCATATTTGGACTAAACTTTATGTTCAGATCCTAAACCAAGTTCATATTTCTTTATCTCAGCCTTGGATTTTCTTTCAAGAACATTTGTAGTTATTGCTACTGTTAAATCACCAGCATAATAGGAGCCCCCGATGGCGCAGTGGAATTAATCCTTGTGCCAGCAGGACTGTTGATGGAAAGGTTGGAGGTTCGAATCCAGAGAGAGAGATGAGCTCCCATCTGTCAGCTCCAGCTTCTCATGCAGAGATATGAAAGAAGCCTCCCACCGGATGATAAAACATCAGGGCGTCCCTTGGCAATGTCCTTGCAGACAGCCAATTCTCTCCTCCCAGAAGTGACTTGCAGTTTCTCAAGTCGCTCCTGACACGAAAAAAAACCCCATCATAATATACTACTTGCAAAATGAGTGCACAGCTCCCACATGTCTACCTCAAAATATCCCAGTCTACCTTCTGATTCATGTCTTTAAGCTCCTTGGGATCAACGATGCTCTTTTCAAAACACTACAGTTCTGGAGCAGTCAGCTAATGTGATGATTTCAACATAAACTGGCATCCCTCTGTCCCATAACACAGTCCTCCATGCACACAAGACAGACAGAGCTGTGTTTTCCACTTAATTGCTTCTCAGTCGAGGCAGTTCTGAACCAGCTTTCAAGTTACCTTAGAAAAGGTTAAAACATCCCTCTTGTCCTTAGCTGAGGCAGTGTTCCTAAGCATATATTCCTGACAGGTATTTTTTTCTCTGAAATCCCTAGAACTAATTGCCAGCAAATGAGCTTAGGATCAAAGAGCCTCAGTTGGAGAACTACTGCTTTTACAATGATTATTTGCAGGTAAATGGATTTAAGCAGAGAAATCTGAGGAACTATTCTACCTAGACAAGCTTTGTGCCATACTAAGCAAATCCATTCTCTGTGACTAGAATGTGAATTTGGTGGAGAAAAACATAAGCAGCATTAGTCATCACCTTAATTTTCAGAGCCTTTTAAAAAAGTACATGTTTCAACAAGAAAAAAAGTGCTTGAATCGAACAAGAAGGAAGTGGACGCAGATGCTCTAATATTGGAAGTAAAAGGGAGTGTATTCTGATTTCCATGCATCACTATTATGTATTTTCCCATTAATCATTTCCAAATAGTAAAGCTAAAATGTGTGTGCATGTATAATCTGAAAAATCAAAAAAGCCACAGCCAGTACCAGGTCCAATATTTTGCCATGGATGTCATGCTGCATACAAACAGCCCTGCTTGTTTCCTTTCCACTATCTAGACATCTTTTGAAAACAAAAAGGAAAAGGCATAGCAATAGCAATTGAACTAGACCAGTATAGCCAGATTAAGCCTGCCAACCTGCTTTCAGGCTTAAATCAAAGTAATGGCTTTAAGCTTTGAACTCCTAAAAGAATTTAACTAGGTTATCTGAAGGAGTATTACCTGTCATAAATACCAACCCCATCTAAAAGCAATTGTTAGTCAAAATATGAGAAGATGCAGTGGATCAACTGTTGAATAGCAAGTCAACATTTAAATACTATTGATCCAACACGTATATTTTATTTGGAATTAACAAATGGATTTAGGCCGGGGGTGATGGATGGGGATTGTACAGCTGTCTAGACATTTTTCAGCAGCCTTCTTTAAGACTGGCCAAATTGAGGAAGGTTAATATAACCTTATGATACTAGATCATCTGTAGGCTACATTATTCCTTGATCTGATATAATAATAACAATAATATTTATTTACAATGCCCATTTCACTCAAACATTAATGTTTACAAACAAGGACAAAAACAACAAAACATAACACTATAAATGCAGTATACATGACATGAAATTGCCAACACCCCACCAATCACTACCTATCTCAAGAACAACTCAGAACTTGAATCTGATAAATCAGAGGAAGGTTTTCAGTCCCTTATGAAAACAGATGAGCTAGATGTCTAAAGGTAGACTGTTGTTGTTATGTTTATTTATACCCTGCTTTTTCTCAGCACAAAGAGACTCAAAGCGGCTCTTCTATAGATGAGGAGCCAGGTCTTGGAAGGTAATTCTTTACCTATGCATCTTAAATCCCCAGATAGTGCATGCTAGCCAATCTGCCATGTACTGGGGAAACCTTAATGTCTTAAATACTAGAACATCATAGCCTCACGTCTGAGGCACTTCTTCAGGTATTGTTGCCAAATAATACACAACAAGAAGCTATAGAATAGCAGGCTTCTTTCGTGATTTTACCCTTATTGGGGAACATCCTTGCAGATTTAACCAGAAACTACAAGATTCTTTCCAATTTCCTGAAAATTTTAATGACTGGATTTTTTAGATCTGTAGATGCCAACACTGTTTTATCCCTAGTGCTGCTTCTAGTATGCATTGCTGGCAATTTTATCTTGTTTTTAACCTCACTTGTTTTAACATCACTTTCTATTTTAAAATTTGTTTATATGCTGACCAGAGAATTCTGACAAGAAGGCAAAACATTTTAATATCTTTAACACTTTACGTTACCGTACATTGCCTGTCAAAGGCAAAACTCGCATATGTAACAAAACTGGCATGGAGGCTGGCTAGCTGTATGTTCTGTTTCTAAGCCTTGTCTCTAGAGAAATACAATCCTGTACAACCAAGCTGGTCTCTCCCAATAAATCAAGTATCAGAACTTCAATGGCAGACTGAGGTACCCTGTAAGGTTTGACAATGAAAGAATATGACTGACAATGAAAGTGATCTTTACTACTCTAATCCCAACTCATCACCACTAGTATTATGTGAACTTCCATAATGTTCTTCTCCTACAGAAAACAGACACTGGGCTTACCAACACTTATTTTTCTGTCCTGAACAAGCCAGATCTGGGAGGCAATGACTTCAAACAAGTGAAGGCCTTGGGCACTTAGCAGTCATGATATTTATGCCGAAATTACTATCCTTTTGACAGCTATTTCCAAAAAAAACACATCATGACAGTATTGATTTCACTTGAAGAGTCAGGATGTGTTCTGGCCAAAGCAATACGTTCTATTGCAGCATGAACAAAATCCACCGGGTATAACTCTGCTACACTGGTTAAGTGAAATCACTTGTTAAAACAGCTTCACTGGCTATGAGTTAATTACCAGGCACAATTCAAAGTGCTATATGATTCAGGTACTGAACCGTATAGCCCTATATGAACTTGCCAGAGTGTTATAGTCTACAAAGAAGGGCTATCTCTCGATCTTGCCACCATCACAGGTTCTCTTGGTGAGGACACAAGATAAAGAGCTTTCTCAGTGGCTGCTCTCACCTTCTGGAAGGCCCTTCAATGGGAGGCAAAGCTGGCCCCCTCCCTGCTCTCCTAACTAGAAGACAAATATATATATATTTTAATATGACAGCACTTGCAGGGAGGCCTCTTATAAGAGGTACTTTATGTTTAACCTTTGAGTGGTTTTAGATGTTTTCAATCTATCGTTTTAATGAAATTATTTTAATTCTATTTCAAAAATTTGCGTTTAGTCTATTCATTTTGTGAGATGCCCTGGGTCCCACTCCAGGATAAATAAATCATACAAAGAAAAGGACTATGGTCAGATAATAATGACCAGTTCACTGTTAATACTCAGAGAAGACAACACCCAATTGAATAAAACACAGGGACTTACAACATGAATCTACCAGGGGCACTAGAAGGGGAAGAAAGACTACTTGTGAGCAAGACTCTGATGAGGAGCAACAAAGGAAGCGGATCCGGGAAATACTTATGGAGCCTACTGATGATGACACATTTGAGGGCTTTGAGGGGGATGATGGGGTTGAGGATCAGGAGGATGGGATGACAAGTTCAGAGGATGAGGTAATGGACTGGACTAAGGTGCGAGAGATCCAGGACATCTTTAGAGAACCCACAAGTAGTGACACGTTTGAGGGTTGGCACAGTGGGGATCCAGCTGGGTCTTGGGGAATTATGGGTTTGGATAAAAGATGGACCGGGTGGAGGGATCGGCAAGAGGCTTCAGCTGAAAGAAGGTCTGGTGGGGCGTTGTCTGATTCTAGCTCTGAGGAGGAATTGAGGCAACAGGCTGCAGCTGCTAGCAAGGTGTTGGCTGATTCTAGTTCTGAGGATGATTTGTGAATAAAAGTGGGTTTGGGAAATGGATCACCTTTGCAGTCGGCAAAGTATTATTTGGGTGTTCGTGTGTCCATGTGAGCTGTTTGAGAAGACGTGCTTTAGGAAGACTTCTGTGAACTTGCTGTGCTGCATTCTTTGGCTCTGTGTATGACCTGGACTGGATTTCGTATTGCTGACTTCTCCTTCTCTGACCTGGATTTTGTATTGCTGACCTCTCCTCCTCTGACCCGGACTGGACTCAACAACGTCAACATTGTGTTTGGGTGACTTCGACAGACGTCTTCAGGGCCCTGCTGGTCGTCAATTCCTGCCTGCTGATGTCCTGCTGGGAATTGGAGTGCCTTCTTTGTTGTTTTACAAAGTTTGTTTTTAAACCGGATTATACTCCGGTTTAATCCGGGTTATTTTCTAGGGTCTGGGGTTTTGAGTTGTTTGCTGGGAATTCTGTGTTTCACACTGAAGATTAAGTGTTCTGAGCCTTTTGAGTTTGTTTTTGGGCTCCTTTTGGTTGTGAACTAATAAACTATTTTACTATCATCTGGTCTGCCACTTTAAGGAGTCTGTGTTGCAACAGTTACCAAGTCTAAAAGTCCTCTACCCACTATCCTATAACTCAGAGCTTTTTGTGTTAGTCACATGCTTTTTAGACATAAATCCTTTTGCGGCACAGTAATTCAGTTTTACTGGCAAACCAGAGGTTAAACCAACTCCTTACAAGAGTACTTGTGTCATGACACAGTTTGGAAAGCTCTGCTATAACATATAAGAAATGCTGAAACCAACATTTGCCTATCATTGTAGCAGAATTTTGATATCAAGGCTGTTATCTTTTTATTCAGGCAGCTTTTAAAGAAGAAGGTTTTAAAGATCAAGTTGGGGGGTACTGTGGTTTTTAGTTTTAAGTACGTTTTTATGAATTTAAACTGAAATTTTAATATCACTGATATTTAATTCTGTTTTAATCTGTGCATATTTGTATATTTTAAATTGCATTGAAATGCTTTTAATGAAAGTCGCTTTGAGTCTCCTTATGGAGAGAAAAAGTGGGGTACAAATAAACATAATAACAATATGCTTAACAGATTACTTAATATGAAAGTCCAAACAAACACATTTAGGATCAGGATACAGAAACCAATTGCTTCGGTTTCTTGAATACTTTATTACTAAAATTAGAGAAAGTATAGTCACTTCACACCAGTTTTTGACGGATGTAAAGTTCTGTATTTGCATTCTGTTAAGACAGTGTGTTGAAATGTATATGCTACATTTCAATACACAACCTTCATTGTTGTTATTGATTTGGATCCAGTTTAAATCCACTTTAGGGAGGGGCCTTTAAACAGCTAGGCCAGACAGGTCCTGGGCCTCACCAAACTACAAACACCAAAATTCTGCAGGAGGCAGAAACCGGATTTAAAGTGGATAAATGCTCAAGTGTGATGAGATCCAAGATAGCTGTGATGAGTTACTTTTTCAACCCCTGTATTATCTCTCCTTTCCCTCTGTTCTCCATTTGTAAGCAAGGGCAGGGGTTTGAAAATTGTGGGAGGAGGTTCTGGATTGCTCACAAAAAGCTAGAGCGTGCATCTTCAAACTGTGGTCCTCCAGCTGTTTGGGCCTCCAACTCACAGAAATCCTAGCCAGCTTGTTCAATGGTCAGGAATTTTGGGAGTTGGAGGCCCAAACACTGGGCCTCAGTTTGAGGAAGAAGGCTAGAGGATACACACAACATCCAAAGCAATATGAGGGGGAGCAGACTCAGAACTGCATGGGTAGACCATTACACACTGCCTCCATGACTTATGATCACAACCACTGTCTATCAAGGAATTGTCTGTTAGACACCAAATGTCTACATTCTTGATACGGACCTCACAGTACCTCATTCTTTTAACTGAAAAGCTACAAGTAGTTCAGCCACTGGAAAACTCTCTGAAGATTACAAAGAAACAAACAAAAACCTATAAGACCAAACAGAAATGGCTTTGATATTTTTTAAGATGTGGATTTTCAGTGGCACCAACATGCAACACAAAGCTATGCACATATATCCCAATGTAATTTCCCTGTGTTTAATGTAGGCTTAGCCCAGGATGGCAGTGTGGGTTTCTAAGGGTTTTCAAGTTCTAACAGTGTAACAACTTTAACAAAAAAAGAAGCATAAAACAAACAATGGGGGAAACCCAAAATGAACAATATCTGAGACTACTGAATCTTATAAGGATCTTACCTGGTAATCATCCACTACACTGAATGTGTACTCATGTCTGGCTATTACATGGTGACAGTTCTTACAAACATCTGAAAAGAAAAGAAAGTTTTAGAAAAACAAACTCCATTGTAAGGCATTTTTTTGTGTCAGGAGCAACTTGAGAAAGTGCAAGTCATTTCTGGTGTGAGAGAATGGGCAGTCTGCAAGGCTGTTGCTCGGGGGACACCCAGATGCTTGCTGTTTTTTCATCCTGTGGGAGGCTTCTCTCATGATCCTGCATGGGGAGCTAGAGCTGACAGACAGGAGCCACTCCCTGGATTCAAACTGCCTACCTTTCAGTCAGCAGTCCTGCTGGCACAAGGGTTTAACGCACTGCACCACCAGGTGCATCATCTTTCATTAAAGTTAAGAGTCCAGTCATGCTAATGCTTTGAGGTAAATGTTGTGAAAATGCACCTCCGGTCTGCAAAAGTATTTAGGAATTAGAGAGGAGTCCAAAGGAAGACACAATACAATTAAATTTTATCAAGGACACTCCTGCATCCCATCTTGATTTTTTTTAATTGTACCTCCTTTCCTCCTCCTACTGCCCGTGGAGGGTGGGGGAGAGGAAAGAAGTGTCAGTAACATTGCATTTTAGTTCTTTAGCAAAGAGAATTGCCACGGATGGCAGTTAAACTGAAACTTTGAAGTGACAGCCTACCAGCTGTGAGGAATTGTGGGAGTTGAAATCCAAAACATCTAGAGAGCTGAAGTTTGCCTATGCCTGCTCTAGACATAAAAAACTATTAATGAAACACAAGTTTCCCATGCCTGGAACATGCCAAACTCTTTGAATGTTTAGCCTCCTTACGGTCATAAGTGATAATCTCTTCTCCATCCTCTTCTTCTCTTGCTCTGTTTATTATCATCACAAAATCTCTCTTTTTGCATTCAGTGCAACCGACATAGTTCAGCAAGTAGGAGCCATTCTCCAAACAGGTGTTACCCTACAAGTCAAGCAGGAAAGAAACGTTTATGTAATTAGTTCTCTCTGTACAGAAAATTTTCATTTTATGGTCAAGTTACATGTCAGCTCTCCAGTTGGAACACTCCATAATTTTTAATCTACTTCAAAAAGCAGCCATGGAGATGAACTGAATCATTGACAAAACATGCAGGCAATCTTTGACTTTTCACTGGTTCTCCTCAATTTATTGTTGTGGTTTATTTTTTCAGTCGCTTCCAACTCTTCGTGAGCTCATGGATCAGTCCACACCATCACCACCTTCAGCTCCTTCAAAGTCAAGCCAGTCACTTCAAGGATACCACCCATCCATCTTGCCGTTGATCGGCCGCTCTTCCTTTTTCCTTCCATTTTCCCCAGCATCACTGTCTTCTCCAAGCTTTCCTGTCTTCTTCATCTTTGCCTCCAATAACTTTCCAGTGAGTAGTCGGGCATTATTTTCTGGATTATGGACTCATTGAATCTTCTTGTACTCTCAGAATTTTCCTCCAACACCACAGTTCAACAGTGTCTATCTTTTTTCACTCAGCTTTCCTTATGGTCCAGCTCTTGCAACCATCGGTTTCTATGGAGAATACCATTGCTTAAGTATGCGAAACTTCACTGCCAGTGTGATGTTTCTGCTCTTCACTATTTTATCGAGATTGGTCATTGCTCTCCTCCCAAGAAGTAAACGTCTTCTGATTTCCTGGCTGCAGTCTGCATCTGTAGTCATCTTCACATCTAGAAAGACAAAGTCTGTCACTGCCTCCATGTTTTCTCCCTCTATTTGCCAGTTATCAATCAGTCTGGTTGCCATCATCTTGTTTTTTTTAATGTTTAATTGCAACCCAGCTTTTGTACTTTCTTTTTTCACCTTGTTTATAAGGCTCCTCAGCTCCTCCCCACTTTCAGCCATCAAAATGGTATCATCTGCATATCTAATAAGGGCCTCATCACACTTGAACATTTATCAACGTTAAATCCGATTTCTGCCTCCTGCAGAATTCTGGTGTTTGTAGTTTGGTGAGGCTCAGGACCTGCCTGGCTGAGCTATTTAAAGGCCCCTTCCTAAAGTGGATTTAAAGTGGATCCAAACTCTAGTGTGATGAAGTGGTAAGGCTGTTAATGTTTCTTCCAGCAATTTTAATTCTAGCCTTGGATTCATCAAGCCCCGCATGTCGCATTATGTGTTCTGCATATAAGTTTAATAGGTAGGGTGAGGGTATACAGCCTTGCCGTACTCCTTTCCTAATCTTGAACCAGTCTGTTGTTCCATGGTCTGTTCTTACTGTTGCTACTTGGTTGTTATCCAGATTCCTCAGGAGACAGGCAAGGTGGCTTGGTATCCCCATACTACCAAGAACTTGCCACAATTTATTATGATCCACACAGTCAAAGGCTTTAGAATAGGCAATAAAAGAGAAATAGATTTTTTTCTGAAACTCCCTACCTTCCTCCATTATCCTCAATTACATATCATTAATTTATAGCCCTTGCGGGTGCTCAAGGTATCAGTTTCAGAAATGGGAAATGAATGGGAGAGTGGTGGGATACGGACGGCTCCAGTCCTACCTACAGGCACACATTCTGAACTGTAACTTTTCACTTCTAAAGCGACAGGGATACTTCGGTTAACTAGGAATGTGTCTACACCAGGCATGGGCAAACTTGGGCCCTCTAGGTGTTTTGGACTTCAACTCTCACAATCCCAACGGCCTCAGGCCCCTTCCTTTTCCCCCTCTGAGGGGGAAAAGGGAGGAGCCTGAGACGGTTAGGGATTGTGGGAGTTGAAGTCCAAAATACCTGGAGGGCCCAAGTTTGCCTACGCCTTCTCTACACTATAGAACTAATGCAGTTCTGTACCCTTTGAACTGCAATGGCTCAAATGGGGTTTCTAGTTCAGTGAGGCACTACTCTTTGGTAGAGAAGGCTAAAGGCCTTGTCAAATTACAACTCCAGTGATCCCATTGCTTTGAGCCATAGCAATTCAAAGGGTACTTAACTATATTAATGCTAGTGTAGATGCACCCTCTTTTTAAGCCACGCAGGGAATCACATTCAGCCGGGATAAAAAGGCTGGGGTCTGCTGTCTATTTCCTCCCCCTCCTTACCCGAGAGGGATACTCGGTTTTGACGCATCCGCCACACATGTTGCCTCTTCAGCTTCTTCCGGGCTCTGTGACGTCTCAATGCTCGCGCATGCGCGAACGAAAAAAAAAAAGAACAGGCGAGACTTCTTCGCCTTACTGCAAACGCTCCTCTGAGACAGGCTAGGAGAGGAGCCAAAGTTGTGGGCGTGGCTTATTGTTGAGAGTAAGTGGCGCGTAGGGAGCGGGGCTTGTCAGGTGCGGTGGAGGTGGAGCCGATCAGAGCCGGTGAAGATGAGGTAATCCTCCGGCGCCCGGCGTTGCAATGCACGCCGGCGGCCGTCAGGTGGCGCTGGGCAGAGGCGGCGAACTCCTCCTAGCGCAATATTTTGTGATTGATGCTTTTATAGGTTTCAGTCTTAATGTTTTGGTATCTCAAATGCCACGAATAGGTCAATACCAGAAACAGGGGATTCCTCAGTTTCCCGCTATTGTTTTGTTTTAAAATTGTTTTTATATGGATTATTTTACTTTGTGTTTTGATATTATACCTTATGTTTTATGTGTTGTCGAAGGCTTTCATGGCCGGAATCACTAGGTTGCTGTGAGTTTTCCGGGCTGTATGGCCCTGTTCCAGAAGCATTCTCTACTGACACTTCGCCCACATCTATGGCAGGCATCCTCAGAGGTTGTATTTTTAGTAGCTGTATTAAAATAACATTTCAGGAGCTGCCTTGAGTCGCAGTACTGGGAGAAATAAACACATGATGTTGTTTATTATGTTTACTATGTTTAACTTTATTGTATGGTATTTTTTGACAATTGAATGTTTTTTATGTTCATGCTGGAAACCGCCCTGAGTCCTCTGGAGGAGATGGAGTGGTATATAAATAAAGTTTTATTATCATTATTGTTGTTGTTGTTATTATTATGTAAAATAGGAATTGTAGGGGTTTTCTATCGAAAACTGCTTCAGAACACAGCAGGAAAGCATTTCAGACTCCTCAGGGGTGCATCTACACTGTAGAATTAAGGCAGTTTGACACCACTTTAACTGCCATGGCTCAGTGCTGTGGGTATCATGGGAGCTGTAGTTTTACAAGATCTTTACAACACCTCCCAACAAAGGATTCCCCCAGGCAGTAAGCAGCCAGGCTTTGAAGCTGCAAGGCTATTCAATGCTAGTCAAACTAGCCAATTGCAACATTCACACTTGCCTCCAACAGACAAAGAGTTCTTTCTCTCACCCTGGACATTCTACAGATATATAAACCTCACTTGTCTAGTTTCCAACAGACCTAACAACCTCTGAGGATGTTTGCCATAAATGTGGGTGAAATGTCAGAAAAGAGTGCTTCTGGAACATAGCCATACAGCCCGGAAAACTCACACCAACCCAATTTTTAGCCTCTTTTGCCAAAGAGTGCCAGAGCTTCACTAAACAACTCCCATAATTAAACTGTTATCGAACACAACCACCCCCATCCCTAAATGAAAAGAGGCCCTTCCAGACAAGTCCTATACCCCAGGATCTGATCCCAGGTTTTCTGCTTTAAACTGGATTATATGAGTGTGCACTACCAGATAATCTATTATAAACAAAGAACCTGGAATCAGATCCTGGGATATAGGGCCTGTCTGGAAGAGTTCATAGTCTCATCCCCGGGAAGTTATAGTTTCCCAAGGATGGAGGGCCAAATGAATGGCAAAGTCCACCATCCCTGCAGCCTCCCTGCAGCTTCCCAGGACGAGCAGCAACCCTGACACCATAGCTCCCAACTCCTCCCCCCCCCCCCCCCCAGCTCAGCTGCTTAGCCTGAGCTGGTCTACAGCAATGAATCTCCTGAGCTTTGTTGAAGATCGCCTCATAGCCTCACTCTCTCCCAACTAAGTTGCAATCCAAACTGCTATCAAGTACATGCATCTCCAGACCCTCTCCTACAGAGTTTCTCTCTATATTTCTTTTTATTTTTCTCATTTTTTCTATGTGAATATGCACATGAGCGCAGGGGAATTAATTAAAACAGATAAGGCAAATAACCTTTCCCACCCTACCTACACTCAGCAACGGCGAGACCCCCTCTCTTTCCCTCTAGAACCACATGAACAATCTTTTATATTTTTATAATTATTGAGCTATATTAAATAGAAGACAAATGTATATGAACTCATGAGCTGCAGTCACAACGCCATGAGCAATTCCAGATACTCCTTCCACTCTCTGTATGGGAAACAGAGATGGAACATAATCTGTGGAACAAACCATCCTGAAGCCATTTGCCTGCCACCCGAAACTTCCCTTTTGGGGATCTAAGCTATCCACGGGACAAAAATCTAGGAAGAAACTTTGATTGCAGTCCCATCACCAGTAGACACCTCTGGAAGCCTTTCTTTGTCTTCCTAGAATGGGATGATGTCTGGAGATATATTGTTCGTTATCTTTGCAGCCAGGACAAAATCCTATCCATCATCTTTTTGGACTTTCTTTGTCTCCAGTATTCCAGTAGAATAATAGAATAGTAGAGTTGGAAGAGACCTCATGGGCCATCCAGTCCAACCCCCTGCCAAGAAGCACGAAATCGCATTCAAAGCACCACAGACAGATGGCCATCCAGCCTTTGCTTAAAAGCCTCCAAAGAAGGAGCCTCCACCACACTCCGAGGCAGAGAGTTCCACTGCTGAACAGCCCTCACAGTGAGGAAGTTCTTCCTAATGTTCAGGTGGAATCTCCTTTCCTGTAGTTTGAAGCCGTTGTTCCGCGTCCTAGTCTGCAGGGCAGCAGAAAACAAGCTTGCTCCCTCCTCCCTATGACTTCCCCTCACATAATTGTTCATGGCTATCATGTCTCCTCTCAGCCTTCTCTTCTGCAGGCTAAACATGCCCAGTTCTTTAAGCCGTTCCTCATAGGGCTTGTTCTCCAAACCCTTGATCATTTTAGTTGCCCTCCTCTGGACGCTTTCCAGCTTATCAACATCTCCCTTCAACTGCGGTGCCCAGAATTGGACACAGTATTCCAGGTGTGGTCTGACCAAGGCAGAATAGAGGGGTAGCATGACTTCCCTGGATCTAGATGCTATTCCCCTATTTATGCAGGCCAGAATCCCGTTGGCTTTTTTTAGCAGCCGCATCACATTGTAGGCTCATGTTTAACTTGTTATCCACGAGGACTCCAAGATCTTTTTCACACGTACTGCTGTCGAGCCAGGCCTCCCCCCATTCTGTGTCTTTGCACCCAGGTACTCACACCCAGGGGTTGGCTCAGCCCCTGTAGACCTCTCCGCTCCTGGGACCCCCTCTGCCAGCTCATTGGAAGACCCAGGGCCTCCTTGCCCAGCTGGGAGGAGATCCCCAGCTACGTCATACCCACCTCAACCAATCAGGTCACACACTGGCTAAGGCCCACCTCTCAGTCAACCAGAGGCCGGGAAAATTCCGGCTGGCTTTTCGGCACTGGCCAATCGGGAAAGGGAGGAAGGTTCAAAACATAGCAATGTTAATGGATGAAAACTCTTGTGTACAAAATGTCTGCTTTATGATTATGCTTTTATGCTTGTACCCTTTGAGCACCTGTTGCTGTACAAGCGCCCCTACTGTGCAGATTGAATAAAGTCTCTGTCATTTGCCTTCAGCCTGGTAAGATTATTGATTCCTGTTCCAGAACATCCATGGTTAGAGAAGATTGGTTTCCGCGGGGCTTGAAAAATCTCAAATTTCCAGCATCAAAGCTGTATTAATTCTACAGTGTAGAAGCATCTGGGGTCTCCTGAACAAATCCTTGAAGCTGTTCATCAGAGAGGTGGTCTCCCCTACTCCTTTGGGGTCAGGGACTTGGTAGTTTAAATCTGAAACACAGCCATTGGTTCCCTATCTGGGATATAGATCAGTGGTTCTCAACCTGTGAGTCCCCAGATGTTTTGGCCTTCAACTCCCAGAAATCCTAATAGCTGGTAAAGTGGCTGGGATTTCTGGGAGTTGCAGGCCAAAACACCTGCATGTTTCTAGATTCTAGATCACAATTAACTGAAGATACAATATACTGATGACTAACACATAGATGATAAGATAAACTGAGGACTGACATATTGATGATAATATAAACTGATGACTAAACAAATTGGCTGCTCTATGTTCTTTGAAGCTCTGTACTAACTTAAATATATACATTGCTATATTCTTTGGTACTGAATGTACATTTCTTTCATTTTTAAAATGTATGATTCTTGTTTTACTTTACAAGAAATATATCAAATATCACTGGATGTTTTGCAAACAAATAATATTCAGTTAATAAAACAAGATGAACATCCTTAACATGAGTTCTCCTAAAGCAAGACATACGTCAGCTAATGCATATGTTTTTTCCTGATAACACAGACTTTCAGATCCTGTCAACTCCTTGTCGAAATAATGATTTGGAAACAGTTTTCCACTGGGCTGCAATTTCCAGTCTTGCTGCTGCCAGCAACAAGCAGACCGATTGTTTATACTTTTAAGAATAAACAGAATAGGAAGTATTCTGCAAAATCAGGTGCTTTGGAAGAGCTATTTCACATACTGGGGAATAATTTTTAACATAATTCCTGTTGAGTTAGATTTTTCAGCTGTTTTAGACTTAAATGGGCATTTAAATACACAATTAAAATTACAGTAACAATATATAGCCTTTGTTTATTTAAACAGTATATTCAGGCAATTTCTTCTTTATTTTCCTTTGTATGTACATTTTGTATGATTTTTAGGACAAAGGGAGGGTATCCAATAGATTAAAAAGTGGACATGACAGAAAAAAACGAGGTCATTTTGGATTCACGTGCCAAAAGTTAGTCAAAAACAGGTGTCAGATCTAACTCAACAAAAATTGTGTTTCCCTAAAAACCTGAATGCAGAACATTTTCATTTAGAGTCAATGCAAACACATGGATCTGTTTATCTTTTCTTTTTTTTTTTAAACTGCATCCTTATTTGAAGAGAGTGGTGAATTCTCTTTACTATATAGGCACATATCACTTAACAAAACCTGTCAAAAAAGCAGCTTTTAACAAAGTGTTTTTCCAAACTGGAAATCATAAGAAAACTAGGTAATGGAGAAAGAAAGAAAGAAAAATATTGGATAACCTTTGATGAAACTTTCAAATGGTCAAAGTTAATAGGTATGCATTACTGTAATTTTAATCCAATTTTATCTCAAGCTTAAGTTTGTATGTCTTTAGACACAGTATAAGTGCCATGTGTAAGCCGCCATGAGCCCCCCTTGGGGTAGAAAAAGGCAGGGTATTGTAATGAAGTATGAATTTTTGGTTTACAGATGTTATGTTTAATTGTGTGTTTGTGTTTTAAAAGGGTAAGTATTACAGTTATTGCATCTCAGCACTCAGAGGCTGGTTGCCATGGAGAAGTAGGCGGAGCCAACTGCCATTTTGTTGAAAAAGTGCAGAGTTTAAAAAAGGAATTCAGTCTGTGCTCTGATGAGGCACAGGAAAGATTGGTTGAGGGGATCAAGGAGACTCAATTGTTCATTTTTGAGTCGGTTTAAAATAAGTTTGGTGACTTATTTAATGTAGTCTATGTCCTGGTAAGGAACAGAGAATCTGTGATCGTATATCACAGGGTGACTGCGGTTTAAAAGTAGCAGAGGAAGAAGTTCTAACTACTTTAAGTAAAAGAAATGACACTTTAGGGAGTTTGTCTTACATCATTCTAGTATTGTAACTGTTAATAAAAGTGCCTCTAAGTGAGAAACAACATTGTAACCACTAAGCTCTGTGCCTGAATAAACTTGTTATTGTTCCTCCAACATCTAAGCCTCTGTTACATATATTATAAACCAAGTTGCGTTACCATCTAAAGTGAATAAGAAGAAGAAAGAAAATAAAATAAAAAAGGTCTCCTCTCTGAGTCTTTGATGGTTGCATCTTCGCAAATTGGTGGCAGTCATTCATAGTCCTTTTACAAATTGGTGGCAGCAGTGGGATAAAAAGATTCCCTCTGCCTGAAAGAACCTTAGTCGTTCTTAGATTTTTACAGGTATAAATAAGGTTAATTAATTAAGAGGTTCAGAATGTTTCTCTTTAGTTACACAAGGCTTACCTGATATATGTGCATATAGTTAGTTTTGAATAAAAACTTTGCTGAAGCATGTTGAACAAATCTTTTTTTCAATATTATTTCCATATTATTTCTGGCTCTGGTACTAAATGTTCTGGTGAAGAAGTTATTTCCAGGAACAAATTTACTTTTTAAACTGAGGTAGACTTGTCATGGGTGTAAGAGAAACACTAGTTTGAAAGTCAGTCCTATCAATAGGGCTGCAACTGCACTATAGATTTAATGCAGTTTAACACCATTCGAACTGACATGGCTCAGTGCTATGGAATCCTGGGAGCTGTAGTTTGGTGCAGCATCAATGCTCTTTGGCAGTGCCTGTTAGAAAACCTGTAAAATTCCAATTCCCATGGCTCCATAGCATTGAGTCACAGCAGTTAAAGTGCTGTCAAAGTGCATTAACCCTAGTGAAGATGCACCCCAAGACAACAAGGCTTACCTCCAACTACACATAGGTCAAAATGAGTGAAAACTTTCACCATAAATTTGCTTGTGTTAACTTGCCATAAGGAGTCAAGGATCACATTGGTATGTTGCTTAGCCTTTTTGTATTTTGAAATAGCTCTCATAAATACAAGAGGGAAAACGGGGGTAACTACCCTGTTTTCTTTCATCTGATGATCTAGAAGCTTCTTCCCAGGAGTTTTAAATTTTTAATTACCTTTCCCTACACATTGTTTTAGTTTTGTGTTAAGTGGAATTTCCTGGAGCAATTGTAGTGCAATACTAGCCAGTGCTGTTTTCTGTTGAGACTCACAGAAGATTTTCACAGCATTCAGCTAATAGATGCTGACTGCCAGATGTTAATTAAGCAAAATTAAGTCAAGCAAATAAAAATGCTGAGATTTTAAGCTTCCAAATGCTTGGTTTCAGGATGGGAGGTCAGAGTAGTTATTTCTCAAGGGTGATTCCATTCAGCAGTGCAAAGTAAATTAGTTTGATAATTATATAACAGCACGCTAGTCTTTTGTGAAGGATTTACCATTTATAAGAAAATTGTGCAGGAAGTACGATAACTACAGATATACAAATAATAGTTATGGAAACACATACATATGCATAGACATATATTTATATAAGAAAATTGGCTACTAAGGACAAGGCAGTACAACATTTTCACTAGCATTGAGGGATTTGTCTGAAGTGTGACACTGTTGTGCACTAATTTGCGATCTGAAGTTCTATGCTTTACTTACATTTCAAGATTGTATCCTTCAGTAGGAAGTGTGATGTTAGGGTAATGGTTGCTAATAATGAAAAGTTATATTTTATGCATTTATAAAATAAAAAAAAAACAATACCATAAATTGAAGAGAAGGTTTATAGTGAAAAGAGCAAAAAGGAAGTACTTGAGAATTAAGTAAGCATAATTGATTCAGCAAGTATCCTTTAAGTATGGCTAAATGTGAATTCAGCCTCTGGAATAAATTAATTCAATATAGCTCCTGTTCTAAAATATGAGTTCTGCGTATGTCTACCCAGAAGTAAATCCTATTGATCCCAGGTGAGTGGACTGCAGCCTAATAACAAAACACTTAGTGCTATCAAATGGAGATGGAGACATAATTAGTCTAACTCTGGATTTGTTTCCTTGGAACTAAATCCTACATTGTTAAATTTAAGTGTTTGTGTGATTAATGCCTTACAGATATATGGTAGTGAGCAAAGTATATGTGTCCCTGGGCATCAATTCTTTAACAGAACATTTGGTGTGAAAGCAGAGCCGGCCCTAGGTATTTTTCAAGTGTAGGCGAACAGAATTTTGGCGCCCCCCCAAACCAATCACTGAAAAATAAAAGCGTTGGATAAGCTAAAATGTTGGATAATAAGGAAGTATAAAGGAAAAGCCTATAAAACATCAAATTACATTATGATTTTAAAAATTAAGCACCAAAACATCATGTTTTACAACAAATCAATAGAAAAAGCAGTTCAATACATGGTAATGTTATGTAGGAATTACTATATTTGCAAATTTAGCACTAAACATTGAACAGGGATATAGGGCAGTGTGGACTTAGATAACCCAGATAGCCCTCAGTATTAAAAAAAAACCCTCTAAAATCAGGACAATAAATAAAGAACAACACTCTGAAAACAGAAGTAATCCAGACAGTAAGCAATCAGGGACAGCTAACTCCTCCCAAAAAAAGATTCTCCCAGGCAAGAAGAAGCCAGGCCTTGAAGCCACAGGGCCATTAAATGCTAATCAAGGTGATTAATTACATCATTCACACCTGCTTCAAAGAAAAGTTCTTTCTCCCACCCTGGACCTTCTACAGATATATAAACCCCACATACCTAGCTTCCAAGTTCCTACAGACCTCACAATCTCTGAAGGCCCCAAAGGTGGGCTTGCGTGGTGCAAAGGTGGGTCTGCGCTGGCCGGAAGGCCCGAAAGAGAAGGAGGTGGAGAGTGGTGCCCTCCTCCCAGGACGATGGTGCCCCCGGGACGATGGCGCCACAGGCAAATGCCTATTTCGCCTTATGGTTGGACCGCCTCTTTGTGAAAGGCAAAGATAATATGGGGGGCAAAAACGGGGTTAGATTCCTACTCCAAAAAGAAGAGCAGTCCAACAGACCTTTTATCCAAAAGTGTTAATAAGCATTCGTGAAATTTAAAAGTCAGGGAATAATTGCACAAATAAATTCTGTTTTAAATCCAAAATGCATCCAGGGATATTTTTTCTTATGATTTCTGCTGGGAATATTTAGTTAGGCAGGGGTATATATGTATGCTTCCCTTTTCTGTATTTTGCAGGTGTTGTTTTTCCATGCCTGTTGTAGATAGACACACACAACTACGACAGAACCAGCTAGAAGTAAACCCTAGTCCTTTCCAGCAAAAGCTTTATTGCATTTTTTTTTTACTGCTGATATAACATTGAAAGCCTTGTTTCTTATGCCCTCCTTCACCATTCTGTAGGTGCTAAAATGTCCAGCTAAGTAGAGGAAAAGTACAGTAAGGGGATACATAGACCATTTTCTAAAAGCTTATTTTCAGATGCTTTGTTTACTAAGGTATGCCTTTATGTTCAGTAAAGAAGGGAACTGAATATTTGACAAACACACGCTGACTTGAACTCTACAAGTAGTTCCAATGAAAGATGATCTATTGAATTAACTGTTAAAATAGTGAGTCAACACTTAACATCTTTTCAGGTCTACTTTATAGTTGGGAGTATGATAGGGTTCAGGCCTTGGTATGTTATTGAGCTGAATATGGCTCTTCTTCCTTAAGACTAGATATTTTTTTCTCTTTAAAAAACTGAATAAATACCAGTTCTGAAGTATTTCAGACATTTGTGATTGGGCTTGAGGTAATATGGAAGAGGGTAGAGGCATCAATATTGGGAAATTGTTTACTTCAAGCCCTTGTATTGTGCAGGAGCAAATCATTGCTCACAAAAGTTGTATTATGAAGTTGATTAAGAATGTCTTGAATAGTGTTTGCCAGCAACTGTATCTCCTGCATCACCCTCAGAAGTTTTAAAAAAATCTTCCCAGGCAGCTTTGAAGAGTTTTTTTTTTATGTCAGGAGCAACTTGAGAAACTGCAGTGAAGGCAGGCTACAAAATGAGTAACTAAAATTAAAACGACTTCCTGCTGAAAGTAGCTTCATCTTCAAACACTTATATGCCACTCTCCAGTCCAGAACATCTGGAGGTTGTTTTTTTTTTTTTTGCTTCTAGTGCAAAAATACCCAACAGTACCAATTCATTTTTTTTGTACAGTACCTTCTCCCTCAATCCAATAGACGGTTCACACTATCACTGATTAGGTGTATCATTACAATTCCTCTGGCACTTTGTCTGAATGAGGCAATTTTTTTTAACAATATATGAAACAATCGTCATCTTTCTTCTAACGTATGAAGATCCTGAATATTGGGTTTCAATGGCTTCCTCCTTTCTTTACTTTGCCTTCCTTTATCTTCCCCTTTTCTTTCTTCCTTCACTTTTTGTTCTTTCCCCCATTTTTCTCTTCCTTCCTTCCTTCCTTCCTTCCTTCCTTCCTTCCTTCCTTCCTTCCTTCCTTCCTTCCTTCCTTCCTTCCTTCCCCTCGTACCTGTCCCCCCTTTTTTCTCTTCCATTCTTTTTCTTCCTTACTTTCCTCCATTTCTTTTTTTCCTTCCTCCCTTCCTTTCCCTCATACACCTTCCCATTTTCCTTCCTGTTTTTTTTCTTTTTGTCCCTTACCTCATACACTTTTCTTGTTTTTTTCCTTATTTACCCCCTACTTTCCTCCCTTTCTTTCTTCCCTCCTCTCCTTCTCTGCTTTCTATAATCATAGATTCATAGAATAGAGTTGGAAGAGACTATATGGGCCATCTAATCCAACATCCTGTCATGCAGGAAAAAGGCAGTCAAAGGACCCCTGACAAATGACCATCCAGCCTCTGTTTAAAAGCTTCCAAGGAAGGAGCTTCCACTACACTCTAAGGCAGAGAGTTCCACTACTGAACAGCTCTTAAGAGTCAGGAAGTTCTTCCTAATGCTCCGGTGGAATCTCCTTTCCTGTAATTTGGACTCATTTCTTCGAGTCCTAGTTTCCAGGGCAGCAGAAAACAAGCCTGCTCTCTCTTCTTTATAACATCCTTTCACATATTTATACATGGCTGTCATGTCTTCTCTCAACCTACTCTTCTGCAGGCTAAACTGTCCCGGCTCTTTAAGATGCTTCTCATAGGGTATGGTCTCCAAACTACTCATCATTTTAGTTGCTTTCTTCTGGACACCTTCCAGCTTGTCAATATCTCTTTTGAACTGTGGTGCCCAGAATTGGACACAGTATTCCAGGTGAGGTTTGACCAAAGCAGAATAGAAAGGCTCCCCTGACCTAGACACTATACTCCTTTTGATGCAGCTCAAAATCCCATTGGCCTTTTTAGCTGCTCCATCACACCGTTGGCTTATATTCATCTTGTCCACGAAGATTCCAAGATTTTTTTTCACATGTAGTATTGCCGAGCCAGGCATCACCTATCCTGTATCTTTGCGTTTCATTTTTCTACCTAATCCTGGGCCTTTTCATGGCCTAACCACCTAAATGGCACCAGACTGTTCTTCAGTCTCTCAGCCTCAAAGAAAGGTGCAGGTGAGCATGCCCACACCTCTTCTAAAATACACATCTTCATTAAATAGATGATTTCCTTATTGGATGTATCAACTATGGCTTTCATAGCTGTGCCCCCCCCCCCCAATGGTGTGGCCCTTTTGCCTACCAGCATCTAATCCTTTCTATCTGCCTACTACCCTCTTGTGGTTGCATCTACACTGCCCTCTGCTACATGCATACATACAGGGCCTTCTCAGTGGTGGCCCCTTGGCTGTGGAACTCCCTTCCCAGTGAAATTAGATCAGCTCCCACCCTCCTGACCTTCAGAAAGAAACTGAAAACTTGGCTATGGTGAAGGACTCATGCGACCAAGCCTTTGGAGAACAGTCAGTGCAATAGGTGGTAATGAAGTAAGCGTAATACAATTTGGAATGGCTCCTGGACTAGGATTTCAGATTTGTGTGGGTTTAATAGCTTATTTTAATTGTACAAATGTAATGTATTAATATGTTATGATATTTAAAACTTTTAATGATTTTAATATTTGTGTTTATTATATTGCTTTGTTGTATGACAATGAATATTGTTAACTTGGAAGCTGCTCTGAGTCCCTTCGGTATGAGAAGAGTGGGGTAAAAATGCTTCTGGAACATGGCCATACAGCCCGGAAATTGCACAACAACCCAATAAATACATTATTTTAAATTTGAGGTCCCTCACCCCAAACAGGGCGATTTTTGTTGCTGAAACCATGCAATGATTCAAAGTTGGGTAATGAAGGTTGTTTGCCATGTTTGGTCCAGATCCATCAAGCCACGTATGAGCTTTTGTGGTAAAGTAGAGTCTCACTTATCCAACATCCGCTTATCCAACATTCTGGATTATCCAAGCCATTTTTGTAGTCAATGTTTTCAATACATCATGATATTTTGGTGCTAAATTCGTAAATACAGTAATTACTACGTAGAATTACTGCCTATTGAACTACTTTTTCTGTCAAATTTGTTGTATAACATGCTGTTTTGGTGCTTAATTTGTAAAATCATAACCTAATTTGATGTCTAATAGGCTTCTCCTTAATCTCTCATTATCCAACATATTCGCTTATCCAACATTCTGCCGGCCCATTTATGTTGGATAAGTGAGACTCTACTGTACTTATTGACACATATATATTGACACTCAGAAAGAGAAGCTCACAAGGGAATGATTGAAATTGCTGCCATCTATTTTCAAACTACAGATGCTAAGGAACTTTCTGCGAGCAAAGGAGATTTGAAAGGTTTGGACAAGGAGAAAGGCATCTAGTAACAACAGGGATCTGGAAAAAGGACCCAGTCTTTTTCTGCTTGCTCTTAGCTCACTTCAGCATATTTTATGGAGCATTTTGGGACCCCACCCCCAAGGAATAACTGCCATTCTGAGCCAGAATGAAGAAGGGGGCATTCCACTATGTCTCCCGTGTCACTATAACAATATAATAATATATAATAATCATATTATGCTATACTAATAATATATTATATATGCATTTAATATTAATAATATTATACTGTAATACAATATAATAATAATACACTATTATAATGGTATATTTATATTACAGTAGAGTCTCGCTTATCCAACGTAAACAGGCCGGCAGAACGTTGGATAAGCGAGTATGTTGGATAATAAGGAGAGATTAAGGAAAAGCCTATTAAACATCAAATTAGGTTGTGATTTTACAAATTAAGCACCAAAACATCATGTTATACAACAAATCTGGCAGAAAAAGTAGTTCAATAAGCAGTAATGCTATGTAGTAATTACTGTATTTACGAATTTAGCACCAAAATATCATGATATATTGTAAACATTGACTACAAAAATGCGTTGGATAATCCAGAATGTTGGATAAGCGAGTGTTGGATAAGTGAGACTCTACTGTAATAATCATATTATGCTATACTAATAATATAATCTATATATATAAAAGAGTGATGGCATCAGGGCAGTGGACAAAACAACAAAACTACAGGCCCCCAACCTCGAAATTTGACAACACAACCCATCATCCACGCCTCTAGGTTGATACAACAAAAAGAAAAGAAAAATAAAGTCCTAATTAGAAGGAGAGCAATAATTGTTTTTATCCAATTGCTGCCAGTTTAGAGGGCTAATCTCTGCCCACTTCGTTGCCTAGCAACCAAGGGACAGCCAGGTTTCAGTTAGGGGACAGGCAAATTTAGGCCTCACTTAGGCTTCTTCCACAGATTATCTAATTTGCACTGGATTATATGGCAGTGTAGACTCAAGGCCCTTCCACACAGCTATATAACCCATTTATAATCTTATATTATCTGCTTTGCACTGGATTATCTTGACTCCACACTTCCATATAATCCATTTCAGTGTGCATTTTATACAACTGTGAAGAAGGGGCCTCATATAATCCAGTTCTAAGCAGATAATATAAGATGATCAATATACAGTAGACTCTCACTTATCCAACATAAACAGGCCGGCAGGATAAGTAAATATATTGGATAATAAGAAGGGATTCAGGAAAAGCTGATTAAACATCAAATTAGGTAATCGTTATACAAATTAAGCATCAAAACATCATATTATACAACAAATTTGACAGAAAAGGTAGTTCCATGCGCAGTAATGCTATGTAGTAATTACAGTAGAGTCTCACTTATCCAACACTCGCTTATCCAACGTTCTGGATAATCCAAGCCCTTTTTGTAGTCAATGTTTTCAATATATCATGATATATTGCTAAATTCATAAATACAGTAATTACTACATAGCATTACTGCGTATTGAACTACTTTTTCTGCCAAATTTGTTGTCTAACATGATGTTTTGGTGTTTCATTTGTAAAATCATAACCTAATTTGATATTTAATAGGCTTTTCCTTAATGCCTCCTTATTATCCAACATATTCGGTTATCCAACATTTTGCCAGCCCACTTATGTTGGATAAGTGAGACTCTACTGTACTGTATTTACAAATTTACCAGTAAAATATCACAATGAATTTGAAACACTGACTACAAAAACATTGATTATGAAAAGGCAGACTGTGTTGGATAATCCAGAACATTGTATAATCAAATGTTGGATAAGTGAGATTCTACTTTGATATGAAATAATTTCTAGGATAGAATAATGCAGAACAATATAATCTCTAAAACCAGGATAGTAATAAAGAAATAAAGAAAGTAAATAAAGCAAGGAAATTGGAAATTCCACAAAGGAAACAATCAGGGCCAGCTAACACCTCCCAAGAAAGGATTCTTCCAGAAAGGAAGCTGAGAAGGCAGTGAAGCACTATGTATTACCAAAGTCATTATTATTACTATCATTACTATCCTTACTATTATTATTATTATTATTATTATTATTATTATGTTGCGGTCAACCGTGAAAATGAATACAATCTGGCTCCAAGTATTCAAAAACACTAAAATCAGAATATATAAAAATTAATATGGTATAATAAAACAGAACAATACAATCTCTAAAATCAGAACACTAAATAAAGAACAACACTCTGAAAATAGGGGAATTCCACACAGAAAACAATCAGGGCCAGCTAACACCTCCCAACAAAGGATTCCCATCATCAAAGTCTGGCCAATCCTCTGTTTTCTCAGGGCCACAGACAGTAGAAGCATATAAAATATCGCAAACAACACCACTCTGAAAACAAGGTAATTCCAGACAGGAAACAATCAGGGCCAGCTAACACCTCCCAACAAAAAAATCACTCAGGGAGGAAACAGCTAGGCTTTAAATCTGCAAGGCCATTACATCCTAATCATTTTTCCTAATTGCAGCATTCATACTTGCCTCCAACAGACAAAAAAAAAAAAACAATCAGAAATATTGTATATTCACAACCTTTAGGAAATAATGTCCCCTGATGGCACAGCATGTTAAAGCGCTGAGCTGCTGAACTTCTGGACCGAAAGGCCGCAGGTTTGAATTGGGGGAACTGACAGAGCCCCCACTGTTAGCCCCAGCTTCTGCCAACCCAGAAGTTCAAAAACATGTAAATGTGAGTGCATCAATAGGTACTGCTCCGGTGGGAAGGTAACGCTGCTCCATGCAGTCTACGGACAACGACGGCTCTTCGGCTTAGAAATGGAGATGAGCACCAACCCCCAGAATCAGACATGACTGGACTTAACGTCAGGGGAAAACGTTTACCCTTTACCTTAACTACCACCAATTCCTCAATACTTTATTTCCCATACCACCATTCTTCGCCACAGCAACGCGTGGCCGGGCACAGCTAGTATATTATATATGCATATAATATTAATAATAATATTATACTGTAATACAATATAATAATAGTACACTATTATAATGGTATATTTATATTATATGTAATATTACTAATAATTTTACAATATAGTCTTATAGTACAATATAGTAGTATAATAGTAATATAATATATTGTATGTACATATGGCTTGTAAGCCGCTCTGAGTCCTCTTCGGGGTGAGAAGGACGGGATATAAATGTCGCTAATAAATAAATACATTTTTTTCCCCTCCTCACAAGCGGCGCCCTTTGTAGTTTCGCCTGCAGAAATGCCACTGCGCCTTTCCTTTTCCTTTGAGGCGACCTCATTACTCTTTCTCTTGCCGTTGCTGTTGTCTATGGCGTTGTTTTGTGTGTGTGTGTGGGGGGGGGGGGGGGGCTTCTGCGGAATGAATCGCTCATGTTCCTCTACGTTTCAGGTTGGGAGCTGGGCGAGACAAGAGTGAGCTCCTCCATCGATCTCCACGATTGGGAAAGGGAGGAGCAGGCAGCCAGCCTCGGATGCCTCCTTTGCAGCCTCTCAAATTTTCCACTCGCTGAGGGAGTAAAAGCAAAGGCTGGCAGGTTGTGTGTTGGGGAGCTTGGATGTCGTTTTGTTTTCAAACCGCGCCAAAGGATCTGCCAGCCCCATTTTCCTAGTCAATCTGAATCTTTGTACTTAGCAATCTTCTCCATCGCAGGCGAAAACATGCTTCTGTATCTTCTTATGGGGCGTCTTAAAATGCAGGATGGAATCAGGGGAGCTGTCGTTTTATAGATCTTTAGACTTCTCTGCCAAAGGGGGCCTTAGCAGACTACACATCTTTGGATTTGATAGCCTTGAGCCATGGCAGTCAAAGTGGCGCCAAACTGCATTCATTCCATAGTATAGCTCAGGCATGGGCAAAGTTGGGCCTTCCCTCCAGGTGTTTTGGACTTCAACTCCCACCATTCCTGGCCTCAGGCCAGGAATGGTGGGAGTTGAAGTCCAAAACACCTGGAAGGAAGGCTCAACTTTGCCCATGGCTGGTGTAGATACAGATTATGACTCTGGAGACCAGGATTCGAATCCCTGCTTCTGCCATGGAAACCTTCTGAGTGAACCCAGGCAAGTCACACTCTCTCAGAGCCTTTCCACACACCCATATAACCCAGAATATCAAGGCAGATAATCTACAATATCTGCTTTGAGGTGGATTATCTGAGTCCACACTGCCATATAATCCAGTTCAATGTGGATTTTATACAGCGGCGTGGAAAGGGCCTCAGCTTCTGACAGGGTTGCTGGAATCTGAGCTGTTCGGCTCAAAATACCCTCTCAGTTGGGGTGATTCCACCATAAATATAGCCGAGTATCAGAAGTAAACTTCATAACCAGCAGAAACTTACACGTGATGAGCTGGGCTAAGCTTCCATTCCTCAGGATGGTTTTGGATTGCATGAAGTAAAAAAGAAATACAGTAGAGTCTCACTTATCCAAGCTAAATGGGCTGGCAGAAACTTGGATAAGCGAATGTCTTGGATAATAAGGAGGGATTAAGGAAAAGCCTAATAAACATCAAATTAGGTTATGATTTTACAAATTAAGCCCCCAAACATCATGTTATACAACAAATTTGACAGAAAAAGTAGTTCAATACGCAGTAATGTTATGTTGTAATTACTGTATTTACGAATTTAGCACCAAAATATCAGGATATATTGAAAACATTGACTACAAAAATGGCTTGGATAATCCAGAGGCTTGGATAAGCGAGACTCTACTGTATATTCTTGGTAGAAAAGGTATTGGAGCAAACTAGCTTACCAAGTCTCATCTTCTAAAGAGGTAAAAAGGGTAAAAAGTCCATGCCATTACGTTTTGCCTAGCCCAGTGGTTCACATCCTGTGGGTCCCCAGATGTTTTTGGCCTTCAACTCCCAGACATCCTATCAGCTAGTAAATAGGCAGGGATTTCTGGGAGTTGTAGGCCAAAATACCTGGGGACCCACAGGTTGAGAACGACTGGCCTAGAGAGAGGCAAAAATGTGCATCCTCATAGACAGAAAGAAAGGCAGAAGACAATGGTGCATGGCCACACAGCCAGCCCAGGGCAATAAATACTTTAAAAGGAAATTCCCTCACAGAATTCCATTGCTACATCATCAAAGGGTGGGGAGAGGAGACGGTGGCTAGCAGGAGGAGGAAAGGCAAAGCCCTTTTGGGAAAACAACATGCATAGGAATGTGGGGAAAGAAATCCCACAGCTTGGCCCTGTCTCTAGACGAGCTACTCATTGAGGACTGGAATCTTGACGACACAAGAGACTTGTGCAGTCCAAGTATGAAACCTAACAGTTGCCCTAATTCTTGAGAATTCCTCAGGCCCATCTACATTGCTAATTACAACGCAAACTGAACCAGATTATATGGCAGTACAGACTCATATAATCAGTGCAGTTCAGACTATATGATATGGTAGTTCATCTGACAAAATACATTAGGAGTTGTGGACTTCCGATTCGGTATCCAAATCTCTTAGAAGAACTAGACCCAAAAATAGTTGCTCAATGAGTACTGGATATAGAAGGCCAAAAAGACATTGCTACCCTGAGTAAAGCTGGCTCATTGAAATGGTTAAGCCGTTTTGAACATACTTTCCAAACAGCCAGGTATCTAAAGACAGAAATGCCTAAACACCTCAGGAGGGTATTTACCAGAGCTCGTTCTGAGCAGCTGGATACGATGGTCAAACATGGAAGGTTTAATCAAGTTCCATACAATGAACAATTTTGTATTTGTGGAGCATCAGAGGTGGAGGATATCGCACATGTACTGTTCAGCTGTGAATTGTATAAGAAAGAGAGAGACCAATGCCTCGGGCCATACATTATTCACAAAACACACTGGGACCCACATATTAGACATGGCTATGTGGTCAAGCGTTCAATGAATAAACTTTCGAGCTTGGCACGGTCGGTTTTTAAGACTCTGGATTAACAAGGTCTAGTGAATGAAAGGACATTACCTCGGTGCATGATAATGTTTATTATTGTTTATTGGTTTTTATAATGTTTTAAATGTTTTTAGTTTTTAATGCCTATTGTATTGTTGATGTGATGGCACTGTGTTGCCAATTTGTAAGCTGCCCTGAGTCCCCTAGGAGAGAAGGGAGGGGTAGAAATACCAGGAATAAATAAATAAATAAATATTAAAATTTCATTTTTGTTGGCCGGCCAGAATTCTAAAATAACACACAAATCAGCCCTTTTCCTATTCAAAGCAACACAGCTGAGAATTGCATATTTGGAATCGATTGGGGTAAACTGTGGAGGTGATGCAGATATTTGACCTGAACGGGATCTTGTTAACAGCTTGTTTATTTTAACTTCTTTTGTACCGTGGGTTGTATGTTGTATGTATGTCTATGTGTTAAATGTTTTGATACGGCCGATGGGCTAATCAATAAAACGTGATTTGATATGGTAGTGTAGATGGGGCCTTAGTGTTGAACGAGCAGACAAAGACCCGTTAACTGTACAAAACACTTGCTCCTGAAGAAGGCACAGGCTGCGGAGCCTGGTTTGTTGATAGGAATGAACACATTGTTTTAAAATATTTAAGATAGGGAATGGCTGGTGTGGGGAGGGTTCCTGTTTGAAACTGTACGCGACACCACTGGGAATTGGTGTGTGTGTCACTATCCCTGGTGTGTGCCAATCTAATGGGGGTAACAACTGCGGCAACCGCTCCGAGAAGCCAAACAGCGCGCGCTCAACGAACGGCCGTTAAGCCTCCAAAGCGCCGTAGGTGCCGCTCCAATCTCTATTCCCCCCCCCCCTTCCTTCGAGGTGGGCGCGCGAGCCTCCTTCACGCGACGTTCCCCGTCAATCACCGCATCGCGGAGCGGCGCGTGCTCTTCTCGCGCGCCAGACAGAGACAGTCCGAGAGAGAGGGAGAGGGAAGCGCGAGCCAACTCCCCCGCCTTATTAGTGTCACTCGCTTCCTCCCTCCCTCACATCCTCCTTCGCTCTCCTCACGGCTATTGGCTCAAGAAGGGCACCTCTCAAGAAGACCGCTCTCCCGCCAAAGCAGCTGTTTCAAATTCCCTCGTCCCGTCCCCATATGACAAGGCTGTTGTTGACCTGAGGCCTCGAGGAGGGCTCTTTCCGTGGGGTGTGGCCCTCTCGCTGGGGTGGGAAGGTGGTGGTGGTGCTGCTGCGCTGGGCTTCGCCAGGTGCCGCTGCTGGCGCTGGCCTGGGGGGGCCGCTGTGCTGCATTGCAGGGCAGGCGCCGCCGCCTCCGCCTCCTCCTCCTCCTCCTCCCGCTTCTTTGCTTCCCTCCCCCGGAGGGAGCAGGACTATCTGGGCCGGGCAGCAGCGCGGTCCCTGGGCAGGAATGTCCCTGCTTGCACAGATAATGTTATTTATATCGCCGCCGGCTGGCAGGGCGGAGGCTCCCAGCGAAACCCCGGCCCTGGCGGGGCTCCCCTTCGCCCGCGCCCCGCTGCCCTAGACAGGTGAGTCCTTCGGCTGCGCCTGCGGGGAGGCTGCGAAAGGAGAGGCGAAGGAGGCGCTCCCCGGTCGGCCGCCCCTTCTTCCCAGGAGGAGGAGGAGGAGGAGGGAAGAGAAGGGAAGAGAGATCCCCGCCTGCCCCTCTCCCTCACAAGAGAAGGCGGCAAAGTTATGGGAGAAGTCGTCCCTCGGGAGGTTGGGGAACCGTCCCGCTCCTGGAAGTGGAGCCCAAGATGAGCCAGTGCGTAGCCTTCCCCAGGCTCTTGCCTGAGTGTTTGTCCATGGGCAGCTTAGGCAGAAATGTCATCGATTGCAGCTGGCGAAATAGCCGCCCTGCTGACAGCAGACCGCGCTCCCCCACCCCTCTCTCTCTCTCTCTCTCTCTCTCTCTCTCTCAATCTCTCTCTCCCCCCCCCCCCCCGCGCCCTCGAACAAGGTGTCCTCACTTGCCGTCCGTGCGAACAAGTGCATTGTGACACAGGACTCCTTTGCTTTTGCTGCAGCGTGCCAGGAGAGGCTGCCCTGCCTCTTGTTGGCCTCAGATAGATGCCCCTTGGAGTTTCCTTAGACTTTGAGACGTCAGGTCTGCTTAGCTGTGCCTCCTTTTACACTTTTGTAGTGGTGGTCTTCATCCGTGAAGCATCTCACATATCTTTTGAGGAAGTCCAGCAATTGTTGCATGGAAAAGAAGTGTGGATACTATTTGTGTTGTCAAAGGCTTTCATGGACGGAATCATTGGGTTGTTGTGAGTTTTCTGGGGTGTATGGACATGTTTCAGGAGCATTCTCTCCTGACGTTTCACCCCATCTATTGCAGACATCCTCAGAGGTTGTTGTGCTCTGTAGGAAACTAAGCAAGGGAGGTTTATATATCTGTGGAAGGTCCAAGCTGGGAGAAAGAACTCTTGTCTGTTGGAGGCAAGTGTGAATGTGGCAATTAGCACTGAAAAGCCTTGCAGCTTCAAAGTCTGGCTGCTTCCCGCCTGGGGGAATCCTGCATTGGGAGGTGTTAGCTGGCCCTGATTGTTTCTTGTCTGGAATTCCCCTGTTTTCAAAGTGTTGTTCTTTATTTAGTGGCCTGATTTTAGAGGTTTTTTTTTAAAAAAAAAATATTGGTAGCCAGATGTTGTTCATTTTCAAGGTGTCCTCTCTTGCCTTCTGTGCGAACAAGTGCATTGTGCCACAGGACTCATTTGCTTTTGCTGCAACGTGCCAGAAGAGGCTGCCTTGCCTCTTGTTGGCCTCAGATAGATGTCCTTTGG
Source organism: Anolis carolinensis (assembly GCF_035594765.1). Taxonomy (NCBI): domain Eukaryota; kingdom Metazoa; phylum Chordata; class Lepidosauria; order Squamata; family Anolidae; genus Anolis; species Anolis carolinensis. Next base: position 238,209,897 of record NC_085841.1, read on the forward strand.
GGTTTCCTTAGACCTGAGACATCAGGTTTGCTTATCTGTGTGTCCCAAACCTGGAAAGGTGCTTTAGGTGTTACAGCCTTGCCTTCTTTGATGCTTTTGTAGTGGTGGCCTTCAGCAGTGGATCATCTCACATATCTTTTGAGGAAGTCCAGCAGTTACTTCATGGAAGAGAAGTGTTGCTGATGTATACAAGTTTTAGAAGGTTTGTGTTACTCAGTCATATAAAGAATAACTAATTTTGTTGTGTTGTCGAAGACTTTCATGGCCGGAATCACTGGGTTGCTGTGAGTTTTCCGGGCTGTCTGGCCATGTTCTACAAGTATTTTCTCCAGACATTTCACTCGCATCTATGGCAGGAATCCTCAGAGGTTGCGAGGTCTGTTGGAAAGTAGGCAATTGGAGTTTATATATCTGTGGAATGTCCAGGGCGGGAGAAAGAACTCTTGTCTGTTTGAGGCAGGTGTGGATGATGACTGCCGTAGATGCAGGCGAAATGTCATGAAAGGATGCTTCTGGACCATGGCCATACAGCCCGGAAAACTCACAGCAACCCAATAACTAATTTTGCTTTTTAAATATGGCTTTCTTTTATTAACTTTCAAAAGAAGGTATATTTGCATTTACGGATGAGGGCAGAGCCTCCTGTGCTGAGATGTTACATAAAACCAGTTGAGAGGAACCTATTTCAATATCCAGAGATTTTATGCTTTGCATTTCATTTCTGTTTTGAAATTTTGACCCAAATCAATGAGGTAACCTCACATTTTGTTTATTGTAAGATTGGGCCCCTATCTGGTTTCACAGTAACAATGTATAAACAAGCTGAAGTTGCAAGTTATTCCCATCATGTTCCCACACAGTAGCAGAAAGAAAATATTCTCTAACTTGCATTTCTCCGAGTGAACACAGCAAATATATTTTATTGAGCCAGCCCTGATTTGCAAGTTTCTCCTCTCTTTATAGAAATTTTACTTGCATTTTCTGTGATGGTGGATTTAAGAATGCACAACTAAACTGAGTCCCAGTTATCAGATTAGAGCTTTACTTCTGATCTGCATAGATTATGAGGGCTGATGTGTGGATTTAGCATGTGCCTATAAGTATGTCACAGATATATGCAATTAGTTCAAAAGTCTTTGGTTTTTATACCATAGTCGATGTACAGAGCATCATCTCTTTGAAATTTACAAATAATGGACAGTGTTTGACTTGCTTGTCCTGCAAGGGTTAAAACATCTGTCTGTCCATATGTAGTGCTGCTCAGACAAATAGATCTAGAGCATGCCATAAAACTGTATCATGTGAGTACTGAGCAATTTTGAGCTTTGTAGTTTTGTATGATTTTTAAAGGAATGAGAGAGCTCAGAAATATATTAAGAATACATATGTGGAGTTTGTTTCTAAATTCAAAATGTTGAAAAATGACAGGTGGCAGCACATTGTTGAATAAGAATATAATATTATGCACAGATCAAAACAATCAAAATGTATCAAATCATTTTTTGTATAGGACTTGGAAAATGGTACATTATAGTAAAAGAATGATTATCCTCAGCATGTTTTTTTCTGATTTTTGTAAAATTTGTTCAGATAGATTTGGTACCTTTTGGAAACAAGCTCCACATGTATAGGTATATATACACACACCATTACTTTTGATTATGAGATTACGTATAAACAATGGAATACACTTTATGGATGTTTTATGAGATTTGCTGTTAATGGTTTAATCTTACATATGTTTACTTGTAAGTAATCCCCACTGAGCTATTAAGTAGGTTTGAGTTTGCAGTCTTAGCCACTGATTGCAAAGGGAAAATCATCAGTGACATTGATGGACTTTCCCCCACATAAATGAGGTTAGGCTTTTATAACAGATTCTGTTCTATGTGAACAATTGTAAAACCTTTGTTATTGTGAAAGTTGTACAACAGATCTCTGATGTTTAATCAAATTAAGCTAGAAAATGTGGTGTGAATATTTCACAAATCTTTTAAAACATTTTTTTGAATATATTGCTGACAATGTACCATTGGAGCGAGAAGGCCAGTAAATAAAGCTGTTGGTAAATCTCAGCTCTAAACATTGAGAAAAGAAAGGGATTACCCGAAATGTATTGTCTAATTTACATATAATCTATGATACCAAACCTGTGGGGAAGACAACTATTAGTATTCAATAATATAGACAAAGTGATTAGACACTCTCCTGTTCTTAAATTGTGTTAATTTTTCTTCAGTATATTAGAGATAGGAGAGAACTAGTACAGAGAAAAAAAGTATGAGTTTTTTGTTCACGTCTTGCCTTTTTTAGCCTCCTTTATTGCTAATTGTAGTTAGTCATGGATACTTGTGTCTCTGGGCTCTGTTATTATTATTTCATTTTCTCTCCAGCTGTAAACAGTGTGTTTAATAACACCCTATTCTTAGTTCTTGACCTTTGTTGTTTGTTGTAGTGTATCCACAACCTTTCTACCACCAAACCACAGTGCCCACACCAGCCATTAAGAAAAAAAAGGTTATCTTAGCTTTCTCCAGGACAAGCAGTGTTTTCTGTTTGTGGCCTTCTCTTCCTGGACACTTCCAAAACCGCTTGAAAATTAGCTTTATTTTTTCACTTGTGTTTTTTTAATTAATTTGTTCTTGATAAAACTACTGCCTATAGCCAAGAGGCCTGACCCATATGTGCCCTGTATCACACAGGTTGTGGTGCTAGCTCTCTCCACTAATCCAGAAAATATGGCAGGCATGTCAGGAGTTGGGTAGTCATGCTGTTCACTACCTTGGTATTATTGTAACTGGAAAGAAGGAGCAGTTTCAACTGATTCTGACTGAATGTCTTATTTCCAGAATTTTTTTAGTCTGAAGATAAGGTGTCAGAACTAAGATAATTTTTTTTATGTGAATTTTTCCCATTTCGGAAAAAGTTGCAAAAACACACCTTTACATTTTTTTAAAAAAGCACTGAAACATGTGCGTTAGGGGTATTTAGCGTCACATTTGCTGAATTTCTCTTGCCCTCAGAAATATAGGAAGGTACCTTTTATTGGGTAAGGCTACGTATTCATCTAGGTAATATGTACTTGTTGTTTTTTTATTGGAAATATCAGCAATTAAACCCAGGCACCTTTTGCATGAAAAATTGGGCTCTGTCCATTGAATGGTAGTTCTTCAAGGAGCTCAATGCAATATATTTAGTTTACCAGATCAAATCAAAACTGTATTGGTGAGACAAAAATGTTTATCTGCTGATGAATGGGGTTTTTAATAGCAGGTCTATATTCTTTGCTCTGCTTTGTATTCTAATAATTTCTCATCTCTGGTTATATTTGTCTGTAGTCTCATACTTTAGCTTTCAGCTCTAATGCAAGCATCCATTGAGGCTGAAATTCTTCCTAAAATGGGAGTGCATGCAGATTATGCAAAAAAAAAAGTTTGTATATACTTGTGATTGTTTCTGTTCTATTTTATATAATACTAGGGAACATTGTTTGAACCAGAACACAGAATAATATGCATTTGACTTTTTTGGCACAGTACTTCATTATGAGTGCAGAAAATTCAAAATTCTTGGCATAATACAATGGCTTTCAGTGAATACTATTTGTTATTTTACTGATATAGTCTAAATACAGTTTCAATATATAGCATGAAAGGTTCATTCAACTGAAAGTAACTTTATTGCTACATGTCTTGTTCCTGAATGCTGCAAATTCCTAGGCCCAACCCTGAAGAAAGATGAATAAACTGAATATGTGCCTCTGTTTCTCCAGTTGTGCTTTTAAACAAACACCTTTTCATCTAAAATGAACCACTTGTGAATATTGATTGAAAATATGGAAAGAAATGGAAAGTGAGCCATTTTTGATCAATTGAACAATCTATACCATGTAGATTTTGCTCAGAAATTTCTTCTGAAGTCAGATTCTAATTGGAGCAACATCAAGAAATACGTAGTTTGTCTTCTCAAGCTATTGTCTTCATTTATCTTGCCTCCTAAGGCTGGGTTTCATGACTGAGCCTGCATTCTTTCTTATTCTGATTTTTTGCTGGACTCTCCTGTGTAATGCTGTGGTTTTCTCAAAGATTTAACTGTGTGAGCTGCATTTTATTGAAGCTATGAAGTCTGTGCTAGCTCAAAAATACTCCCTTTCCTTGTGATTTCAAAGAAGAACTGGACAAAATAATTGTCTGTTTCCATTATTGCCTTGCTTTAAAATTCAGATTCTTAGTGGTTTTATGAAACAAACATAAAAAATTAAGGCTCAGGCTCCACTCTGACTAATTAAGAAATGGTCTGAATTAAGGCTAGAAGACACATTGTGCCAAAAACAAGAAATCATTGATTTTTATCTCATTGTTGTCTTAAGACGATTCAGGTTGACCCATTTTATAATGTTTGACACACCTGCAACTTTAGGTCACCAGTGGCAACCTCAGTGAGTCTGGGGACACATTTTACTCTGGGATAACATACTAGACTTCATCTTTTTGCTGTCTGCTACCAAAATGCAGTGGAAATTTTAATAAAACATAGACTCATAGAGTTGGAAGAGATGGCAAGGACCATCCAGTCCAAGTCCCTGCCGTACAGAAACATAGAATCAAAGCATCCCCAACAGATGGTCATCAAGCCTCTGCTTAAAACTCTCCAGAGAAGAGACTCCACATTCTGAGGCAGCATATTCTACTGCTGAACAGCTCTTATTGTCAGTATGTTTTCCCCAATGTTTACGTAGAATCTTTCCCCCTGCAATTAGAATCCATTGCTCTGTGTCCTAGTCTCCAGAGCAGTAGAAAATGAACTTGTCCATTCCTCAATGCGAATATTTAAATCAAATATTTAAACATGGCTATTGAGTCCCCTCTCAGCCCTCTTTTCTCCAAGCTAAACATGCCCAGCTCCTTAAGTGTTCTCCATAGGGCTTTGTTTCCAAACCTTTGATTACTTTGGCCATCCTTCTCTCGACACGTTCTAGCTTGTCAATATCCTTCCTGAATTGTGGTGCCTAGACCTGGACATAGTATTCCAGATGAGGTCTGACCACAGCAGAATAGCGTGGGACTATGATTTCCCACAATCTCAACATTATACTTTTATTGATGTTATCTAGACTTGCATTGGCTTTTTAGCTGTTGCATCACACTGTTGACTCATGCTTAGCTAGTGGTCTACTAAGAATCCTAGATCACATGTACTGTTTTCAATCCAGATGTTACCCATCCTATATCTACAAAATATAGAGTCTTTGTATTGGGAGGGGGTGCTGTTGGATCTCCTATACCACTGAAATGGTGAATATGGTGATGAATTTGACTGCAGATAAGATATTGTGATGGATTCAATAATTTCTGTGGCTTGCCAGAGAAGGCCCAGTGGCCATGTAGTACTCAGTGCTGTGTTAAGTTTGACATCCGTTTCCTTCATGAGACTTTATTTATTTATTTATTTACAGTATTTATATTCCGCCCTTCTCACCCTGAAGGGGACTCAGGGCAGATCACAATGTACACATACAAGGCAAACATTCAATGCCATATGAACATAGAGACAGAGACAGAGATGAACACACAGAGGCAATTTAACCTTCTCCAGCTTCCAGCTTCCTGAGGGTATCCTTGATTCCAGCCACAGGGGGAGCAGCTGCTTCATCATCCACTGTGATGCCGACTTCCTCATTCCAAACGCCACTGGACCTTTTTATGGTGTCGTAAATTAGTTAAATTAGCCTCCCCACATATAAGTGGTCCCTAAATTTCCTACTTGATAGATGCAATTATCTTTTGGGTTGCTTAGGTCAACAACGAGCAGGGCTATTTTTTATTTTAATGGTCGTGTGCTCACTCCGACACGGGCTGGTCTCGAACTCATGACCTCTTGGTCATAGTGATTTATTGCAGCTGGCTACTAACCAGCCTGCGCCACAGCACAGCCCCTATATTATGTGCTGCACATCTTCTTTCATGTATCCCTGCAACCACAGTGCAGGGCTGAGTTTTAATTCAGGGTTATGATGGGTAGGTAAAGGTAAAGGTTTTCCCCTGATGTTAAGTCTAGTCATGTCTGACTCTGAGGGTTGGTGCTCATCTCCATTTCTAAGCTGAAGAGCCAACATTGTCTGTAGACACCTCCAAGGCCATGTGGCCGGTATGATTGCACGGAGTGCCGTTATCTTCCAGCTGGAACGTACCTATTGATCTACTCACATTTACATTTTTTCGAACTGCTAGGTTGACAGAAGCTGACAGCGGAAGCTCACTCCACTCCCCGGATTTGAACCGCCGACCTTTCGGTCACCAAATTCAGCAGCTCAGTGGTTTAACCTACTGTGCCATCGGGGTAGATGGGTAGGGAGAACAATCTAATCTTTTATCCTGCTACCTCTCCAGCCCAAAAGACCCTTGAAGTTGTACTTCACAAGGAGAAGAAAACTTAGAAAGCACATTGTACCTATACATTTCCTCTTCCATGTTCTGGGAATTTCCTTTGGAAAGAATTTCTTTGGAAATTCAGCACAGACACAAATGATTTTCACATGTCTGTATGTCCCTGTGATTGGAAATCAAAGATTATTTTTATCTGGGTTTGTCCCTGGGTTTTAGATGTTTGTTCCTGATTGGTCAGTTCCAGGCCTGTAGCGAGGGGGGGGGGGGTTAGGGGTTCAACCCCCCCCCCCCGAAATTTTTCAAGTTATAAAAAAAATCTCGTTTACTCATGAATTTTAACTGGTTAACCAAATCCCCATGCTAAGTCTATGAGATGCAAAACATTAAGAGTCCCTCCAGGCACTATCTCACGCAGATATTGACAGGTTTGTAGCGGGGAGGGGTATGTGCTAGGGGTTCAACACCCCCCCCCCCCAAATTTTCAAAAACCCTCCCGAAATTTTTTTCTGGCTACGGCCCTGGTCAGTTCCTAAAAAGAAGGTGTCACTTGAGTAGAAGGCAAAAACTTTGTCCTGGGAAGAGGAACTTTGTCCTTCACCTGTTTAATGAAGTTTGTGGCAGAAAAATGAAGTTCCTGGGGTACAAAAAGTGCTTTCACGTTAAGTAGTACACTATAAAATAGGAACAGACACTTTCAAACCAGGAGCAGAATGTCATAATTACTGTAGTTAGTCAAACCTTGTTGTATGGCCATCTGTGCAGACAGGTTTCGTGGTGTACTTGTGCCAGGGAGCAACAGGATGATGTTGCCAGGTTATACATGTTGGTTCATCATTGGGTGTATGCTGACAACATGAGTACAGTTTAGTAAATGGCAAAAACTTACTACTGGCTGTTGGGACATGGATGTGCTGAAGAGGAATATAAATTCTGAGAGCCAAGGTCATGCAGTTGGCTAATACGAACAGACATATATAACCCAGGAACAGCACCCTATTGTTCCATGCCACAAGTACACAACCAAATCTGTCTGGACAGATGGCCAGGAAACTAGGCTCTAAACAGTGTCAATAATGACAAAGTCTGTTCCTGGCTTGAAAGTGTGTATTCCTGTTTCATTGTGCAGTGCTGACTTGGGCAATAATGGTCCTACCCCATGAGGTTTATTTGTGTGGCAGATACTTCATGAAATGTTTGGAGGGCACGGTTTTTCTGGCCAGGGCAAAGAACAGAACTTGATCCTCATATCCGTCTATCTGCATCCCGTGGCTTTTTAAAAAAGCTGCCGAGGTTTCCGGTGGAAGTCCCGTGGTGGCCATTTTGGGTGCCTCTAAATCTCAGAACAAAGCAGCAAGTCTGGATAATGGACACAGAAATCCCAGGACGAACAGGTCTGTATGTGGACTTTTTCTGAAGTCCTGGGAATTTTTTGCCCCTGTTTAAAACCTGTGATTTAGTGCTGTCTGGAAGCACCCTGAGGCATTCTCTCACACCTCAGGATGACACTAGCTTTGGCCCACTAACTCTGACAGGCTTCGGCCTACTCACTCTCCTCAGGGTGATGCTAGCTTATTTAACCCTTTTAATGCTTGACTCACATTTTTGTAATTAAAATACCTAGTTTTTAATATTTCTGACAGAATTTAACCAAACCTTGCCTCCAAATTATTTACTCAAATTACCTGACTCTAATATTCACCTTTTTTTTTTCTAAATTGCAAAGCCAAAAGTGAGGTGCGCATTAGATGCAATGGCACGTTAGAATAGCGTATGTAAACCTGACTGCACTTCTTGAGACTGAAGCTGGCAAACTTCCAACTGGCCTCAACTGGTAGGAGCTCAGGGCTCAATCCACCCTCCACCTATCTGATCTACTTCCACTCCATCTGCCCCAATAAGGCTCAGTGCCATAGCCACCCTCACACATCTGATCCCCCTCAACCTGATCTGCCCCTGCGACACCCCCTCCACCCCAGTGAGATTTTGTGCACAATCCAGTGCCTGATCCTGTGTGCCCTAGCTAGACATTCCTGTAATAAAATTTAATAAAATTCCAAAAGATTAACACACATTCTCCACATTCTCATATGGTTGGAAATAAAAGTTACGAAGCCAGGCTTACTGAACCTCCAGGTCAGTCACCTGCATCGCCTTTAGCAATCCTATAAAAACAGTTTCTTTTCCAAAAACCTCAGAGTAGAAAGTGAGTTTTACAAGTGGCATTAAAGCAGTGGTTCTTGACTTTCCTAATGCCACAATCCCTTAATACGTTCCTCATGTTGTGGTGACCCCCAACCATAAAATTATTTTGTTGTTACTTAATAACGGTAATTTTGTTACTGTTATGAATCATAAGGTAAATATCTGATATGCAGGATGTATTTTCATTCACCGGACCAAATTTGGCACAAATACCCGATATGCCCAAATTTGAAATCTGTTCAGGTGGGGGTGGGATTGATTTTGTCATTAGGGAGTTGTAATTACTGGGATTTATAGTTAACCTACAATTAAAGAGAAATCTAAACCCAGCCCACAATGGATCTGCACCAAACTTGGCACACGACCTACATGGCCAACATTGAATATCTGTGGGGTTGGGGGGCTGTTTTTGAATTTTGGGAGTTGTAGTTCACCAACAATCAGAGAGCACTCTGTACCAAACTGGTGAAGGAACTAGTAAACTTGCCACATATACCCAACGTGCCAAACTCTGAATACTGGTGGGGTTTTGAGGGGACTGACCTCAGAGGTTGGGAGTTATAGTTCACCCACATTGACAGTGGAATGTGCACCCAACTGATGGATCTGGACCAAACTTGGCACAAATACCCAATATGACCAACTTTGAATACTGGTGGGGTTGGGGGGGGGACTGACTCAACATTATGGTAATTGTAGTTCTCCCTGCATCCAGAAAACCCTGTGACTCCCACTGATTATGGTTCTGAACCAAACTGGGCACACAGACCCAATGCAGCCAACTGTGAATACTGGCAGTGTTGGGGGTGAACTCCCTTGGCATATGGAAGTTGTAGTTCACCTGCATCCAAGGAGCACTAAACCCAGCTGACGAGGGATCTGGATCAAACTTGGCACGCTACCTACATGGCCAGCTGAGAGGCTGGCCATTCACAGCAGGAGGGCATTTGTTGGGAGGATTCGCCGTCTGTTTCATCTGGTTCCAAAAAAGGAAGAGAAGGATAGGCAGAGAGATCTTCAGTCTTCTCTGCCAAAGGGGTTCCTAAGACCATCAGAAATACATGTTTTCTGGGGGTCTTTGGCAACCCCTCTGGCACCCCCTCGCGACACCCCCCCCAGGGACCCCGATCCACAGGTTGAGAAAAACTGCATCAAAGCTTAAAGGAAGCCCTTTCATTTTGAAAATGGAGCAATGTCCAGCGTTTTTCTGATATCAAAGCAGCCCCCAGGACTGTCATGAGCACATCTCCCCATGTAGATAAGGCCTTTGACTGGAGTTAGCCTGGTGAAAGGTGATGGGAGTCGTAATCTAGCAATATCTGATATGCCCTACCATTCTAATTTGGACATTAGTTACTCTTAGAAACTTGAGTTGTCTTAGAAATCATGGAACAACATAGGGGTAGAGTTCTGCTATAATAATACTGATTTAAGAGCTTAGTCTCACATCATACCAGATATTTGTGTGAAACTGGAAAATAATTAATCTTATAGAACCTGATGACCTTGATATGTGTAGACCTTAAGAGAAAGAAATATGGACCACTCTAGAAATTGACTTCTACTACCATTCTAAATAGATTTGGATCCGTAGTACAAAACAAGAGAGAATAGAACATTACACTGTGAGGGCCTTGAGTAAGTAAAGGGAAATTTCCAAATCATTTTGTGTGTGTGATGTTGTTTATTTTATGTAACTGTCATCTATTTTTAGTGTAAGGTGTATGTGGAGCATTTGCGTGTGTTCCATGCTGTTGCAGATTAATTGACACAGGACACTTCAGTCTGCTGTGCCTTTTTGGAATGTACTGAATGTAGGTTAGAATTACAATATCCGCTTTGCAGTTGGTTTGCTCATAAGAAGTTGCTTTCCGTGTTACTAATCTAAATTCAGAATTTGTTTTTGCTCATTTATCCCTTAACTGAAGAAGCACTGTCTCCTGAATCAGTGTTCTTTGCTTTATCTTGTGTAGAATAGGACCGCTGGCATGATAAAATTAATATAAACCGAGAAAATAATTCCATTTTTAATAAGATGAGTAGATCTTTAGTTGATCAGAACAGTTTAACAATTATTTTTGCTTCCTTTATTTCTTGTTTCTGGACTAATTGTGTATACAGTGTTCTCACGTACCATTTCTGTCAAAGTTCTTTGTCTCATAATTAATTTGTTTCATTTTTATTCTCTCTTTCCTTCAAGGAGCTCTGAGTAGCATTTTCAAACTTTTGGACTGCCCACTGGTTAAGTTGAGAGGTAAAGCCCATGGCCACCCAGTACGCTTTATATTTGAACAAAGATTCAAAGGCAACTCTATCCACTTGGGTGCACTGCCTCCCTTGTGAAAGGAGAAGAAGCTTGTATTCGAGGGGGGGGGGGGATAGTTGAATAGTGTCAGTCTATTGGTGCAGTAAATGTGATATAAAATTATGTATAATGGAGAAACTGTTGTCCACAACAATAAGACAACATTTATAGTTTTTAACTAATTCAAGAAACTTTGATAACAACTGGGAACAAATATATGCCTCCCAGGGCGCAAATACTGGAAGCATGACTAACATCAATGTACAACTTTGTTATGTAAGTGTGTGCACACATGTGGGCCTTCAAGTTCTTCCAAATTACTATCGAGATACCTGTTGACTTATTCCTTGCCTGAGAAAATCTGGTGGCCCAGTGGGTTAAACCGCCAAGCTATTGAACTTGCTTTATTTATTTCATGTCAAAAGCATTGTACATTTCAAATAATGGAAATTTAAAAAAAAAAAAGGAATCACAAGCAACTAAACCGAAAGGTCAGCAGTTCAAATTTGGGGAGAGGGTGAGCTCCCACTATTAGCCCCAGCTTCTGCCAACCTAGCAGTTCGAAAACATGCAAATGTGAGTAGAGCAATAGGTACCGCTTCTGCGGAAAGGTAATGGCGCTCCATGAAGTCATGCTAGCCACATGACCTAGGAGATGTCTATGGACAATACCAGCTCTTCGACTTAGAAATGGAGGTGAGCGCCAACTCCTAGAGTCTGACATGACTAGACTTAATGTCAGGGGAAAACCTTTACCTTTACCTAAGAAAATGCTGTGCAATCCATGTAACCCCATGGATTTCATAGGGTTTTCTTAGGCAAGGAATACTTAGAGATAATTTTGTCAGTTCCTTTCTTTGAAATATAGCCTATAGCACCTGTTTTTCATTACAGTAGGAACAGAGAAATGCAATCACAAAGACGAGTATATTTTAATCTAACAGAGCAGATCACTCCTGCCCAGGGCCGGTCGGAGATAAATTTAAATATTAAGCGGGGGCGCTGAAAAGCGCCCCCCGCCGGCCCCGCCTCCTGCGCCCTGGCCCCGCCTCCCAACCAGCGTGCCCTGGCCCCGCCTCCCGCGCTGCGTGGGAGGCGGGGCCAGGGCACGCTGGGTGGAAGGCGGGGCCAGGGTTGGCCCCGCCTCCCATGCTATTCGCCCTGGCCCCGCCTCCCACGCAGCGTGGGAGGCGCGGCCAGGGTTGGAAAGAGGGAGGCTTCGCCGCCCGGGGAGGGGAGGAGGGATCGCCTCCTCCCCTCCCCGGGCGGCGAAAGAAGCAGGCTTCGCCGCCCGGGGAGGGAAGGAGGGATCGCCTCCTCCCCTCCCCGGGCGGCGAAAGAAGCAGGCTTCGCCGCCCGGGGAGGGAAGGAGGGATCGCCTCCTCCCCTCCCCGGGCGGCGAAAGAAGCAGGCTTCGCCGCCCGGGGAGGGAAGGAGGCGATCCCTCCTCCCCTCCCCGGGCGGCGAAAGAAGCAGGCTTCGCCGCCCGGGGAGGGAAGGAGGCGATCCCTCCTCCCCTCCCCGGGCGGCGAAAGAGGGAGCCACAAGGCCAGGGCGCACTGGTCGGGCGGCGGGGCACCGTCAGAGCGGTGCCCCGCCTCCCTCCCAGCCTGACGGCGCCCCCCGGGACCTGCGCCCGAGGCGGCGGCGTCACTGGCCTTTATGGTGGGGCCGGCCCTGCTCCTGCCATGTGTAAATCTATTCCCAAGGAGGTTGTAATAAGTTTGCAGTGTTCTTTATTTTCATTGTTTGTCCACTTTTAAGTGCTTTTAAGTCTTCTGGAAACTTATACACCCTTATAATAAACTGTAAAAGATGTCTTAATTGTATCCGTGGTTTAATTTCAATTAGCTATTTTTCTTCTTTCTCTTTTGATAGGAAGACGAATAACCATCAATGGATAATTATAAGACAATAGACAATTATAGTGAAATCTTTTAAGGTTTCATCCTTGTCACACTAAAGTGTTTCTTTACATTCAGATAACTGGAGAACTGAGAGAGTGTAGCTGCTAAAACCTAAAAAAAAAAAAAACCAACAGTATCCTCATGACTCAAAACTTGTTTGAGCAATTTACGTGCTGAGATGAGCCTGAGGTTGAAAATTTAGAAAAGGAACTATTTTTACAGTTTTTACCTGATAAATGCAGAGTTTGGACCCTAAGACAAAAAAAATACATTTTTGCTACAAAAGCAATCATGCTTCTGAAAAAGAATATAAAAACATTCAGGCAAAAACATTATCAAACAAAGTAAATACAGGGTGAAACTACTCTGCATCATTGCTAGTTACATTAGGGCATTTTAATGTACATAGTCTAAGGATTACAATGTCAAAGTAGAATTTATAATGGTTATTTTCACATTTATAATAAATATGTTTGAATATTTAGATGCATCTAAGCTACTAGGAAGACCTATGTCATTAAATGAGTAGATAACATAGAAATGAAAATTAGATAAAATGTGTGCATGGAACAATTGTGTAATATTTACCCACACAATAATCTAAAATGTACCTAATAAACCGATTTATTTTTTTAAAAAGGAAGACCTATGTCATATACTGTATTAGGATTTTGGCAAGTCATAGAATCATAGAATCATAGTTGGAAGAGAATTCATGGGCCATCCAGTCCAACCTCCTGCCAAGAAGCAGGAAAATCACATCCAAAGCACCCCCCAACAGATGGCCATCCAGCTTCTGCTTAAAGGCCTCCAAAGAAGGAGCCTCCAGTACACTCCAGGCAGAGAGTTCCACTGCTGACCAACTCTCACAGTGAGGAAATTCTTCCTAATATTTAGGTGGAATCTCCTTTCATGTAGTTTGAAGCCATTGTTCTGCGTCCTAGTCTCCAGGGCAGCAGAAAACAAGCTTGCTCCCTCCTCCCTATGACTTTTCCTCACATATTTATCCGCTGTCATGTCTTCTCTCAGCCTTCCCTTCTGCAGGCTAAACATGTCCAGCTCTTTGAGCTGCTCCTCATAGAGCTTGTTTTCTGGGGCCCTGATCATTTTAGTTGCCCTCCCTGCTATAGACCTGTTATGTCTCCCACAAGCCATCATCATCACTTTTCAAGGACTTAAGAAGGCTTACAACAGGTAAAAACATAGTTAAAATTATGCCAAATACAAACATTTTAAATATCATTAAATTATTCGTAAAATTGAAACCAATTAAAACATAGCTATTAAAATAACAAATAAAGCACAGATTTAGCACAATTATGTTCAGTCCAAATTCCTTGAGCAGTAAGTATTCAAAATAAAAAAATAAAAGTCTTAACCTCTTGTGAAAAGATAGCAAGGAGGATGCTAGTCAAATCTCTCTTAGAAGTGAATTCCAGAGCTTGAGGCCTATATCCTGTGTTCTCATCAGATACCCTTACAGATGATGAGACAGAGAGAAGGCCTCCATAGAGAATCCCAAAACCAGGATAACTTCTTCTAGCCATTGTATAGTTGATAAATACCATGACCAATGGCCAAGAGGTTAAACAAGAGTTGCCCAACACCACCTTCTGCGCCCCTCCAGGAAGGAACTGAATCATTGTAAAACAGTGCCTCTAAGGCTGAATCTGCACTGCCCTATATCCCAGGATCTGATCCCAGATTATCTGCTTTGAAGTGGATTATATGAGTCTACTCTGCCAGATAATCTGGGATAAGCAGATAATCTGAGATCAGATCCTGGGATATAGGGCAGTGTAGATCCATCCTAAGATCTATCCCTTTGATGTAACCCAAAAGATACCATGATAGATGGTACTGAAAGCTGCTGAGAGGTCAAGGGACACACTTCTCCTGTCACCTTCTCGGTGAAGGTATTCCATTGAAGCATATGAATATCAAATACATCTTTTTTAATGCTGCAGAAAAAAATACCAATTAATCAGGAAGAAGATGAAAATGTATGCCCATTTGGTCCTTTCTCATAATGCAGTCATTAGAAGTGTTTTCTCTAACACTTGGCCTATCTTTTTCCTTATCTGAATACATGGTTTGTTCCCCTTGAAAATCTGTGTTTGATTTCACATTTAAGGAACAGCAGTGAATAAATTTGCAGTCCCAACATTTGCAGTGGTCATAATGGGACTTCAACATTCTATAATTACTGCTCTCCCGAATTTTTCAAGGTTAATCAACTAAATTTTGAATTATCTGAGGCTTCCTGTGGTCAGCCATCTGGCTTAGATGAGCAAGGAGGAAGGTTTGTTTTCATATTCATTAGTCTTCTCCTTCTGGGCCTCCTAAGGGAGTTTGCGATTAGATTTTAGAGAAAGATAAATGTTAAGTTATTTGGTAAAGGCCATCTCTTGCCTAAAAAAAGTCAGTATTAGAAAATTTCAGACATTTTTGTCCAAGAAGAGAGAAAATCTGTTTCTATATAACTTATTCTCCTTTTGAATATATGTTTTATAAATTTCAGTGAGGCATCTTTGATTAGGAATTTCTTTAAAGTCTAATCTTATTTTTTTTTGACAAATATGTTAAATGTAATCATTTCTTTAAGTTTGTAATAATAACACTAGCCAACACAAATTTTGGTGCCCCAAATGTTAGCCCTGTTTCTGTGTATATTTTACCTACTAATTCCAAAGATGGCATCAGTTTCCCCCTATCAGCTCTAGTTCTTGAGATACAAAATGTATGTTGTCTACCAGTTGTCATCTGCTCGCCCATAGAAAAAGAATTATAACTATCTAAGAAAATAGATCTGATGCCATCTATCCAATGCATGTTTAAAATCAGTGCCCAAATTAACCCCAGGAACTAAAACTTGTGTAATAGATTGCTTTACCTAGTTACTACTGAGAGGATCATGGGGCAACTTATGATGCATAATAGAGGACTAGTAAAGCTCATGGGGCAACTTATGCATAAGAGGACTAGTAAAGTTCATGTATTGCAGAACCCATCTTCACATTTTGATGCCCAAATTGTAATTTCAAAAACACCCTAGGTTACTCCCAACTAGAGTAGACCCATTAAGTGAATGGGACTTCTTAAGTCAACTGTAAATTTGACTGATTCCATGGATTTATTTTAACTGGGACTGATTTGAATCTAACATAAACCACATATATCTAGGGTTGTTTGTTTAGATATCACATGGTTTATTTGTGCATAGCTCTGTAGATCTATTATTATAGCTTTAAAATATGGGAGAAAATGTTATCCACAGAGTGCAGTAGAAACCCCTACATTCCATCATTAAATGACTAATTATTCAGATATGCCAATGACTTCTATAGGAAAATCAGTTGCTTAGAAGGAATTGTCTCAGTGACAAAAATGCCTTTGCTAACAATTGTGTTATTCAAAATTGTAAAAAAAAAAAAAAACAGCAGGACTTTGTGTCTATTTTGCATAGATTCTAAATTGAAGTCTGAGAATAGAGAAGTTTGTCAGTTTCACATGTGCCAAAACAGCATGCCTAACACCTATCACCAACACAGAAATTGTGCCAGTCACTGTGTTGATGAGTACTAGTTGAAATGTGCCAGCAAAATCCATAATAATGACCAGAAATATGTTAGTGATAGTAGCGTCTCTTCTTAATGTACTTATGGGTACATTTTTGTCTTAAAGTAGTAATTCAGCAGGAAAGTATTATCACAGGTAATATTAATAATTATTAGAAACTATTAATTATAAAGCAATTAATGTATAAACACACATACACACTTGTATATATGTACACATATAATCAAAGTTGCATCTTAAAGAAAACTGGCTTTAGAAAACTTCCATATGCATCTTAACACGCATATACCTATACATATCTATATCAGGCTTATGATGGCCTAAGCACCCCTGACTGTCGCATCTACCTGAGCTAACAATTGGAGAGATGGATCCACAAGCACTCCCAATCTGCAAACACAGTCTTTCAGCGGGAGTGTAACCCCATCCAAAACCGGTTGATACACCTCCATCCTTAGGTCAGGAGCCTTTATGGCAAGCATCTCTGGTTTGTCTGGATTCTGTTTCAATTTGTTTTTCCTCATTCTGCCAGTTTCCTCCTCCAGGTATTCATTCAGAGGAGACATGCTATCCTTACCTAGAGCTGTTTTTGTAGGCATGGAGAAATATATTTGGGTGTCATCAGCATACTGATAGCACTCGGTCCCATGCCTCCAGATGATTTCTCCCAACGATTTCATGTAAATGTTAAAAAGCATTGGGAATACAATGGTACCTTGTGGGATGCCATATAACAGCTCCCTTTTTTGAGGTGCTGCTATCGCCAGGCATCACCATCTGGAACCTGCCTGAGAGGTATGACAGGAACCACTACAGCACGGTGCCTCCAATTCCCCCCCAGGTGTTCCAGAAGGATGCCATGGTTGATGATATTGAAAGCCGCTGAGAGCTCTAGAAGCACCAACAGGGACACACACCTCTTTGCTGTGGATGGAGATCACTAAGGCGACCATAGCATTCAAGTCCGTATCCTGCTCTGAAGCCGGTTTGAAATGGGTCAGGGAAGTGTGAGTCATCCAAGACTGCCTGGAGTTTGAAGGAACTACATTCTCAGTCATCTTGTCCACAAAAGGAAGGTTAGACACTGATCTGTAATTATTAAGGTCCAGGGGATCCAGGGAGGGATTTTCAGCAGCAGTCTAACTACTGAGAGATGCATTAACTATTTGTTGCATTTGAGATCAAATTGCAGCTCCTCCCTGAATGACCAACCAAGAGGGACAGGGATCAAGAAAGCAGGTTGCCCTCCTTAATTGGCCCAGCAGCATGTCTGCATCAACTGTACTCACTAAATGAAAGTGATCCAGTGTAATCCATTCACAAAGTTGCTGGACATCTCATTATTGTCATCTGCTCCAATAACAGCAAGTCAGCTCTTATGAGAAAGATTTTATCAGTGAAATGGCTAAAGACATCACAGTGGGCTACTGAAGGTTCTAGCAATGGGTTCGGGGGGAGGGCACCTAGGTTAAGCCTTTCACTACTCTGAACAGCTCAGTTGGACATGAATCCACAGACGCAATGTATGCAGAGAAGAAAGCTTTCTTTGCTGTGCATATTGCCACCTAATAACAGCAAAGAGGTACTCTACATTGTGTCTTGTTGCATAAAAGTCGAGTTGTCTGTTATCTGCCCTCTAGTCATCCTTGCTTCATTTCCCCGAGGGTCCCTGTGTATCAGGTAGCCTGATTTGTTACGGATTGGAGAGGATGTTTGGGAGCAATTGTGTCAATAGCCCTGGTTAGATTTTGAATCCATTTTTTGACCAGGGATTCAACAGGATCATCAGTGATGCCAGCCATAGAGTCCTCTAAGGCCTCCTGGAATCTCAAAGGATCCATCAGCCTTTGAGGGCAGACCATATTAATACATCCTCCACCACTGCTGGGTTAGGTTGAAGCTGTGATACTGATTCTGACCAGAAAGTGATCTGTCCATGACACCTTGCTGGTATTGGTTACCTCCGTCCACAGATTCGTATGTTTTGAGCTGAAAATCACATCAGGAGTATGACCCGCCCCAGGGCTCTCTTCCTGTTTTTGAAAGCAGAACTGCAGCAGGTATAGCTTTTCCAATCTCTATGTTACTCTGTAAGATGAGGCTTAAAATCCTGTGGTCTTCTAGAGCTGTGGTTTTCAGCATTTAGTCATCCAGATGTTCCAACCACACTTTGCTTTTTCTATCAAGGAATAGTTCCCTTCCCATATCATTCCCAGATGACAACTCAGATATAGGATTTAGCAAATTGCCTCCAAATCTGGACTTTAAAATCCACTTCCAAAAGACCTGCTTCCCAGATCAAAAAAAGGACACGAGACCCCCACAGTGATGCAGACTGGATGAGCTATTCCTGTTGGAACAGCTGCCGGCATGGCAAAGGCAAATGCTGCTTAATATTGGGGGCATAGGGAATGTGAGAGGAAGGTTGAATCCGTGGATGTATACTTGTTCCCACCCAAGGAAATGAGCGCTGCTCTCCTTGATATTGTAGCACTAACAACAAACATGCCTTCTCATAGGTGAACAATTGTAATTTGTATACTCATTAAACATTTAATGCTACACAAAAAAGAGGAAAAAAGAGTATGATCTGCCGAATGCTTGGTCCGGAAACCAATTGGGATAGGCCCATGTTTGTCATTGATACCATGGACTTCTGTGCTGCACCTGACAAACTGGCTTCCAGTGGTATGTTGAAATCACCCAAAAGTAAAAGTCTGGATAACTCCAACAACACCTCTGAGACCAGTTCAATGAGCTTGGCCAGGGATGGATGATACACTACCAGAAAGTTAACACCAGGCCAGGACAAATTCCTGAGGTATCCCACTCTTCACTTCTCTCCAAATGTGTGTTAAAGGACTTCATCAGAAAGCCCTGGCAAAGCTGCCACCTTGTGCACAGCTCCCTCTCAGTGACGCTTTTCTCATCCCATTGTGGGGAGGTCCTGTGCTGGTTCCATTGGAACCAGTACAGCATAGGAAACCTCCCGTGTTGTGGTGGAAGCGTCCGGTGACACTTTCACTCTGGTTGAGGGTGTGGCCTACACTGGATGTTACAGAACATCATGTGATGCCCAACGTCAGTTTCTGTTCCCCAAACAGGGTGACAGAGTCCTTGGATGTTAAAATCACCCTGTCTGCTGAGACTGTCAGTTGTCCCTGTGCAATAATGTACTGCTTGCATTATTGAAGTACAGAATTCCAAACTCTATTTAAAGTTTTTCTTGTAATTTTATAACATTTGTCTATTATTGCAATTTTAAGTCTGTTAAGGATGTATACATTAGGAGGGGGAATTACATTTTTCAAGAATTATAATGTGTTTTGGGTGGTTTTATTTTGGGAACACCATGTAAATAAGAAGTATATACCAGAATCTGCTGTGTAAGTGTTTAGGGGAGAAGATCTTATTCTTGTTAACAGCCATTATATTGTTATGTGGACTTAGATAAATTTCCATGGTTATTCACAAAACCTGAACTGTTATTTCTAAAATAAGAGTTACAATCCATAGCTTCAAAATCTAGTCTATTACCCTAAAAGCAGATTTTTCAAAGTTTATTTTTTGCTTTCTTGTTATAGCAACAATTAATGAAATAGATTTATTTGAAATTACAAACAGTGGATGTTGTTTGATGCAAAATAAGACAATCTTAAATTCATGATCTAAGGGTATTTAAACATGGGGGCACTGTGTCTGTGCTAGCAAACTCTAGAAAACCCTTTGTGATATCAGTAGCAAATAACAGATTATTATTATTATTATTATTATTATTATTATTATTATTATTATTATTATTATTATTATTACTACTACTACTATCAACTTTATTTATACCCCACCTTTTCCCCCATGGGGACTCAAGGCAGCTGACAACCACATAATCTCATGACAATTTATAACAAAGCAAATACAAAAGTTTTAAAAAAACAATCTGTATATAGAAAGTTAAAATACAATAAATACAATTAAAATTAAATAGTTAGCATTCTATTTTTCACTATTTCAGTGAGACATGAAAGCAGTAGCATAATAACTCCTGAGTCTTCTGTTTCAGGCTATTTTGGCATTCCTTCTTGTTCCTGTAACCTTCCCTGTTCATGGGTTTTTCTGTTGTTGCTTCTCTTTCACTCGAATATTGAACTATGGGGATTTTGAGAGTGGGGTAAGGATGATGGAGGGGCAAGAAATCTTGCTGAGGTGACAATATTAAATTATCTGTCATGACTAATTTGCTGGCTAAGGGTTTCTCAGAGGATACAAACTAAAACTGCCAGCCAAACTTTCCCCCTCCTTCAAAAATAAAGAAAAGCACCTGTCATGGAGCCAAAAGACATTTATTGTTCCCAAGGCCAAATCTGCTGTTAGTCATCAGAGAGCTGCTGACAAAAGTTAACTTGAGTAACTGTCTAAAATATTTTCTGAAAGAAGATAGGGGCATGTCTCTAGAGATATTACTAGTAGTTCAAAGATGATAGAGCCACAGCAGCTCCGGGTTTGGGCGGGGCGGAGTATCTTTAGGACAATAGCTTTAATTTGGCCCCGAATCAAACATTGATGCTGTAAGATGCTCACCATATAGCAGAAGGGAAATCTTTGAAGCAAGGACACAATTTACTGTAAAAATGTAGTACCCAGGGCTTAGAGCAACAGCAACGAAAACACAGGGAGAAATCTGTGATATCAAAAGATTCATTATATAAATGTTTTCCTCTTCCAGAAGAGGACAAAACCATTATTTGCTCAGTTCTCCGTGTTTGTTCAACTACATAAATATGGAAATTCATGTTAACTTGTATTAAATCTGAGCATTTTTCTTTAAAAAATATTGAGTGTGACGCCAATTAAAAATCCTGGAAAATTGCCCCTTTAAGATAATTAAGTGCAATTTTATATCTAGGAATCAGTTACTCTGTTTAACCTAAAATTACATTTAGAGTGCTATCTTTTTCTTATAGAGCGTAAAGACAACAGCAAGAAATGATAACATTTTTCTCTTCCCACAGTGGTTGCTAACAATTCAGGTTACAATCCTACATGTAAAATTTTTAAAAAGTGGAGAATATCCATTGGAACTCATGCATAGATACTTGTCATTGCATGATGAAATATTTTACCATAACATATCAGACATTTTAATAATAAAACGTTACTGCATAGCTTGCTCTTTTCAACATGCAATCCTATCCATACTTCCTGGGAATTAAATCTTACTGAAGTCTGTGTTCTTTCTTTTCTTTTTCTTTTTTTCTTCTTCTTTTTTTTGGAAAAAAGTAAAAATAAAAGCAACCAACAAATTACAGTTAAACTGGAAAAGCAACTAATGTATTGCTTATATCACTATCACAGTGTAACTTAGTTGTGACTTCACAAAGAAGGGAAAATTAATTATAAGCAATTTATTATTTGTAACAAATAACTTCCAATTCAACAGTATTCTTAAATGAGAAGCAAATTCTTTTTAACAACAAAACGCAAAATCAGGAAACAAAGTCTTTGTCATATTATGAGTGTAATTATACATGTAGAGTTACTAGTCCATTAATAGTGAAGCCCTTCTGCTTGAAATAAAATAGTAATACAGACACACACTGGATCTTCCAATGCGTTTTCATGACTTCAGAAAGATCAAGGGAAGACAGTGAACATCAGTTTATAGAAATGAGGTCCCTAGGAATTTGTATCAATGACATCTCCAACTGGTTTGATTTTAATCCCAGCAAAAGGAATATTATCAGTTACTTTCTGCATTAAAAATGCAGACATACTCTGGTTGGATTTACAAGAAATATTGTTATTGCAGTGAGACCTTAGAATACATTAAATTAGGATGTGAAGTTCACAAGCTTTGTCTTCAGGCAAATAAGGTTTTTAAAAAGCATAGAGAAATCAGTTCAGGTCACACCTCTTCTTGACCCTAAGAGGATTGGGGAAAAAATGATAAAGAAAATCCAGTAAAATGTCCCTTTCCATTGGCACATGAAAAGTTACCTCCTTTGATAACTGGGTCTTTCGTGTCTTGTGGGAGGCTAGAAGCCACTGAATATGCAAGGTCATTTACTAATTTGGGGAAAATGTCAGAAGTATTTCTGTGTCCTTGCCAAAACATTTGAATGAATAATACTGAAAGAATTAAAAGAAAGAAATACTGCGGATAACAGACAACTGGAGAAAAAACTCTTCCGCTGAAGAGTCCTATAATTGCCCTTTGAAACATTTCATACTTTCAATGCCAATGGATACTGTAGTGCTTTCTAGAATTTCATGCTTATGCTTAAGTTCTAAAAATGTCTAGAGAAATTACCTCTTTGGGGGCTTTGATGTGTTGGTGCTTTGCCAAGCCTGGTGTTTTATGCTCGCACTGCTACTAATCAGACCACTTTGTCTCTCTCTTGCATGTGGTAGAGGCTTGGGTCAGAGCTAGTTGCTATTTATGGACTTGCGTGCCGTCTGGAAATTCTGTTGGAGAGATACTGTAGGAACTCTTTGCATTAGTGAAAGGAAGGCAGAGGCAGGTGTCTCCATTTGTGGTCAAAAGGTGGCTGCAGATATAACAGTGATATATGGTTGAGCAGTATCAGCCAGTTTAAAGAAACGTCTGGTGGCCTACTCTGTCTTGAAAAGCTTATGTCAAATAATCCCAGTTGGGTTGATCTGGAGCATGCAAGGTCATAGCTGAACAGTTAAGTAGAAACGTCTTTTCTTGGAGTTGGGATGTCAGAAACAATAACTTTTTTTTTAAAGGAAAATGAATATCAATTGAAATAGGTAAACCTGTCATTTTATAGACAAGACCCTTCATTCATCAGTTGCATAATTTGTAGTAAATTTATAAATTGTATGCATTTTCTATCTCTTCTATGTGAAATAATACTGTTGATCACTTTGAAACAGAAAGTTGTGCAGCAAATTTTCAGACGTTTCCTACTTTTATTGCAACCATGATTTTGCTGTTAACACTTATACTCAGATCTTTTTTAAAAATACAAAATGTGTTGGAACCATAAAGTGCAACCCTTTCCTTTAGGTTGTTCAGCCTAAAGGTTTTAGGAAGTGGCCCAAGCTTATTGCAGCATTAAGATACCATTAGCTACACTGCCACTATGATGGTTAAGCCAGCAAAAACTATCAGATTTGCTCATAGAAAAATATATCAACAGAGTTGTTGTACTACTGAAAATCAGCACAAATCTGGAAAGAATTAGAAATGGGGTAGGGGCAGCACAAAATAGACACAATATGCTAGACTGAGTCCTCCTCCATAATTAACACAATTGTCACCATAATTAACACAATTGTATACCAGTGTTTCTTAATACCTAAATGTATACGTTTCTATTCTATTCTGATGTATATTTTTTGTTGCTGGTCATCGACTGTAATAAATAAATATATATAATTGTATACCAGTTCCGGACCAGGTCAGAAAATGTGTATTTTATTAGTTTCATTGGAAGAGAAATAATTATTGTTGGAAGACAGCACGAGAACCATCCAGTCCAACCCCCTGCCATGCACAAACACACAATCAGATGGCCATCCACCCTCTGCTTAAAAACCTCAAGAGAAGGCGATTCCACTACATTCTGAGGCAGCATATTCCACTGTTCAACAGCTGTTACCATCAAGAAGTTTTCTAATGTTTAGATGGAATATCCTTTCCTTGTCAATATCTTCATAATCATGTTAGTGATTCCACCAAACTCAAGAACAGAAAATAGAATATTGGTGGACAACAAAAAAGTTTTAAAGATGGACTTAAAGCTAGCCTTTTAAAAACATGGCATAAACATCAAGAACTGAGAAGCCCTGACATCTGAGCGTTGTAATGGGAAGTCAGCTGTTACTAATGGTGCTATGGATTTTGAAGGGGCATGAATACGGGGCAAAAAGAAGAAACTTGCCAAGGAGACATCAATCAAACCGTCTTCCACCTGGAAATCTATGTCCTCATTGTGAAAGACCATGTATCTCCAGACCTACTGGATTTACAGACCTACTGTCAAAACTCTACCCTTGGAAGACAATCATACTTGGCCATGATGATGTATGATATTCCACTCACATTTTCATTAATATTATTATGTCATAAGGCAAAAATATCAGTATATAAACTTTACAAAGGGGACGCCTGATTCAGGTGATAGGGATAACTTTTGGCTAGATTTTTCTAATTCCATTTTGTACACTCTTAGAATTCACATGATGGTGGGAAATTAGTCAAAGGGCATTTTGTATGGCTGAGGAACATTTTTGTTCATAGAGGGATTAGAAGACATAGTCTGACAAACAAGTGGTGTCACTGTGGTGCCTCCTGCCTAATGCGCAGTATTTCATGCATATTGGAGATGTGGTGACCCAAACTCTACTTAAACTGTGGAGGCTGTTTCTTTCTTTGTCATGTAGATATTTACACTTTTTCTATTCTGGTTAATTTGTCATTGTCAGTATTTCCTCCTATGTTGAGGCCATGTTTGTCACTTCTGTATTTTCTATGTCGTATGAGTTCCTCCTCACTCCTAGACTCGATAAATATTGGATACCTTTTCCATCAAGGTGGTAGTGATGTATCTCCTCTCTGAGTTTACAGTCTGTATTTTTATGAATTATGCATGTATGTTTGCCCTATAGTATTTGTCTAGTTCACCAGCCCATCATGAATAAAATTGGCATGTTTTGGATTACGTTTTGAATGAAACCACTCTTCTCATTTAAGGTTCATCCCTAGGTTAGTTTAAGGGGGTAGTAAATTGAATTTCTTGAGGGGCCATTAACAAACTCATGTGACCTCTTTTAAGACAAATATGATTAGCCCTTCAGGCAGAGTTCTGCCTTCTTTTACGATGCATAGATGCACTGCATGCATGTTTCCTCTCTGAATCGTTGATAAAATAATTACCTGTTGTTGGCTGTCTTCTAACAATGAGTATATGTCTCTGGTTAGATAAAGTGATCCCTTTGTGCAACATGCATTAGCAAGTGAAGCACTCTTGGATGAAAGGATGTTATCAAGATTAAAGCCTGTTATCAGGGTGCTGCGTGCTACTGCAGTTCTAAATCTACACTCTCTGTAAACAGTTACAAACAATTGGCTTTGGCTATGTGAGATTCTTGGACTGTGGATATACTAAAGTAAGGTTATCAACATATTTCTCTCTGGCTGTTGTATTGTATGTGATATTATGCTACTTTACAGGTGAGAAGTGGGGTATTTCTTGATTTCAAGTTTAAGCTAATTCTGTCTGCTGAGTTCATTAGAACAGTATGTGAGAAGCATTCATGTTAAATTTAAGAGGAATGAGCAGGAACCTTATGAAGACTGTCCATTTTACATATATACAAATACATGAATTACAATTTGCTATATTACCTCTTGAACTTGCCTACTTTTCAATTAACAGCTTATATAAATTTACATTAACTATTAGTATATACTAGATGCTATAGACTGTATTGTAGAAAACAGAACTGGCAAAATGAATTTCCTTACCTAAAAACCACTATTAAATTCATGGCATTGTCATAACTTGGGAGGTGATTTGAAGGCATACACACACACACCACATTTCATAATGAAGGCAGCCCATAAAAAGAAGAAAATCAGCATTTGTGTTAGTAAGGGATTAATATATTAAAAAGTACCCATTGGATTCTTCATACAAAATAAAAATAGAATGGCTAATTTCAAAAGGAATGTGATCCTAATTGTTTTATATTCTCTCTCCTTTATTTTTATTTGGAACATGAGACTGAAGAAGTTGCTTTAACAAAATGTACTCTTCCCCTTTGAGTCTCTTTGAGTGTTTTATGGTTTGAAAATATCAGTTTCCCTATTTTAAATAATGTTTTTCTTTTTTCAACTGTGGGAAACTCAGACATGTAGTAGCTGAAAATGGAGCACTGAACATTCACACAGCCCTGACAAAAATGCAAAGAAGCTCACTCTTGACAGCTCCTGTCAAGTCCTAGGCAAGGTAAACTAATAACAGCTAAAACATTTTCAAAGAGAATCCTTAATTGGATTACGGTATATTGGTTTGAAAAATAAAGTGGAAAAGGGAAGAGGTCCATTTGACTTTCATAGTTTTCTAGCAGAGATTTGCTGAAAGACAGAGTATGCAAGACACAATTCATGCAATCAATAATTATTTGAACCACTTGAAAAGAAAAAGTGAGTCATAGATGCAGGGCCCTAATTGTTGTACTTGAGGTATTTTCATCATTGGATGCTGTATATCTTTCAACTGATCATAATCTGCACGACAAAGCTCCCACTGCTTGGTCTATAGCTCATTTCACTAGTGACCCTTTCCTTTAAGGAATCAGTTCTTGTCAACAGTGACCTTGAACTATAGGGGTATTGAGCTGGAGTAGCCATGGGGAGCCCTCTTAGCCTGGTCACAGCAAATTTCTACATGGAACACTTTGAAAAACAAGCCCTATAAACAGCACCAAAATCTAGCTACCAGTATTTAAAAAACTCTAAAATCAGGACAGTAAATAAAGAACAACTCTCTGAAAGCAGGGTAATTCCAAATATTAAACAATCAGTGCCAGCTAACACCTCCCAACAAAGGATTCCCACACACAGCCAGGTTTTGAAGCTGCAAAGCTTTTAAATGTTAATCAAAGTGATTAATTGCAACATTCACACTTGCCTCCAACAGGCAAGAGTTCTTTCTGTCTTTCTCCCACCCTGGACCTTCCACAGATATATAAACCCCCCTTGCCTAGTTTCTAATATAGGTCACAACCTTTGAGGATGCATGCCATAGAAGTGGGCAAAGCATCAGGAGACAATGCTTCTGAACATTGCCTCACAGCCTGGAAAACTCACAGTAACCCAGTATCCAGAACTGTTATCGACCGCGTTTGGGGGATCGGGCCCCTTTAGAAGGAAGCCGATCCGGTCCTGAGGGAACGGACCTTGGCGAAGCCAAAAGAAGAATATAAGCCGCAATACAACCTGAAGCCTGAAATGAAGAAGGTCCGCCAAGTTGAAGGAAAATCCGCCAAGGAGGTTTTATTGAGCAATTCAGCTGAAAAGGACGCTAATAGCGATCATTCAATCTACTAGCGTAACATAGGTTTCAAATAAAGTCATATTTATACAATGTTTCGGTCTGACAGCCCTTTGAATTTCCCGCCCCGCTTCCCTGCCCATCTGGTCGCGGATAGGCTGAGAGTTGGAACGAGGCGGGCTTTCGTTTCCCGCCTTGCTCTGCTGGCCCAATGGGGAGCCGTTTTTTGTCCTCCCTCGGGCCAATCAGAGAGGAGGAGGCGGGAGCTATTGAGACAATGGGGTGACCGGACAGGAAATATCAGATTAATTCTGGCCCAGCCAATTTCTAAAGGAATTTATGACACCCATCAAGGATGTCCGGGGTCCTGTCACGTTCACAGATTTTAGATATGTCTTTGGGGCATCAGACGGGAAGTGGTGATGGTTGGTGATGAGCCGTCATTGACGGCCCCACAGGGTGCCTTCCTGCGGCGTCCTGGCCTGGGATATGACAATGTTTGCCCTGGGGGTGAGTCACCTTCAGGAATTTGGTGGCTCGCCCTATATTGTCCATGCGATCGGAATGAGATTGGATTAAACTGTGGCAGATTATCCTTTTGTTTTTGGGAAGGGAGGTCTGGGTCATAGGGCTAGAGTTCATGTTGGGGTCATAATATTTCCCATTTGATTTCATGATCTGACAATTATATGGGATAAAATGAAAATTAAAATAAAGTTGGAACATAAACCCTGCTGGGAAGAATACATATTTTCCAGGGATCCCAAAGAGTATAAATACATATAGGCAGATATATCTCGAGGAAATAAAGGGGAATCCATAAAGGGGGGTGACATTGCATAAAGGGGAATCATGAATGGTATAAGCAATAGAAAACATTTGATAAGGACGAAGTTCACAACATCTGGGGAACCCGATATGGAAATTCATACAACAGTGAGTCATGAGAGTGTCCAAGTACATAGAATATGGAAATTCACAAATACATGAGGGAAAAGAGTTCATAAGGAATCCATAGAGATGGCATGGGGGTTGCAGTCTTTGGAAGCATAGGATTTCCATAAGTCCAGGGGTAGGTTTGGGGAAGAGTGTTCTTCTCCTTCATAAAAATCATGAAAAGTATGAATGAAGCGTGGAGGGCACCCGTCCGGGCACCCCTTGGCAGCTGTAGAGGGTGAGGGTCCTTGGAGAACTATGTCTCCCCCGCGAGAGAGCGATCCCCCCATCCCCAACTCACAGAAAGGGACTAGGGATCTCTTAAAAACCATTCCGCGAGTCGCGGGGAGAGGAAAACCCGGGATAAAGCAGCAGTTTAGCTTGAAAGGAGCCGTCGGTCCCGTTTGACAGTCAGCTGTTGAGGTGCTGAAAACTGGACCGATTCCGGTTCTGCTGGTTGTCTTCGAGTCAGGAGCCTTAGAAAGGGTTAGGACTAAAAGAGGAGCGTTCTAGGGGTAATTTTGATAGAGATATGAGCCAATTTATATCGACCGCCATGTTAATCTATGGCCGAGAAATCTCATCCGGAGTTAAAGGGACGGGAGGGAGAGAAACTGCATGCAAAGGAAGGAGTCAGAGGGAGATACAAAATAACCAGATTGAGAGTGTTACTGTTAAAATAAATGTTACTTTTATTGGGGGGATTTGTTACATAGTTCAGGGAAGAGGAAAATGAAGGAAAAAAGGTCTTTTAATAATAGTCTGTTGTGGTCCCGCTCCGTTCTTTTGGTGGGTGACCGGCGGAACTCTCCGCTGCGTTTTTAAATCAATTTGAAAGCTGGGGTGACGGTCATCAGAACTGTTGAGAATGCATCGTGACTATACATTATTGCTGTATAGTCACCAATGGAGTCACAGCTGCATATCTACTGACTCAATCTTCTAATAATTTAAAAATCCTTTTGGATTTCTGAGCACTTTTTTCAAAAGGGTAATCCAGGAGGATGCCTGTAAAATCCCTAAAGGCACCAGATCCTGTCTGATCTTGGAAGCTTAGCAGGGTCAGCCTTGCAATCCTATAACGTGAAGCTGTATGAGGGATTTAAATGCTGATACGTGAAGTTACAAATACTGTATACAGATATGCTGATATACACTGAACTTTTTTAAAATGGTGACAACACACTTGTTAGGCATGGATGATTTAAAACTTCCTAATGGTAAGACCAGTTTTACAGTGGAATATGCTGCCTCAGAATGTGGTGGAATCTCCTTCTTTGGAAGAGAGGCAGGATAGTTTTGACTGTGTATTACTGCATGGCATGAGGGTTGCATTGATTGTGAATTTTTGCATGGCATCGGGTGTGGACTGAATGGCTCTTGTGGTTTCTTCCAATTCTATGATTCCATGATCTTTTAACTAAAGTGAAACTGAGTAAAACCATACCATATCATAAATCATGGATGTTTATAATAGAAAATCCGCTGTTCTGCTTATAACTTAAAATATGTAATTGATTCATTTTCAAAAACCCTCCCTGTTTCATACTCATTCCTGGGCACATGTATTTGTCAGTTAGGGAAGCCCGCCTCTCATTTTTCTTTAGATTTGTGTCTTTTTCTATACCATTGACACATCTCTAGGCCTCCAGTCTTGTCTCCGTGGATTTCCTTCTTTATAAATGCTTCATCCATTTATCAGCCTTATTCCTTCTACATACAATCCATCACTATTATGTGACGACTTTATAACAATTTCTCCCAAAGTATTTTAAGCAAATAAGTGCACAGTTAGATGCACAGATAATATACTACTTTGCTGCCTCCGTTTGCATAGCCAGAAAATTCAGGCTGGAAGATAATGTCAAATAATAAAGTCATCATATTAAACAAATACATTGCTTAAAACCATTCAACATCTTTTATGGCTTTACTGTGGAGGTAGTGAGGAGGCTTATCTTACAATTTCTATGCCTTTTGGAAATGTGTAGATTTGTAGGAGCTTAAGCTACTAATTAAAAAGCAAGTATTTAAATCTTAAGATAGTGCTTTCAGAATTTGTTTGTATGAAACAGTTGTCTATTCTTTGTGCACTATTTTAGTGGAATGATTACCTACATTAGTTGTGGTGCACCAACTATTTAGTCAACTGTTCCTGATTAGGCATTTTCATAAGGTATGCGTGTACCAGTGAGATAAAGATGCTAAGCAATTTTGTTGCTTGACAGATAAAGATATTTTCAGTATGGTGCACTAGCTAGTCTTTTTTATACCAATGCAATAGACAGGTGGCTGTACGCTGTACTGGTAGGAAGTGACTTCTCCCAGTGTCTCTGAGCAATATTTTTAAAATTAAGAAACAGTTTTTCCTTCAAACTCTGTGAACATTCTGGGGGGATAGGATGCTTTATTCTTTGTGGTAAGAAAAAATGGTCAGTCTCATATTAACTTGCAGTCATAATACATTATAATTACCATTGAAATTGATTGCAATTAAGATAGTCAGACCTGATTTTTGCATTTCATTGGGATCAACTCAGAGATTAAATCCAACACATTTAGACAAAATCAAACCATACTGAACTTTAACAGGACCAGGTAGATAATCATACAGTTATGCTATCCTTCTCAATTATTGCAAACCAAGACTACACATACAACTTGGTAAAATTTCTGGCTGCACAGCTACAAACCCATATTGGGCTCACTACGTACTACATCAAGAACTCGGTCCACTTCATAGAAAAAAAATCAGCAACCTCAAGCTCAGCACCAGTGACATTCTGATCAGCTTCAATGTGGTGTCTCTATTTACCAAGGTCCCCGTAGCAGACACCATAACACTAATCAACCAGAATTTCCTGGGAGTCATCACAGCCCTGTTTCACGATTGCCTCACTGCAAGCTACTTCCAGTGGGACAATGAATTCTATGAACAGAAACATGGAGTAGTCATGGGGAGCCCTCTCAGCCCGGTCATAGCAAATTTCTACATGGAACACTTTGAAAAACAAGCCCTAGAAATAGCACCAAAAAGGCCACTATATGGTTCAGATTTGTGGATCACCATTTGGAGCCATGGAGAAGAAGAACTAAACAAGTTCCTGGATGACCTCAACAGCATCCACCCAAACATCCAATTCACCATGGAAAAAGAAAACCAATGTCCTAGTCATTCGCAAACTTAATCAACAATTGGGCTACACAGTTTACAGAAAACCTACTCACAAGGATAGATATCTATATAAAATCTCCAACCATCACCCAAGTCAAAAAAGAAAAACTGCAGGCCAATGAATACTCCACCACAGACATTAGAAGAGCTGCAAGGCCAAGAACAAGCCACGAGAGGAAAGATAAAGATCCACCCAGAGGAAAAGTGTTCTTACCAGACTTCAAGGGAACCACTGACCGCATAGGCAAGCTGATGAAGAAACGCAACCTACAAACTATCTACAGACCCACCAAGAAAATCCAACAAATTCTACGTTCAGTGAAGGACAAAAGGGATCCTCTCACTTCTGCAGGAGTCTACCCTATACCATGCAGCTGCAGACAAGTCTACATAGGGACCACCAAACACAGCATTGCCCAAACACTAATTAAGGAACATGAAAGGCACTGCAGACTAACTCAGCCAGAGAAGTCGGCCATAGCAGAGCACTTGATGAACCAACCTAGACACAGCATATTATCTGAGAACACAGAAATGCTGGACCACTCTAACAACCACTATGTCAGACTACACAGATAAGCTGCTGAAATCCGCAAGCATGTAGACAATTTCAACAGAAAGAAGGAAACCATGAAAATGAACAAATTCTGGCTACCAATATTTTAAAAATTCTAAAATCAGGATTGTAAATAAAGAACAACACTCTGAAAACAGGAGAATTCCAGACATGAAACAATCAGGGCCAGCTAACACCTCCCAACAAAGGATTACCCCAGGCAGGAATCAGCCAGGTCTTGAAGCTGCAAATGCTAATCAAGGCAATTAATTACAACATTTCACTTGCCTCCAACAGAGAAGAGTTCTTCGTGACCGTATCTCCTACCATAAACCTGCCCGATCTCTTCGATCGTCAGGGGAGGCCCTCCTGTCGCCACTGCCTTTATCCCAGACCCGCCTTGTAGGAACAAGGGAGAGGGCCTTTTCCGCTGTGGCCCCCCGTTTGTGGAACTCATTGCCCATTGAAATCAGGCAAGCCCCCACTCTTTTAGACTTTAGGAAAGATCTAAAAACATGGCTCTTCCGATGTGCTTTCGGAGAGTAACTGTTACACACTTTTTTGTTACTCCCCCATCATCTATCCTCCAGACTGTTTGCTATTTTATGTCTCTGCTCCCCGTGGTTTTATTCTTATCTTTTTCTCACCCCAGGTTTTAACTGAGTGTTCATGCGGCCCGCCCTGTTATATTGCTTTTTTGATTTTGTGTTGTACTGTACATGATTATTTTTGTATTGTTGTAATTGTATTATGATATGTTGTTTTTATATTTTGCTATATTGTATTGTTCTGGGCATGGCCCTATGTAAGCCGCCCCGAGTCCCCGTTGGGGAGATGGTGGCAGGATATAAATAAAGTTTTATTATTATTATTATTATTATTATTATTATTATTATTATTATTATTATTATTCTTTCTCCCACCCTGGACCTTCCACCAATATATGTACCTTCCTTGCCTAGTTTCTAATATACCTCACAACCTCTGAGGATGTCTGCCATAGATGTGGGTGAAATGTCAGGAGAGACTGCTTCTGGAACATGGCCATACAGCCCAGAAACTCACAGCAACCCAGTGATTCCGGCCATGAAAGCCTTCGACAACACAAGACAACAAATGTTTTCTTGTGTAGATCCTTTTAAAGAAAAGTAAATGAAGACATAAAAGCATCAATAGATGGCAAGTATTTCCTTGTCTGAACTTCTACATTACTGAGATTTTTATTTTATTGTAGTTGGTTCTTGCTGTTATAAAACTTTATTCAAGATGATAAAACTGAAGGCTTCTGTTCTGTACCAGGATTTGTTTCCTATGAAAATATTCCTTTTAATTCATACAATTTTGTATATCATAATAGTTATGTAATGCTATCTTTTTGTCCTACCTAATGGAAAGAAGTGCCTAATTGAACTGTCCAACCAAAAGTGATACAAAATTTTTATGACACCAGACATAAAATTTCCACAGATTCATTGCAGAATAATTTATTATGTTAAATATATAGCAATCTGACTTGGAATGAAAATGGGTTTTAATATTCCAATTAATATTTCAGCAATAATCAACGTTCTCATATTTAAAATACTAAACTAGTCATATGGTCAAATCACAATGAGAACCAGTAGGGTATAAATATTAAATTTGAAAGAATGTGGTCGAACCCGGGCGGCCATCTGCATTTAGTTTAATCTGACCTGCAGCAGTGAGTTCCGCAGATCGGAAGGAGCCATGCTGAGATCAATTTGGCCATACAAGCATGCTTCAGCAACAACTTAAAATGTATCTTTTGCTCTTTCTCTGTGCCTTCCAAACTTTTAACTATGTAACAGATCCTCTAATAAAGAATCTCCTTACTCTAACCTCTCCCCTTATGGCTATTCTGTATCCTTCCTTGCACTGAAACATGATCTCCCTCCAGATCTCAGCCTCTTCGCCTTCCCCTCCCTTTCTCTCGCTCTGAGCGAACTGTGGAGCCGCGGTTTCACTCCCCCCCAGTCCCTATTTCCGGTGATATCTCCCTCATTTGGACCCCAAGCATGACCATCTTCTATACCACTAACTCAAAAGGCCTCCCCGTCAGAAGGAGACCACCCGTTCTCAAATTAATAAAGTTTTCAGAGGCAAATCAGCTGATTGTCAAAAGCTGTCAACTGTCAAAAATGGAGTTTCCTCGCGCTGCGGCGCGATTTTCTCTACAAGGATGGACTCGCAAAGGTTCAGACTACATGCTGGGTGTGGAGGGGACCACCCAGGGCTCCCTGCCTTCCATTCATGAACTGCCCTCATCTCCGGAGTGCCCCCTCCCACTGACCTTTGACCCAATGGGGCTGCTTCGCCCAGATTGTCACAGATTCAACCCCTTTTCTGAACTTTTATTTCTTTATGAATTCCATACATTAAAACTTGGGGTTTGGGATTGGGGAAATAAGATGAAATATGTTCCTACATATGACCTATGTATCCTGCATGCCCCCTTTCCCCTTTATCACCATGAAATATATTTTATATTAAAGAATGACCAAAATCTGACCTAGGAATCAAATGGACAGATAGTTGCAACACCCTCCAGAGGGGATAATCCCTCGCACCAGGAAACTGTCAGACACCCATCCTTGCATGGACAATAGATCTTTTCTTCCCCCATTAAACATCGGAGCTGGCCCATTTAATGGAAAGGTGGCCATCTGGTTCTCGGACCACTTACAATAAGGACAATCAAAGCCTATGATTGTCCCAGCTGTCAAAATGAACTGGATTTTTTCAAAAACAAATACAGCCCATCTGATCAGTACTGACTCACCGGAATCTGGCAAAGCCTGCCAGACAAATATGTATATTTGCACGCCGAGAAGCAGTTTAGAAACTACCTTGAGGGTTTGGAAAAGCTCTCGGTACTTCCTTCTGGACATTTACACAATGACTCAATCATAATCCCTCGCAAATCCCTAGCAAAACCATTGTCTTCAATTTAGCCCGCCTCCTCATTTCCGATTGATAGGAAACACCAAGGCGCCAGGAGCTCCCTGATTGGACAAGGATTCGCGCCGATCCCTCAGGGGCCAATCAGCGTGCAGGAGGGCGGGGGAATGAATAGCGCGAAAATTCAAACCTCACCTCCCATTTTCTGTATTATAAAAGTTGTTGATCTGTAATGCATGTTATGGCTCCTTGATGAACGATCGCAGGCTGTCATCTTCTTCAGCTGAACTGAATAAACAACTCGGTCTTCTTTCTTCACATCTGAGGGTGAGAATTTTTGCAAAAACCTTGATCTGTAGCGGCTCCCCCCCCCCCCCCCCCTTGCCAGGATCCTTGGACCCGCGGCCGGGGCAGGAGCGGGAATTCCCTTCACAAGGGAATTCCTTACCAAATCATAGCTCGATATCAAGTATACAAAATAAAGGTTGTCAAGAAGTTGTTGAGTGATCTCAGCTACCACAAGAGCCGCAAGTTTGGATCCCTACATGTCAAACTCCAAAAGGATCGAATGAGACACAGACTGGATGAAGGCAAAGATCAGAAGCTTTATTCTCATACTTTAAGAAATGTGTGTAAGGGTAACACAGATGAAAATCTTTGTTTGAAGAGGACTAGTAGAGTGTGACAAAATATCTTATGTGACACAAGCTTTTGTGTTCCTCAATCAATCATGATAAGCTACCATACAAGCTTCAGTATTGGGTTGCTAATGTTTCAGATCTACAGTTAAGATAACGCTGGTTGCTAACAGAAAGAAAACTACATGTCAGTGTTCCAGAGCTCTTCATAATTTTAAAATGTTTCTAAGCCTCCAAAGGTCTGGTACAAGATCTTCAGACAACATTATCACAGTCTTTGGTATAAACAAGATGGCACATGCTCTCAGACATTGATTCTGAACCTTTGGAAATGATACATGCAGCAGCAGGATTAATCCAGCAGTTGTTTATCTTGCAGGTACCAACACTTTTCAAGCCAACATCCTTAGCCGTGATCAAGCAATGTTTCACAAATGGTCTCTCTCACTCTTTCTCTCTTTCTCACAGGAAGCACTGTGTAAAATAGTATGAAGGGATTGGACATGTATAGACTGAATCATAAATACCCCAGATATTATCTCTGTTTCTTCTAGTTATCAAGATATAGATGAATATATAAGAATAGTCAAATTATCATCACTCCCTAGTAGTCAAATAAGTCTGAGTTCTCTGTTGTAAACAGAGCCACAATTTAAAAGCAAAATCCAAACAGGCTCACTGAAATAGGTCAGATAGCCAATCTCAACAGTCCAGGGTCAGAAATGCCAATTACAAGAGTCCCTAGAAAGCAGTAGATTATCCAAAAGTTTGGTTCAGAGTCAAAAACATAACGTTCAAACAAACAAAGATGCCAGAGCTCCAAAATTACCAGAAGTCCTTGATTTACAAATCATTAAACAGCAGAGTCAAGTACCAGGAGGAGAGCAAACAGGCTCTTTCTTGGACTCAAACTAGGAACAACATTGTCCACCATAAAGCACCCAACACTGAGGTTTATATCTTAGGATCAGCTGTTGCTTGATTAATGATGGTTTCTTAGCTAATCTGAGGCCTGTAATGCCCTGCCCGCTCTTTCCTATACTCTAGAACAGTGATTCCCAACCTCTTTTTGACCAGGGCCCACTTTGAATAGGGCCCACTTGACCAGGGCCCACTTTGACCGGGGACTATTTTGACCAGGGACCACTTTCTTACATTAGTACTAAAAGGGTTACAAATCAGTTTTGGTCAACTTTAGATTCGGTTTTGGTTGGGGCTGGTCAGCTCTGCAGAAAGGAGAGGAAATAAAATAAAATAAAGAGGAAGGAGTTTCACGGACCAGATTTTCATTCTCACAGTCCACTGCTGGGCCACAGTCCACAGGTTGGGAACCACTGCTTTTAGAATTATGGGTATGTTTAATCTTTCCATAGCATGCTCAGATGTGTTTGCTTCAATTTTCTCCAGATGGGCTTGCTCAAAGTGATGGGGAGTGTTTGCTTCTGCTAAAGGTTCGTCTTCAGCAGTGGCTGAGCTAGGCAAGGCAGACTACTGGGAACTCCTGACTTCCATCTTGTCTACTGGCCATTCTAGCAACTCCTCATCCTCACTATCCAAGCTGACCATGAGAGTCTCCTATCTGTCTCAATGTCACTAAATCTTGACCAGATTTTTTGATCCACTGTTAGGGCACAGTGAGCCACTATTTGTATTCTTTGTGCTCACTATTTGAAGGATTCACTGGTCATAGATCTTCAACTTCTACACGTTCTGAATGTACAAAGGAAACCCATCATCTCTCACATCCCATGATTATTAGTGATAGTTTTTCTGGTTTCACTTCTTCAGTCAGAGTGCTGGCCATTCTTTGAGCTATTTTGTATTTTCTACTATATTCCAGGGAGCAAGGTCTCACCTTTATGTCCATCAGTCATGATATTGCTCTAGTCAATCCAATGCTAATGGATGCTGTTTTATGAGGGCAGTTTTGTCTTCAAATTCTGCTTGACATGCACTACAACTATTGTGTGAACTTCCTAATCACCCATTTATGTGGAGCACAAATATCACAAAGGAGAACATGTTACCTTTTTGTGTGGTCATTTGTGCATTCATACAGCCCTCCCTTCTCCCTTTTGCAGGTCCAACATCTTCAACTAAGAAACTGGGGATGAACAATTCGGTATGGAGGAACATGTGTATCATGTTCCTGGCATAAAACCTTGTAAAACCTGTGTACAAGATAAAAAAGCTCACCTCATATTTCAAATAGCTTTGCATTGTATGATAAAACTATTGCATTTCATTACCCATATGAATTGTCATATTCTATGGGATTGAGTTAAATGCAATAATGGAGCAAAAATGCCATCAGAAGGAACTACTCTGCCTGCAAATTCTGCCTTGAGTCCCCTCGGGGAGAAAAGGGTTTAAATAAAATCAATAACAATAAAAATAATTCCACCTAGTACAGACACCTAAAGAATCAGAAAATGAACCAAAAGGAGGTTGTACTTTGGATCTGAACCAAAGTGAAAGGCCTAAACAAACTTGATTGCTTCTTGAAATGTACAGTGTTCCCTCACTTACCACTGGGGTTAGGTTCCAGGACCACCTGCAATAAGTGAAAATCTGCAAAGTAGGGACACTATATTTATTTTAATATTTATACATTATTTTAGTAGTTATACACTATGTCAAGTCTTTGTCAAGCAATCGTGTGTTCATAAATCGCCTCCTTCTCCCGTTGCCGCTTGGGCTCCGTTTCTCTCCCTTTGGCTTCTCCTTCCTCCCTTCCTTAGGCTGTAAATTGTAATTTTTTATGATTTGTAATAGTCTTTTAGAGTTTATTAAAAAAAACGCGAAACAGCGAATCCGCCAAAAGTGAACCGCGAAGTAGTGAAGGAACACTGTATAGCAATTTTTGTTTTGTTTCTGTATATACATCTAGTATAGAGTATAGATTTAACTACAGTTCAAAACTAGTACCAATCTTCCTGTAGATGTAAGCATTTTTCTTTTTGGTTGTTTTGGTCAATCTTTATTTTAAAATGTCAAGCCAATGTGAACTTTGCAGTGTTCAACTCAGGGTAATGCATTTTATTGTTATGGAAAGGAAAATACATTTGAAAACTTATTTTACATGAGCCAGCATAAATTGTGAGTTGTTGCTTAATACTATATGTCTGCATTCAAAATGCATTGAGCTAAAAAGAGAACCTTCATACTAATGTGATTGTGCTGGTGGTTGTCAGGAGGTGAGAGGGGAATTTAACTTTCAGGAATGATTGACAAGTTATAATAACAACAGTAAAATCCTGTGCTCCAGGGGCATTGAGCCTGAAGTTTTATTAAATATCTATTAAAAGAGAAATCATATACAGAAAAAAAAATGGTACAAGCCTAGCATTTTCTAGCTGTTTTGTGATTGTATAATGCAGAACAGCAATCATGTAGACTTATACTCAAGCATGTTTAATTAAAATTGGTATGATTCACTTGCTGGTGTTTTTGTACAAAATTGTGACCAAAAATGAAAGGCTGTCTTCCACATTCTGTACAAGGGCTTGTGTATGGGTTGAACCAGACAAATATGTGTTCATTCCTAATATGTTAAAGAAAATGTCAAAGAAATCTTGGCTCCTGTTCTAATTGTTCAATTTCTAAAATATATGGTGGCAGTACTTGGCATGGAATTAATGCATGACAATATTACTATAAAGGTGCACTTGAGGTTGCTGTAACTGGTGTAATCCTTTAGTTTTATTTACACTTCCTGATGGGCAATTGAGTCATACAGAATTTGGCTTCCTGGCGATCTCCTATTTCTTCAGAGGCACTGGACATAGGCATATGTCTTCTGAAATAGGCACACACACACACACCCCATCCCACTTAGGTAAGGAGTTGTACAGTCAGCCCTCTGCATTCACAGGAGTTAGGGGCACAAGACCACTGCAAAAGTTGAGAAACCATGAATAAAAATGCTGTACTTTTACTTGATCCGTTTTTGATTTAAATGTTTTCAGTGCAACTAGAACCTAGATAGCATTTTAATCAAATCTGTGAATATCAAACCCATAAATATAGAGAGCCAACTATATTCCAAAGTATTCTGTGGATGCTTATACATTTCACTACAAATGTCTACATTCAACTTGTATTTTGTCTGTTGAGAAAGCATAGCAAAAACTCATAGTGAGAGGATGCATTTGCAAAGCAGATGCCTATGATACATTTTCATGTCTCATATGCACCTGCTTGGTGCTTACAGTTTATTGTGAAATTTGACATAGTACAATATTTTGGGAAACCCTGGATATGATCGTATAGGAAGAAATACAGGCTATTAATTAATTAATTAAAAGATTGTGTCATGTAATACAAGAAATATTTTGTATTGCTATCTACATTTTTTCTTAAGCCAAGAGTGCTGGTATAGAACTATTTTTCTTTATCAACATCTGTAGCAAAAATGGCCTTGAACATTTCTCATATAGCAGCAGTTAAATGATTACCCAGGGTAACAATAAGTACTTGGATATGGAGGCCATTGGAAGGATAAATCAAACATAAAAGAAGCATTACGGGCTGATGCCCTTCATGAAATAGATCAGTGGTTCCCAAACTTATTTGGCCTACCGCCCCCTTTCCAGAAAAAAATATTACTCCGTGCCCCCTGGAAATTGATTTTTAATTTTTTAAATAGCAATTAAACAGAAAGATATGCATTAATGTTTCTACCTTTTTTGTAAAATATAGTAAAGAAAGTTGTAAATTAGAAACATTGACGTTTGAAATTATGAAGCTATTTTTTGAACTCAGAAGAGAAAGGTAATACAAAAAAGTGCACCTGTGGCCATCACCGCCCCCCTGGATCGCTGCAGCACCCACCAGGGGGCGGTAGCACCCATCATGGGAATCACTGAAATAGATGATCTCATCCAAACCATGTAACTGTTTTAAATTTTGGACTAATCTTTGTGTGATGCCACTGTACTAATTTCAGGTATCTTATATACTTGTGCATTAATCAACTTTGTATATAAGTCCTCACCCGCTCTTAGTTTTCTGCAGCTGGTTTGCTTGTATCTTCAGAGAATATGGTACAAAGGAAGCAGTGGGGAATAAGCGGGCCAGGCAAATGGGCAGGTCGTGAGTAGTCCATTCAGTAAGAACCTATCCTTCTTTCTCACCTTGCCCAGCCATTCAAAAAGGCCAGAAGCCTATAGAATTTTGGCATACATTTTTTTTACTTATACACAAGTATAAATTCTATAAACCTTGAACCTAATCCCCAGAAAAGTAGGCCACCTGATTGAGCTGTTTCTAGCAATATGTCTTTTGTTGCTAGCAACGACAATCTAATCTGTTTAACTCAAAGTTTGTGCAGTGGGTGAAGAGTTTGCGGGAGCAAATGGAAGTTTACTACTGAGTCAATTAGTTATTGGCTTGGGAAAGTTATCATGTGATAGCCTAGCCAACTTTCCTGGATTGGTTGTAGAAGACAATGCATGGTTGTAGAAGACATAATGGTTGTAAAAGACAATGCATGCTGAAAGATTTTGTGGACGTTGATAGTAGTTCTCAGTTGTTCTCCATTTTTACAGAGATCTAATGGATATATGCTGGGGCTGCAGGAGAAAACTTGATCCTTGTGGAACCATTTTGAACTGACAGCTGCTTGCAGACAGTTTTAGATATATGTGGATGCACTTGCTATCTATATCTTTCAAATGACCTGCACTGGCATGTATTTGCTTCCCCCACCCTCTCTATCATGCCAGACTGCTGAGAGAGAGTGAGAAAGAAAGAAAGAGAGAGAGAGAGAGACTTGGCAGTTGTCATTCATTATTTCTGCTGCTGAGTATGGAGTTGAGTATTTTGTGCTAAAAGCACATTACAAATATCTTTACCTAATTCTAAGCTAAGAGAATTTGTGGTAAGCACCCTTTTTGAGTAATTTTTATGTGTATGTGTGTGTGTGTAATACTAATTGGACAACAACATCTGTTTTATGTGGTATAATGCCAGTCCTCTTCAGTGTATTTGTTCAGAATTGTATTGGTTTTGGATGTACCTTAGAGATAATTTGCTTTGGCAGCATTTCTGATACTTTCAAAATTGAATTCAGTATTGAAATCTTAATCTGAAAGAAACAGAGCAGATTGGATTAGAAGATTTTTATTTTGGGGTTTATTGTGTGAAATATGATCTATTCTGTGTAAAGAATAATTGGGAGTTGTTTTCATTTTTAGAACTTAATTTTTAAAGATACATTGTTGGCAAGATTAACTGCTGCTGAATTTGCCACTTGTTTCAAGAAGGTATGGCTCTGAAGAGAGACATCTGCAAAAGCAGGATAAAAAAGGTTGACTAAAACGTGTAATTAAAATATGTAGTAAGAATGCTTCTGCCTGGATTATAATGGGAGTGAAACAGCTGCATAGCACAAACTCCCATGTGATACTGGAGTACACACATTCCACTGGAAGAACAGCTTTTGGCCAGGCAAGTGCACACAGCTTGAAGAAGGATGTACCCACCTTCCACCCCAAATTGTGTTTATCATAATGTGTAAAGTCTTCCCCCAGCTGAATATTTTAAAAAAATATTTTATTAAGGGAAACAATGAAATATGAGCATCCAGTAGCAAGCTACATATTAGTCATTCACAAATTTAGAGTGGAAATCAGAAACGAAGTGTTTGTGTTAACTGCAA
Source organism: Anolis carolinensis (assembly GCF_035594765.1). Classification (NCBI taxonomy): domain Eukaryota; kingdom Metazoa; phylum Chordata; class Lepidosauria; order Squamata; family Anolidae; genus Anolis; species Anolis carolinensis. The sequence goes on from NC_085841.1 coordinate 238,252,185, forward strand.
AAGGTTCACCTTTGTGATTTGATTGGATCACAGCATGTTGTGAGTAAAAAGTATATTTGAGCTTAAGGACAGAATTAGGTATTTACGAGGGTTGTCTTGTGGTTTAATATTTTAGTGCCCTTTGTAGTAAATTGAAGTTGGGAATGGCTCCTTTTTTACACATGTGATCTCTGGTTCTGTCTCCACTTCTGTGTTTCCTCCTGGCATTTTATTTCTTTTCTGGTAGTAGTAAAGAAAATATAATTTACAAAAACTATAAAAGTATGCTTGCAAGATGAAAGATCTCAGGAGAAAGGGTGTGTGTGCAAAAATGAAGCAAATAATTAAAACGTGCGTATTTACTTAATGACAACTTTAGTTCAAAAAGTGTCAAAATGCACATTGTCCTCAACGTGAGTCCTGTGACATCTCTGTATCAATGTTTGCACATTGAAAGAAGTGGGTGGGGTTGGAAGAACGTTTGAAATAGGCAGAAAGAAAAACTGATAGCTCAACTGTAGCTGCAATGTACTATGCCTCTAGGATGGTGTGGGTCACTTCAGTAAGAGCTTCTTCACAAGGCTTTTGCAAAAGTGTGCAAGCTGCATGGCTTTTACCCCCAAGCCAAAGATAGCCTGAAAAGGAGCCCATGCAGGCTTTTAAGTTGTTTAAAAAGTTAATAGATCTATGTAGTAATGTTAAATTAGATACATATTTCTAACCACGTAGTTTTCCTTCAAAAAGTTTTAGTATTTCTGATTTCATCTGCCTTACACTTCTTACTTCATAAGTCTTGAAGATTCAAAATATTTTGTTCTCACAAGCAAGGAGAAATAATTTCATTGCCTCCCATTCTGTAAAGAAAATAAATACTTTAGCACAACCAGTAATTTATAAACCCTAAATTTCAGGTATTTGGTGCAGAAAGGCATGTGTATTTTTGTCTGCTGGAACTGGAGATGTTTTAGGACCGTTATCCATTCCCTGATTTTGCACATGGGTTATTGTGCAAAAAAAAAAAAGCAACCCTGAAAAAAATCTATACATAAAATTGCAATCTTGTACAACAAAAATCATTCAACTATTTTTTTGTGTAAGATTGCTGGATTTTGTGCAAAAATGTGCAAAATTATTGTATTGTAACATTTTGTTGTATAATATTGCTGTGTTTGGTTTTGTTTGACAGAAAATGGCATTCTTGTACAAAAACTCATTGGAAAAACCAGCAATTTTGTTCATAATTCTCGTACAAAATACATGTATTTTTGTACAGAACAGTTTCCCAAAATTGGATGCACGATTGCTGCATGAGAACTGCACAAATGTCTTACCATTGTATTATTTTTCCTAACAGGAAACAAAAATTATGATTGTCTTTTCTGTTTCTAATGAAGGTACAAAGTTTACTTCATTAAAAAACGAAACAATTTTTACACCAATCCCAAGGTGTTTCTGTCTGGGATGTTGCACTCACCATGAACAATCTCCAATGTATACTCCTTTCAGTGACATCAAAAAAGACACATCTCTGTTAGCAACAACACTTGTACAAGCTAAATCTATAAAAATTGGTCTTCTTCACAACTATTAAAGATACAGGAGCCTTCTCTTTTTTCCTGCAGTCACTGTAGGCATCGGTGAATGATAACCATTTATGTTGTTAGTCAGAAGGAAATCCAGAACAAAGCAAGTCTGCCTTACAGGGTTGTAAGGGTAAGTTTGGTCCAACATCCCTGGTTTGTACTAACTGCCAAGCAGCTTGATCATTTCCTTGCCAGACAAGCTTCCTTCCTTTAATTCCAATGACACAGAGTCCTCATAAGACTCTGAGATACCGCCACTACGAGAGACACCCTTTCTGCTCCTCTGCTATGCAGGTGTCTGTTTAGCCGTACATTCCATCCTAGCTCACTTCCTGTTCCAAGCTGTGGTAGTGTCCTATTTCAGTAATCGGGGAAGCAATTCTAGTACACAGAACTATTTGAGCACTTGGGTATCTTCTGATGACAGGAATGAGAGCCAGGAGGGTATTATTAGAAAAGTGTTTGGCATGGTAGAGTGAGGAGTGTACTTTCTAGACAGATTTGTACCCTGGCCAAAGGAGTTCAAGAGCTGGTCGATTTGCAAACAGGAAGGAAAAGAAGTTGAAGAAAAGGTAAACCTTTGGCAAACCCATGAATTTTATTAAGGTTTCCTTAGACAAGGAATCCTCAGAGGTGGTTTTGCCAGTTACTTCCTATGCAATTGAGCCTACAGAACCTGATAGTGGTGGCTTCCCATCTAAATATTAACAAGGAATAACCCAGAATAACTTCCAAAATTAGATGGAATCTGGAGTCTTTAGGATATTTAAGCCCTGTACACACACATCACAATAAATCTCCAGGATATGCTTGAGCATCACCTCCCCTCCCCATTCCCCAACTCACCTCAGTGGTTTCTTGGTCCAGAGCAGGGAAGCATCATAATTCTTTGGCAAAGCCAACGAGACAGATGGGGAAGAGATGAGAAATCTCACTATTCTTTTTCTGAGCCTTTAAAAAATTTCTATTTTAATTTTGTAGACATTAGAATATTTATTCTCTTTTTCAATCAGCAGTTGGTTGAATGTGCAAATTCCAAATCTACAGGTAGGGAGGGTTCACTGTATACACAATTTGATGGGTTTAGGACAATGTATAGAAAGCCCTCAAGTTACAAACAAGAGAAGTTATGTAGGTTTGTTCTTAAGTTGAATTCATATGTAAGTCAGAATAGTGGAATTCCAGATATAGATATAGATATGTATAAGCTTTGAATAGCATAGGGAAGGATTAATACCCCTGCGGTGTTTGTTTTGCTGTCTCTTCCCCTGTTCAGAAGATTTCACTTCAGTTTCTGTCTGTGTAATGAATGGATTTTGAAAAAAAAAAGGCTTGTTGTGGAAACAGGGATTGGTGATGATGCTTCAGTGGAGATGCCCTTTCGCCGGGGTAACTCTTTCAGGAGTGAATTTTCCTTCCAAGGCGTAGATTTCTTTCACTTCCTGTTGTCTCATCCCTATTCTTAACTATGAGTCATTTGTAAGTTGCCTGTTTGTAATTTGGGGACTGCCTGTATATCTATTATGTTTTCTGTGAGATCTTAATGTGAGACAGGCAAATTTTGCACCTGCCACATGTGTTATGAGCCAGTTTTTGGCAACTGGTATGAATGTGTGAAAGGAGCTCCCGATGGCGCAGCGTGTTAAAGCGCTGAGTTGCTGAACTTGCAGATGGAAAGGTCACAGGTTTGAATCCAGGGAGCAGAGTGAGCACGCACTGTTAGCCCCAGCTTCTGCCAACTTAGCAGTTCAAAAACATACAAATGTGAGTAGATCAATAGGTACCGCTCCAGCAGAAAGGTAACAATGCTCCATGCAGTCATGCCGGCCACATGGCGTTGGAGGTGTCTACGAACAACACTGGCTCTTCGGCATAGAAATGGAGATGAGCACCAACCTCCAGAGTTGGACACAAGTGGACTTAATGTCAGGGAGAAACCTTTACCTAACCTATGAATGTGTGAAATAAAGCAATGTCATTTTAAATGTGTTTCTACTGGGTTTGAAACTTGATTGGTTGGTGGCTAATGCGAGATGATTTGATTTTCAGTTTTATTCCAATCTCTTTCTTTCTATTCCATCTGCAAATAGATGCATTTTATGACTTAAAAAAGGAATGGAAGGAGGAATTTAACAGCATCTTAAACTATCTTGTTTTTCATGTGGCATGAACTTCATGGAAATCAGTCCACTTCTTCAGATGCAGTAGAGAGTGACATTATAACCTCAGATTATAAAGCTTACTTATAGAGTTGTGGGAGTGAGATAGAATGTAAAATGATCCAGAAAGATGCAAAATCATGTCTTTGACCCTATACAGTTTAAGGTCTGGGTGAGGCAATTCAGCTTTTTACAGTGGACAGTTAATGTTGATATGTGGAAGCAATCAATCTGGTTGTCAAAAGTCTATTTTCCTGAGTTCAAAACTCTCCCTGAAAATACTATTTTTGTTATAGTTGCTGAAGCAAGGGCTCTTGTATAAATATGTGTAGTGTGCCATGAAGCCAATATATTTGCTCATACTGTACTTCTGCTAATGGATAGGAATGGGTGATTATAATTGAATTCAGCTGTTTCTCTTATTAGTCTCCCTTTGTAGTTTTGATTTTGACCTGTAAACCCCTTACTGCATGACCAAGAAAGTTGAAATGTTCTACAACTGCCTTTTGAGTATTGCCCCTTCGAGGGAGATAAAGTGGAGTATAAATAAATAAATAATATCAGATTTGTGTCCATTTGTTGTTGTTGTTGTTGATGATGATGATGATGATGATGATATCAGATTTGAGTCCATGTATTGTTCTGGGTAGAGATGATCTGTTTTTCAGAGTAGAGTATGGACGGGTATTGCTGGCATGGCATGTCATATATCACGTTGGAGGAAAAACAAGTAAATGCACCTCTAATGTTGTGGGTGATGTTATTGGGCTGTTAATATTGCTCTCAGAGTATATGTTGGGATAACATAGAATTTCAGTTTTCTCTACTAGTAGGACTCCTACTACTCCTAAGATTCCACAACATTGAACCATGGCAGTTAAAGTTGTGTCAAACTGATTTCTACAGTGTAGATGTACTCAAAGTCTCTGTAGTCAGAGGTGGGGAAAAGTGCTAGCTAAAGCCCTCAGTTACTTCCCAGTAAATTACTAAATCATGGGGGTGGATTAGTGGGTGCTGGCAGTTGATAAAATTCAGGAGCCCCCATACTTGCTCAAAAGCAAGAGATGGGGATGGGGTCCATTATGTCACATAAATACTTATTTTATGTAAGACTTGTTTAAAATCTATCTCCACCAGCCATTTTCCCATTTAGTTTATGCATTTGAGAATAGCCTTCTTTTCATTTTAAAAAATCTCTCTTCTTTAGTCACTCTGACAGCAAGATATGCAGAAAGCTTGAAAATATAAAATCTAGATGTAAACTCAGAATTGTCTGCACTTTACACTCATAACCCCAGGAGTCTTCCAGCCTGAGATATTCCTGCTGGGTAAGAATACAGATAAAATATGGAAAACGTAATCTCATAGGTTAGCTAAAAGGAAGTTTCCTCATAATCTGATACATTTGGAATGTGCATTTAGTGATAGTTATGTGAGAAAACTCATTCACACCATCCGACTTTATTGTCTCTTGGCTGTGTTGTGTGCGATCAGTGATCAGATGAGAATTTACTAAATTGTGTGAGTCATTAAATCCTTATTAGCAGCTTAAACATAGACTCTTACTCATAATTCCACGTTTAGCTCTGCTGGGCCAATTTCTCTACTTAAGAAGCTCTGACCAATTAAATGTTTGTTACTAATTTCTGTGAAGGCCCCACTACAACCATTGTGAAGGAAATCAATCCTGAAAATATAATGCGCAAAGTCTTATTGAAATAAATTGAAAATACATCTTCAACATTATGCTTAGATTATATTGATCTCAGTGGAAATTACTGTTGTTTGTATATTTAATATTTCACTTTTCTTCTGCCATAGGACTCCATAGTTGTTCTCATTCTGTCATTGATCTTGGTCAGTCAGTTTGATGACATAATATCTATTCTGTGTCCTCCTTTTCCTTAATATATTGCAGGTATAATAACACCAAAGAGATAGTAATACCAAGAATGAGAGAAAACAAATGTTCATTAGCAATTAATTCTGCTGTGTTATCATTCCTGTTTTAAAATAATAGATGGACTGCCTCAGCACTGCAGACTAAATTTTGGGTTTTATTGATGTATCAGGAAGGAGGAAAACAAGTTAAATTTAGGTGTGTGTATTAGGCAGTCTTTTGTCTTTTTCTTTCACACAGTCATTTCTGAGTCTTTGTGACCTCATGGACCAGTCCACGCCAGAGCTTCCTGTTGGCTGTCACCGCCACCAGTTCCTTCAAGGTCACACCAGTCACTTCAAGGATACCATCTATCCATCTCGCCCTTGATCCGCCTCTCTTCCTTTTTCCTTCTATTTTCCCCAGCATCATGATCTTTTCCAAGCTTTCTTGTCTTCTCATGATGTGGCCAAAATACTTCATCTTTGCCTCTAGTATCCCTCCCTCCAGTGAGCAGTTGGACATTATTTCCTGGAGGATGGACTGGTTGGATCTTCTTGTGGTCCAAGGCACTTTCAGGATTTTCCTCCAGCACCAAAGTTCAAAAGCATCTATCTTCCTTCACTTAACCTTCCTTATGGTCCAACTCTCACAACCATAAGTTACTATGGGGAATACCATTGCTTTAACTATATAGACCTTTGCTGCCAGTGTGATGTCTCTGCTTTTCACTATTTTATCGAGGTTGGCCATTGCTCTTCTCCCAAGAAGTAGACGTCTTCTGTAGAAAAATAATTTTAAATTGCAGAACATATAGAACACTGTATAGATTGCAAAAGGGCTGGACTAGCTCGACTACAGCTCCCTAGACCATGAGGAAGCCAGAATTCCCAAACCTATCCTTTCCCTCACTGGAATGTCAGTAGTAATGAATAAATTATTTGATTCTCATAGACTTTGAATAAGGGCTCTCAAATCCTGTCTGCCATGTTTCAGTCCTTTGACAGACTCTCCATGCAAAAGACTGACCATGCATTGCAGTGCACATTGTTCTCTGTGTTGGTAGATGGATTCAAGATGTGTGCAGGCACAACTTACAGTTTCTTTCCCTACCAATCACCTGTTAGCAATTGCATTCTGTGAGGTTGACTGTCAGGGACCATTGGTCTGAAAGTTAAATGGAACTTCACATCAATGCCTTCACATTTTTTGGCTGTTATAAAGCCTTCAGCTCCTTCAAGCAGATGCTGTGAGGCGGGGAAGTTCAGGTAGTTACAAACAATATCATGGTGGTCTTTTACTTAAACAAATCGGGGGGGGGGGGCACACAATCACCACCCTTCTGCACTTTACCATAGAACTGTGAGGATGATACATTCCAGGAGGTAGCTTCCCTTCTGCAACTCACCTTCTGGGAGAGGGGACCACTGGCAAATGCGCTGCGCATAGGGTATCTCTGTTCTTTCGTGAATAAAAACTGCACATGGGCAATCTCCAAAATATATTTGTACTGTTTGCATCACCTCAGAACAGGCATCTCTTCTGCTTCAGAGCCCACAAAGAAGTAGGGTCTTCCAAAGATGGGTTTCTGTGCAACTGGGATAAACCTGTTGTATACACTTTTTCACTGTTCCCTCTTATCACCAAAGTGTTTGCAAAGATCAAACAGGATAGAACCCAATGCATACTAATGATACTGGGGGCTCAGCCAATGGTGCTTTGAGACTTTACTACATCTCTTCCAAGCACAATGTCAGGTGTTGTTATTACATCAATGAAGGTTTATGAAGAACAGAAAACCAATGCCCTGGAAGGTCTTTCTGTCTGCTCTGCCTCTGTTAGGTGCTTTGTGGAAGTGGTGTACAGACTGTCTTCTCAGGGCTCTTCCAAACAAGCCCAAAATGTGGGACCTGTCTCGGTTTCACCTGAGGTGTCCAAATGACTGAAACCCAGGAGGAAGAGGGTTATTTTAGAAAGGCCCTGAGTGTATTTATGCCTATAACTGGACTATGTTCTTTGAATTCCTCAAAATTGAAAGAACTTCCTCCAAAGAAAGCACAGATTGCACATATGTTGGATGTTTTAGTCTTCTTGTCGGATAAGGGCTTGTCAGTACCTACCATAAAATGTTATTCGTCAGCTATCTCTTGGCACTTCCAACATCTTGAATGGTCTTCACATTTGAGGCCACTCTGCTTAAAGACATCCTGGAAGTATACAAATCCAACACTCACATGTAGTTGCATCTACTTCTCAACTGGGTTTAAGAACTACTTCTATCTCAACTGACTAAAGCCCCTTCTACACTGCCATATACAATCCAGATTATCTGCTTTGATTTGGATAATATGACAGATTAGACTCATATAATCCAGTTTTTTGTCGTATCAGAAGCCGCTTGAGAAACTGCAAGTAATTTCAGGTATGAGAGAATTGGCCGTCTGCAAGGACGTTGCCCAGGGGATGCCTGGATTTTTTGTGTTTTACCATCCTTGTGGGAAGCTTCTCTCATGTCCCTGCATGGGGAGCTGGAGCTGACAGAGGGAACTCACCTGCTCTCCCCGGATTTGAACCGCTGACCTGTCAGTCAGCAATCTTCCCAGCACAAGGGTTTAACCCAGTGTGCCACCAGAGGCTCCATATAATCCAGTTCAAAGCAGATAATGTGGATTATCTGATTTGATAATCTGGATTATATGGCAGTGTAGAAGGGGCCTATAAAACCATTTAATCCTGTGGCTTCATGTGACCTCAGGCTACTCACGTGGAGGATGATATATCTTTTTGTACTTACCTTGATCACAGAATTCTATAGAATCCTGCAACTGATCTGGAATGCTATCTCCATTTACTAGATACTCACTGGAGCCCCTTCTACACTGCCATATAATCCATATTATCTGTTTAGAACTGGATTATGAGTCTACACTGGTATATAATCCAATTTAAAGTAGGTAATCTGGATTTTATATATTGGTATAGAAGGAGCCTGGGTCTGGTCTTCTATATTGATTGTTTGCCTTTTTTCAAGAAGACACAGAGACTTTTTGTCTGTTACTTATCTGCCTAAAAGGACTTCCTGTCTCACCACAATATCTTTCCAAATGTGGTTTAGCAACCATTTATCTGACCTATTAACTTGCAGACAAACAGCCTCCTGTGCAAGTGAAAAGTCGCTTGATTCGGTTGATGGTGACATTGGCAGTTTCCTTGTGAGGGATCCCTCTGCATAACATTTCTAAAGCTGTTACTTGTCTGTTTCATTTTTGTGCTACCTTTCTCCCAGAGTAAATCCCAAGGCAGCTTCCAAAAACTATCAATTAAAATAATACAATAAAAAAATAAAACAAATATAACCATATAAAAGAGTATAAAACATTAAAAATAAATGATAGTTTTAAAAGATGAATAAATATAAAATATATAATTTCTCACTGAGACCCTCAGTCTGAGTCTGGGTCACTTTGAATCTTATATTTTCAGAAAGTGGCAGAGTCAAAAGTATTACATATTTCTCCTTCCTTCTTCAATGTGAATTCTTAGTGCCTTTCTCCTCTTTGGCAAAGGTGAAGACTGCCACTCAGTTTTGATGATTTTACCATCTTTGTTGCAACTGAAAGTTTTTCCTGATACAACTTTAAGCTGAAACCATTTTTAGGTGTTTTAAACTCTTTCTCATTTAACATTAAACATTATCTTATAATAACTTGAAAATTGGATCAGAATGTGAGCTTGCATCTTGATTTCATTATCTTTGGTTGCTTTAGTAGCATGTTGGAAAGAGCAGTGCACCTGCTCTTTGGCTTATTCTACTACTGAGTTTTAGTTTGTTTGAAGATAGAATTGTTTACACCTTAGATTTGAAACTAGCATTACGTTGTTTGCAAGCCTCCCAAATGCTTCACACAATGGCAGACTGTGTCAGACGAAATACAATCTTCCTGTAAGTTATACCCCCACCTACCGGGCACAGTTAACTCTGATGCATTTAAAGATCTTGGTGGCAGCTGCTGCAATATTTCATAACATGCAGGAGCCAAGAGTTAGAAACGTGTATGTGTTAGTTTTAGTTTGTAGCTTCCTAGAATTGTGTTGTAGTGTTTGGGGGTATCTGAATGTTTGTTTTGGTGGCAGTGGGAAACTACGTGCCTGTTTTTATAAAACAGGTAACTCTTTGGTTTGCTTCTCTTCAGGGCCTTTTTCATGTTAACAAAAGGAAGAACAGCAGCAAAACATCCAGAACATGACATCAGCAACTGATTTTGATCATTTGGAGATTCAGCAGCAGTACAGCCGGATCAATGCTCGCTGGGATGCCTCTGACGATGAGCTGGACAATGACAACAGTTCTGCAAGGCTATTTGAGAGATCCCGGATCAAAGCTCTGGCAGGTACGCATTACATACATCGTGGAAATATTTATGTGTGTGCTTATTCCTCACTTCTGTTTCTTTATTGGAGTGACAGCTCATTTAGATGGAACCCATTCTTTACTGCTTTTCGTTTGTTTAAAAAATGAATTAAAGAGCTCAATTTCTTTACAGCAAGCCTTGAACTACTTGCAGCTCAGTGAGCCAAATACAGTCAACCAGCTTCATATTGCAGCTCTTCGGTTACAGTATTTGGCAACCCCCTGACGTATTAATAGTCCCAGGCAGAAAAGAAAAACAAGATCTTTATCAAGATTCTTATTATTTAGGAGCTTGGTAGGGTGCATTTTACCAGATATCTTAAAGGCTCTTTTATTATTTTAGGCCTGTCTTCAGGGCTAAGTTTATTATTTTAAGTGTTGATTATTTGACTCTTAATAATTCATCTCACTTGGATAGTGTCTGCACAGAAAATTAAGTGAAGCACTGCAAATCAGTACTGAGATAACACATTTCTTGTTAATGGTTCTTTGCCCCTCTTTTCTCTTAAGAGATGGAAGAGGAGGAATGAATATAAATTAAAAGCCATAACAATCTACTATTTTTATCTGGCTAGGGAAACTTAGAAAAGTACCATAATAGGCTCCAGATTTTGTGTAAAAATTTAAAAGGGGGGGGGGTAGTTCTTTTGGGGTTCTGGAGGGCCAACTAAAATTGAGTATTAGGTATAATTTTATATAATTTAATATTGGCAGCATAACTGCACTTTACAATAATACTAATATTTATATTCAGTTTGACACATAAGCACAATACTGAAATTTTCATGCATCTAATGAGGTGCCAATGCAGAACCTCCTCCTCTAGAAACTGCAGGTCTTCTCCTGCTCTTCCTCCAAACCCAACCAACAAGTTCACCCCATTCCTTAGGCTTTATCCACCCCTAGGCCAAACCAGAATTTCTAAAGGGTATATAACAACACAGTAGCCATGTATTGTATTATATGTACTATTGTGTCTTAAGGTCAGCTCAAACTGAATCCAAATTCCTCTCAGCCTAGAGCTGCTGGAAATTACATCGGACTGCCCTTACACTGTTCTAACTGTACTGCCAATGTGGGGTTGGAGGAGACTTGGATGTGGAGTAATTTGGCTCTCACTTCCCTTCCTCGCTTCTTTTTTGGGCTCTGCTGGTGGCAGTTCTTAGCCAGTAGAGCAGTTCTGGAAACAGATTCCTCTGTTGGTATATCCCTGAGATCAAATGACAGTAGGGCTGTTTCTGCCATCAGAGAACACTTGGCAGTAATCCTAATCCTTTACACTTTTGAATTTACTCTATACTGTTATATGCTTACAATAAAACATTCTATTGGCCACTTAAAGTATTTGTGCAATCATAAAATACAGACATCAGCCATAAAACATTAAAAGAGGAGCTTTAAGCAGAATTTTAGAGAATAAAATATTTCAGAAATCTGAGGACATTTCAAGCCAGTGAAAAGGGTACTTATCAAACATGAGAATTGCAACAAAGTAGTTGCTAGGCTAGAGAAAACATCCCACTATGGTAGAAGGGTCAAACTCATTTTAATTGAAGGCCATATCAACCTTATGATCGCATTCAAAGGGCCAACTGTATGTATATATAATACTAGCTGTGCCTGGCCACGCGTTGCTGTGGCGAAGTATGGTGGTATGGGAAATAAAGTATTGAGGAATTGGTGGTAGTTAAGGTAAAGGGTAAAGGTTTTCCCCTGACATTAAGTCCAGTTGTGTCTGACTCTGGGGGTTGGTGCTCATCTCCATTTCTAAGCCAAAAAGTCGGCGTTATCCATAGACTCCTCCAAGGTCATGTGGCATGACTGCATGGAGCGCCGTTACCTTCTGGCCGGAGCGGTACCTGTTGATGCACTCACATTTGCATGTTTTCGAACTTCTGGGTTGGCAGAAGCTGGGGCTAACAGTGGGGGCTCTCTCCGCTCCCCAATTCAATTTCGTCACCTTTTCAAATGGACTAAAATAGTGCCCTGCTGTTAATATCTGAGATTCTTGTAGCTGCTGTAGCTATTTTGGTTACTCTGACAAATGACAGTTACATTTTATAATTTCTGATCCTGGAAACCTGGCAAATCACAAACCTCTTCCCAGAAGATGACTTTACTCCATTCCGACAGCTGCTGTATTTTTAAATGAGGGAGCTAACAACATTGCTTCTTCCCCTTATTCATGTTTCCTGTTTTCTATTCCTTTCTTACTTTACAAAAAATGGAAAGAGGGGATGTGGGGAAAGAGTTAAATTAAATTACAGTGATGCAGTTAGATGAGCTGCGTACTGTTCAGTTAGTTTCTGCTGCAGGGAAATGTAATTAGTACTGGACTTACTGCCAAATTATGAACATACAACTCCTAATCAAAGTCATTAGAACAAACTCAGATACTCCTTATGAGTGATCTAACTGAACTACAAGAAGTCTATATATGTGCAATATGGAAAGTCTATTTAGTAAGCTCTTATTCTTAATCTAATATGATTTATAGTTTTAAGCATAAAGCCATGAGAAAACACTTGTCAATTTACCCAATCAAGGGCAGAAGATGCGTTTTATGTAATCTCTGTCTGAAGTTCCTGACTGATTACAGCTGTGGAAATGGCGAGAGATGCTTTCTTTGCTTATAGTGTGTGTTATCTGCAGGGCTGGGGGTTGTTAAGATTAGGGTTATATATTCGAATAAATTAGAAATGAATTTCTTGGCATTTATATTTTTCTGGTAATGTTTCTATTAATTTGCCATGTTAATCTTTAAGGATGTGTTAGTAACGCATTGTCCTTTGAATTTTAAAAATGGCCATTACCCACCAAATTATCTCAAAAAGTAATAATTAAAATGTTAATTACTGCAAAAATCCTAATGTTGCTGACTTTTGGCAATTTGAAGACTTTAAAATTGTCACTTTAACTCCCAGGAATTATTATTCTTTTAAATGGGATGTTTTTACAAAGGCAGGGAATATGGAAACAAAAGAAGAACATAAATTAATTATATTGTGGTTTACTCATTCTGTTGGTGGCTGTATTTTGTTGTTGCATATAAGCTAAATGTTCCATGAAAGAGGTGATGTTCTGAAATCCACCCAGTGCCTTGGGATTTGCCCCTTCAAATGCACACTGTAGTCACTACACCAGAATGATTATATGAATACTAGCAATAAGGAGAACATAGCAATTGAGTGCTGGACGAGGCTGCTGAGAAGAAAGGACACTGCGACAATTTGCCCCACCATCTTCAATGAAGAGCCCCATTGCTTATGGATCCTTGTAGGACCCAATGGCTGGCACCTCAGGTTCACACCTGCCTCAAACCCCTCTGTCCTGAGTGGACCTTGTGCCAGTGACTGATAGAAATACAGGAGGGACAAAGAAATATAGGACATCACATACTATTATTTCACACAACTTCTCTCTAGCTTTTAGGATGATACCTAGAATTGCCTAGGTTTTTACGTTCTTCTCACTAACAGGAGTGAGAATCATATGTCTTTCCAGATGTTGTGGGACTGCAATTTCCATCAGCTGTAACCAACATAACCAACAGTGAGGCTTGGAGCTGGAATTCAGAAACATCTGGAAAGCCAAACACGCCCTTCCCCTGATTTATACCACCTAGAAACCAAGTGACTTAAGCCAGAAAGAGACATTTGAGGTTTTTCAAATTATCATATCAGTGACACAATTATATAATGTTTTTATGAGCAGAACCATCCAGTGATTAAGCTAGTAATAAATACACTAAGTGGAAATCTTTTGTCTAATTTCAGATGAGCGGGAAGGCGTGCAGAAGAAAACCTTCACCAAATGGGTGAACTCCCACCTGGCACGGGTAACCTGTCGTATTTCTGATCTTTACATGGACCTCCGAGATGGACGGATGCTAATTAAATTGCTGGAGGTGCTTTCGGGAGAGCTGCTGGTAAAGTTTCTTATTTTTCCTACTCTATAGAATTAAAGGTGTGTAGGACAAGTGGATCATTGCCCTAATATTGAAGGGAAACATTTCTATAGGATTTCATTCAGAGATCCTTCATTCATGGCCTTTCTAAGAATATCCCACAAATGTCAACATTTGCATGTGTGTGTAAGATAATAATGTGCAAAAGCAGAAAAGGAGACAGAGCATGTTGCTGTCAGATGGTTATTTATTTAAAATATCCAACATATGGAGCCGTGATGGCACAGCGGGTTAAAACTGCTGAAGCTGCAGAACTTGCTGACTGCAAGGTTGATGTTTCAAATCCGTGGTGTGGGGTGAACTCCTGTTGTTAGCCCCAGCTTCTGCCAACCTAGCAGTTCGAAAACATGCAAATGTGAGAAGATCAATAGGTACTGCTTTGGTGGGAAGGAAATGGTATTCCATGCAGTCATGCCGGCCACATTACCTAGGAGGCGTCTACGGACAACACTGGCTCTTCGGCTTAGAAATGGAGAAGAGCACCACCCCCTAGAGTCAGACTCAACTAGACTTAATGTCAAGGGGAAACCTTTACCTTACCCAACATATATTGGCCTCTATCAAACTTGGCCTTCTTCAGGGCTGCACTGAAATATACAAATACTAGCTGTGCCCGGCCACGCGTTGCTGTGGCGTTGTCTCGTGGTGTTGGTGAGAAATTGTTGAGGTAGTGGTGGTATCGAATGTCTGTTGTATGGTTGTCTTTATGTTTAGTATGCATTTGGTTGTTTGTGTACTGTGAAAGTGGTGAGGGTAGAGGGGGTCTATGACCCTGTGTAGTATTGTATAGTATTTATACGTTGTCTATGTGTTGTAAATGCTTGGATTGTGTCCTGCTGCATAGTAGAAAGGGTTGGGCTGGATGGACCTTAGGGGTCTCTCCAAACTCTTGGATTCTATGCTGTTATTATTATTACTAGCTGTGCCCGGCCATGCGTTGCTGTGGCGAAGTCTGGTGGTATGGGAAATAAAGTATTGAGGAATTGGTGGTAGTTAAGGTCAAGGGTAAAAGTTTTCCCTGACATTAAGTGCAGTCGTATTTGACTCTGGGGGTTGGTGCTCATCTCCATTTCTAAACCGAAGAGCTGGCGTTGTCCATAGACTCCTCCAAGGTCATGTGGGATGACTGCATGGAGCGGCAGCAATTGGATAAAAACAAATTAGATAATCTGTGGAAGAGACCTAAGAGAGGCCTAAGTCTGCCTGTCCCCTCGGCTGAGTTGGTTGCTAGGAGACCAAGTGGGCAGAGATTAGCCCTGTAACTGGCAGCAATTGGATAAAAACAATTATTCCTTTCCCTCTAATGAGGACTTTATTTTTATTTTCTTTTTGTTGTATCAACCTAGAGGCGTGGATGATGGGTTGTGTTGTCAAATTTTGAGGTTGGGGGGCCTGTAGTTTTGTTGTTTTGTGGGTCGCCGTGATGCCATCACTCATTTATATATATAGATTATTATCATCATCATCATCATCTTCATCATCTTCATCATTATTATTTAGAGGCTGGATGGCCATCTGTCAGGAGTACTTGGATTGTGTCCTCTTGCATGGTAGAAGGAAGTTGATCTGGATGATCCTTAGGGGTCACTCCAAACCTTAGGATTGTATGATGATATTATTATTATTATTATTAGTATTAGTATTGAAAGGCTGGGTGGCCATCTGTTGGGAGTGCTTGGCTTGTGTCCTGCATGGCAGAATTGGGTTGGGCTGGATGGCCTTTAGAGATGTCTCCTAACTGTCTGATGCTATGATTCGATGTGTATTATTATTGTGCAGATATTGGATGGCCATCTGTCAGGAGTGATTGGATTGTATCCTCCTGCATGATATAAGGAAGTTGAACTGGATGATCCTTAGGGGTATCTGCTAACCTTAGGATTTTATGATCTTCTTCTTCTTCTTCTTCTTCTTCTTCTTCTTATTATTATTATTATTATTATTATTATTATTATTATTATTGAGAGGCTGGCTGGCCATCTATTGGGAGTGCTTGGATTGTATTGTCCAATGGCAGAGTTAGGTTGGACTGGATGGCCTTTAGGGGTCTCTCCTAACTGTCTGATTCTATTATTCGATTTGTATTATTATTGTGCAGATCTTGGATGGCCATCTGTCAGGAGTGCTTGGTTTGTGTCATCCTGTATGGTCGAAGGAAGTTGAATTGAATGATCCTTAGGGGTATCTCCTAACCTTATGATTGTATGATATTATTATTATTATTATTATTATTATTATTATTATTATTATTATTATTATTATTATTGAGAGGCTAGGTGGCCATCTGTTGGGCGTGCTTGGATTGTGTCCTCCATGGCAGAATTGGGTTGGACTGGATTACCACAGTAATTATTTCATATTACATTAGAATCTCACTTATCCAACATTCGCTTATCCAGTGTTCTGGATTATCCAACGCAGTCTGCCTTTTAGTAGTCAATGTTTTTGTAGTCAATGTTTTAAATTCATTGTGATATTTTGGTGCAAAATTTGTAAATACAGTAATTACTACATAGCATTACTGCGCATGGAACTACTTTTTCTGTCCGATTTGTTGTATAACATGATGTTTGGTGCTTAATTTGTATAATCATTAGCTAATTTGATGTTTAATAGGCTTTTCCTGAATCTCTTCTTATTATCCAACATATTCACTTATCCAGTGTTCTGCCGGCCTGTTTATGTTGGATAAGTGAGACTCTACTGTATATTTATAATCTTATATTATCTGCTTAGAACTGGATTATATGAGGCCCCTTCTTCACAGCTGTATAAAATGCACACTGAAGTGGATTATATGGCAGTGTGGAGTCAAGATAATCCAGTGCCAAGCAGATAATATAAGATTATAAATGGGTTATATAGCTGTGTGGAAGGGCCTTGAGTCTACACTGCCATATAATCCAGTGCAAATAAGATAATCTGTGGAAGAGGCCTACGTGAGGCCTAACTGTGCCTGTCCCCTGGGCTGAGTAGGTTGCTAGGAGACCAAGTGGGTGGAACTTAGCCTTGTAACTGGCAGCAATTGGATAAAAACAATTATTCCTCTCTCTCTCATTAGGACTTTATTTTTCTTTTCTTTTTGTTGTATCAACCTACAGCCGTGGATGATGGGTTGTGTTGTCAAATTTCGAGGTTGGGAGGCCTGTAGTTTTGTTGTTTTGTCCGCTGCCCTGATGCCATCACTCTTTTTTATATATAGATAAGTCCATTAAGCATATTATAAAGAACAACACAAAGTTAGCTGAATTCTTTAAAAATATATAAATTGTATTTATTATACATGCTTGTATATTTATCGTCTCAGAAGTGAACCGAGGGTACAAGTTGTAGTGTATTTGAAAACACAAAGTTTTTTACAAAAACTTGGCATTATACTAAATGTCCTTTGACCAGTAGCTGGCCACTTGGAGTGCCTCTGGTGTTGCTGCAAGAATATCCTCCATTGTGCATGTGGCAGGGCTCAGGCTGCGTTGTAATAGGTGGTCTGTGGTTTGCTCTTCTCCACAGTCACATGTCGTGGACTCCACTTTGTAGACCCATTTCTTAAGTTTGGCTCTGTATCTCGTGGTGCCAGAGCACAGTCTGTTCAGCTCCTTTCAAGTCACCCAGTCTTCTGTGTGCCCAATTTATACATGCTAAAAGATACATACATCCCTTTAAGCAAAAAAGATATGTATGAGATACTTTCTATAGAAATTGACCATTAAACAACAACAACAAACCCTAGAGACTGTGCTTTGTCTGTATTATGCATAAACCCAGGTAGTCAGGAGAAAAAGAGAAAAATAAATGGCTCTCTCTCAGCTTTGATTTGTATTATGTGCTCATCAGTTCTCTCCTTTATAAAGAAAAATATTGTTCAACTTCTGTAAAGATAACCAGATGTAAGAATAGCTACTATTCTAAAGAGGCTGGATCGGTGTCCTGGAAGCTAACTTCCAGAAGGCCTTTGGAGAATGAATGCTTCTAGTGAAAGGATGTCTTATAATTTATTTATTTATTTATTACAACATTTATATCCCACCCTTCTCAGCTGAGAGGGGACTCAGGGCGGCTTACAATAAACACACATATAAAAATTATACAATACACTATAAATCAAATTAAAAATTATTAACTTACATCAACATTCATAAAAACATTCTAAAATACAAATGGACATGTTCAAGTTCAAAAGACTGGGTCTGTCAATTGAGTTCTGGAGTACTTAATAATAATTGGCGCTGCTGATTCTTATTCGAAAGCCACAACCAAGTTTTAACCTTCCTACAGAAGGATAGGAGGGAGGGAGCTATAATGTGCTGTATTGTCTATATTTGGTTCCTCCCCCCTTTTATTCTACTAACTGTGTAATTGTATTTTGTCTTATGTGGGATGTACCTACAATTTAATTTTTGTAAGTTGCCTTGAGTCCCAGGTTTGCAGAAACGGTGATGGTGAGTCAAACAGCTTGGAATGTGCCACATTACACGATAGTTTACTGATTCCTGGATTTCTTTGATAGAATTTGAAGCATTGATGGTGCCAAAGTCCAGTCGACTTTGCTAGACTGTGAGACTAGTAATTAGCAGCAGCAGCAGCATTGAGCATATGGGTTTTCATAGCATGCACAGGCACTTGGAAGCAATAGCCCAATTTCTTGAATACAGAAATTATCTGTGCAGCCATTTTAAATTTGTTGTTTTAAAATAAAATACAGTACCCATATTTTGATTGCCATGCTTTGTTCTCTCCTCCTTTCAGTGAATGACATTTACCATATAGATGCAGTAAGGCAGGGGTAGATGAAGGACACCTTGAGGCACAACTTGATGTGCCCCTTGACACACTGGGTAGAGAACTAGCTAGTCAGTCGGAGTGGAGTGGATAACCTTTGGGAGTGGAGAACTAGCTAGTCAGTGCTACTGGAGATTGTTTATCCTATGGCTTCTCTCACCTCATGTTATGCGAATAAAGAGAAGAGAATAAGGAATGCATTAGGATGGCTTTTTGCTCTCAAGTCAAGTGATGACATCTTTGTGATCTCTCTCTCTCTCTCTCTCTCTCTCTCTCTCTCTCTCACCCTCCCCCTCCCTCCCTCCCTCCCTCCCTCCCTCTTTCTCTCTCTTTCTCTCCCTCTTTCTCTCTTTATGTGAGCCTGCACATTTGCAAGGGCCACCAGTTCTGAGGCATGGCCATAATGGCTGTTGCCATTGAAAGTGGATGCTGCATTTCTACTTCTTGCCCCGGGTCACAGATCTTAAGTTGCATCCCTGTTGGAGATATCCTTGGAACCACCTCACAACCTCACTTCCCAGACTGGTGGTGGTGCTAGCTACTGCTCTACTGCAAACTTTTCAACACAAATCTGATTACACTCATCAGGAAGATTCACATTTTTTCACTATATGATACAATGATGTCTGCTAATCCCCATGGGCTGCTAAAATAATAGCCTACCCAAATTCTTTATGGCCTCAAATGCATAATATATTTTCAGTTCTTAAACACATTTGATGTGCTTTGATATGAAATGTCACGCAGCCATAGGCCAGTGTGACACTCATTTACATCAGGCTTCCCAGTGGTTGCTTTACGTTAAAAGCAGGGAATATAGGGCCTCTAAAGGATATGTGCTCCTTATTTTTTGTGTCCAACTCTACGTCCATATTACAGAAGATAATTTTGCTGCTACTAAATTATGCTGGCAGATGGGTGGCACAATAACAACTCCTCTCTTTGCCCCTTCAATTTTGTTTTAAAATAATATGTGTAAACAGTACACATCTTGTTTAAAAGTCAGTCCATGCTTTGGAGAAACTTTGGAAAAATTATGTTCAGAATAATGTGCCTTGGGCCTGGGATTTGGGTTGCATGAAAGAGAGATTTACCCTGGACCTATGATTATATTGTGTCTCATTTAAAACAGGTTATGTTTTTATTTTCTGTTTTTGCAAACATAAAACTTTTGAGTAGTCTACCCATTGGCACCTTAATGTGTGAGGCAATTTACAATGTGGAGTATTTAACTAAAATCCTTGCATCTTCCTACTGAATGTAATTGGATTTCTATACAATTGGAAGACTTGCCTCTTCCCTTCTATAAATATTTGGAATCTACAGCATTGAGAAGTACAGAAGCTCTATTAGTACCACCTCAGGAACTGGAATCCCTCCCCAAAATGGCTAGATCTAAGTTGAATATTAACAATCCAAGAACTGCTAAAATGGACTGATTGGAGTCTCTCAAAGTGACTTTGTAAAAAGCATGTTGATTTCACTTTGCAGCCCAAGCCCACCAAAGGGCGCATGCGAATCCACTGCCTGGAGAATGTGGACAAGGCTTTACAGTTCCTCAAGGAGCAGCGTGTACATCTGGAGAACATGGGGTCTCATGACATTGTTGATGGCAATCACCGTTTGGTTCTGGGTCTCATCTGGACTATCATCCTGCGTTTCCAAGTGAGTTCTGGGCCTGAGGCCTGGGAAGTCATCAGTAGCATATCCTATTCTGGCATTTTGAAGAAGTGGAGGGAAACTGCCTGTATGAAATATTATTGCTTGTTCTAAACTGAGAATAAAGCTTCTTCCTAACCTGGTGCAATCTGCCACTGTAGTGTTTTGTAGATTGGACAAAGCCAGAGCTTTCACTGTACATTTATGGAATTGAGTGTATCCATTAGCCCTTTTTGACATTTCTCACCTCTAAATTAGAATGAAAAAAGGAAAGGAATGGATAAGCAGCTTTTGCCACCTTTAGATTAAATATGTCCTCTATGGGGTTGTGAGAGCACTCCTCTCAAATCTTGATCTCCCAAGGCATCAAATTATTTCAACTAGATAAAAGCAGGAGTTCTGTCACTGTCAAAATCCCTATCTATGTTTCCCCTAAATGCTGTTGTAAGGTTTCAGTGCAATTCCCAATGGCAATTCCTTCAAAGATGACACAGAAAAGGATACATTTGATTATTACTGCCATTATATAGTAATACTTGCTGAACTGGCAATTGTGCCAGAGACAAATCTGTTCCATAAAATTGTGTGTCAAAATTTTCCTGAGATAGCATTTTAGATTAGATTTTATTGGCTTTCTCTGTCACTTGCGCAAATAAGTTGTGCTTAAACATGCACACACACACACACACACACACACACACACACACACTATTCTTACACACACAGCTAATCCCTTCTTGATTGCATTAGTCTGGCTCATTGTGGCATGAAAGCATGCTGGCATTCAAAGCAATTGAAAATGTAAGACTTTTGTAACAAGAAAGTCACTTCTTGCATTGCACAATGGAAAAGCCTACATGTGACTGTTTTCTTTAGTTTTTTTTTTTTTTGAGATGACAGTGTTTATAATATCCTACTCAAGAATTCATCTTGTTTACACTGCAAATTAGAAGACAAGATAATAATTTAGTGTTAGTATAGTGCAACTTGTGAAGGACAGTCTTATTCATATCTACTGGTCAGTGGAGCAATATGGGATTACATGTCCCAGAAATTTGAGTGATACAAGAAGTGACTTTCTTGTTCCAGAAGTCTCACATTTTCAGTATAATCAGTTGTAGTCTTGCCCAGCCAGCCTGTCTTTATGCAGGTCATTTTTCTAGTAGGATCTTAACAAAATCGCATGTGTTAGAAGTTTGTACTGCTCAGGTAAATATTCATATGCATAAAATCAAGCACTTGTAGTGGAAGACCTTTGATGTATAATACTTTTCTTTCAATATAGATCCAAGACATCATTGTTCAGACTCAAGAGGGCCGGGAGACTCGTTCTGCAAAGGATGCGTTGCTACTCTGGTGTCAAATGAAAACTGCAGGGTATGCTGGCAGCAAATATTTAGTTCAATAAACAACAACTTACTGTTGTATTAAGTAAGGAAATAATAAGAATTGTTTGAGATGTGACTGCATATCAACGGCAGTATGAAATTTCTCCAAATGCTGTCAAAATGTACCATAGGGATGGAGATGTCTACAGCAATGTTATAAAACTGTTTAAAAAATGTGCTCTCTAGATACTTGTGTCATTGTCCCTGTAATATGGCATAGCATTCTGTATTTTTGCTTTGTGATTTTTTTAAAGTTTTTTTTATTGTTCTATGTTTGGTGGAGGCTGTAGCTATTTACATACTTTGCCAAGCTTGCAGTTTTTGTAGAAATCCAGATGCTCACAATGAGAGAGCAAGAATCCCAAGTCAGCCTATGTCTGAATATCTATTCTCCCTCAGTTTCATATATGTAGGCACTGTATGCATAACTGTCCTGTTTCAGGTGCCGAGACATGATTCATAGTCCATCCTATGTTGACTCTCATGTGACTAGTTCAGTACAAATGTTACTAGACATCAACGTATCACCATTTTGATAAGTAGCTGGGTTACTTGCCAGAGTAGCTTTCCGTTTCTTTGGGATTTTCCCCTCAAAATAATATACGAGTATAATAAGGAGAAGAGCCTTTGGATTTTGTTAGACTAGAGCTTCCACCCTCAGAAGCCAACATAGGCAGTGGTGATGAATAATGAACACTACAGTACAACAAGTTCCCCATCCCTGGCCAGGATCATCTGGAATTTCTGGGATGTCTGATGAAATAACAGTGGAGTTTAAAGGCCTGTGTTAAGGAATGAAATGTGAAAGATACGCATAGGCCCCTCTCCTGCTGGACCATATGAATGAATATGTATGATTTCCATCATGATAATAACTCTGAATGTTTTTTGTATTCATTTATTTGACTTATATCCTAACCAGAAATGGGGCGCAAAGTAATTCATGGCAATTTTTAAACAAATACAAATCCCAGTGGATAAAAGCAGGCACAGGTGCAATGTTAAAATGTAATAAAACACTGTTGAATTAGAAAGATAAAAAGAACCATGAGTAGTTTAGCACTATTCCATTAAGAGTTTAACAGCATCTAATTAATTGCTGGAAGCCCACTGATTAAATCAGTTTTTTCCACTGATGGAAGGGTTTGATCTAAGCTTTCTTGAATGTAACCACAGAGGAAGTGCTAAATGTTTTTGGATAACATTTAATATTTCAATTTGGAATACTACTGTACTTTCCCCATTTTACTGATGGGAATTGAGGCAGAAAAGGAGCTACTTCACCCTACAACAGTGGCATAGCTGTACATTATTTCTCCTAAAAGCTGGACTCCTGAGAGGCTATTACTTCTGTAGATCACTGGAATGTAACCATCTGTTTTCAGTTACAGCCTATTGCCATATTCTCTTTTTATACTCATAGAAACTAGAGCATGCTGTTTCATTTGTTTTCAAGCTTGTGGGAAAGGTATTTGTAGCAGATTATTTTCCTCTTCACCAGCAGAGCATGCATCTTCACTATGGTCTACATCTGGAGCAGTTCTTTTGTTGAGGCATGGGTTACCACTCCCCACATGCCATCTAGACTAGTTCTCCATCTTATTTAACAATTTAGTGTAGCACAACTTATGTGTTAGAAGTTATTAGAAACAAAAAATATTGGATTTAAAATAGAAATGTGAGACTGCCATCCTTGTATTCCTTGTAGTTTTTAGATGAAGCCATTCTCCAGCTATGGATCTTTATGTAGTCTAGTGAAACCCTCAATGCAAAAGAGGGAGGTATCATTTGGGTTGGGATAACAATAAGGTTATGGAAGTTAAAAAATAAAAAGAGGGAAAGAGAAGGCGAATCTGAGGATATAAAGAATCTGAAACAACCCAATAAGAGCCAAGTATTCTCATTTGCCATGAAATGATGACCAGCTCTTCTTGAAGATAAGTGTAGGATAGGAATGGGAAAAGAAAAATAAGATGAAGGGGGATATGGCAGAGACGAATGGAATATACTTTTTAAAAAGGCATGACTAATTCGCTGAAGGTCTGAAGAGGAAGACTTCGGCCCCTTCCACATAGCTGAATAAAATCCCACATTTTCTGCTTTGAACTGGAATACAGTATACGGCAGTGTGGACTCAGACAACCCAGTTCAAAATAGATATTGTGGAATTGTCTGCCTTAATATTCCGGGTTATATAGCTGTGTGGAAGGGCCCTTCATCATTTTGTTGAAGACCTCATTTTTTTCATCAAGTCATGTACTTAAAAAGGGGGGGGGGGACCCCAACTTCTATTATATTATATTGTTACCTAGAAAAATAGCCACACATCTGTGTATATTGGAATTAGTGGATTTTGGTGGTTTTGATCACTAGGGAAAAGGATTTATTTTAGCCATAAATCCTGTGCTGTATTTGTATGTACTTGTTTACATTATCTCATGAAAATAAATGGTCTTAATTAACTTGAGTAAAACTAGGGTACTGTTTTGGCAGGCACTATCGTACTGTAAACATACCTTGTTTAACCTGGACAGATTTTTCCCAAGATGCTTCCTCCTTCATTGTCACGTGCACATCATTATGCATGTATTTGCATCTGCCTACCTGCATGGCCTAGATCCTATTGTTAATCCAAACTAAAGCAGACTCACTAAATCAATGGCAGCTTGATAAATTATCATATATGTATGTTCTATTTATTCAATTGACCTGTGCTTGTTGGATTCAGGTCACCATCACACATGTGCACATCCACATACAGTCTATTGCCTTTCTTTTTTCTAGTACAGTAGAGTCTCACTTATCCAACACTTGCTTATCCAACGTTCTGGATTATCCAAGGCATTTTTGTAGTCAATGTTTTCAATACATCATGATATTTTGTTGCTAAATTGGTAAATACAGTAATTACTACATAGCATTACTGTGTATTGAACTACTTTTTCTGTCAAATTTGCTGTATAACATGATGTTTTGGTGCTTAATTTGTAAAATCATAACCTAATTTGATGTTTAATAGGCTTTTCCTTAATGCCTCCTTATTATCCAACATATTCACTTATCCAACATTCTGCCGGCCCGTTTATGTTGGATAAGTGAGACTCTACTGTATTATCAAGAAAGCCACGTGTACAATGGATAGGAGTAGAAGTAGGTAGGTGGAATAGAAGGAAATATACTTTTCGTCTCATTCAGACAGAACAGCAGTTGGAGCTAGATGGTCCATGAAGAGCACAGTTATGCATCCAAGACAAAAATTCCTTTGCCTGTGGTGGAGCATCTGTATTTCCAAATGCTGTCAGTTTGTGTTATTCTTCTCATCATAAAAATGCAGACATAACAAATGCATTTGCAAATACTGGTGAAAATGTGGCTTGTACCAAGCACTTTAGATCACATTCTGACCTTTCTGTTGGTACGAAAGTATTTTGTCATATCAGATAGAATCTGCAGTTAAATTAATGTTCTCTTAACTCTCACCTGCTGAATTGAGTTATAATGCCTTTTGTGTCCATCTCCCCTTCTTGTCTTTGCAATGCAGCTACCCTCATGTTAATGTCACCAATTTCACCTCTAGCTGGAAGGATGGCTTGGCTTTCAATGCCCTTATTCATAAGCACAGGTAAGGATCAGGAAAATACCTTGCAAAGATCTGAGGTGCAATGTTGAGAGACAGTAGAATGGTTTTGCTGATGTATTTAGGTTTGTCTTGTAACGGTGACTGTGTATGCAGAGGCTTGGCTAAAGAGGTTTACTTTCCTATATATTTTATCACCTTCCCCCACCAGTCTGCAATAGTTCTCAGGCAGTATCTTCATTTACCAAAATAATCTTGATAAAACTGCTCTGCAGCTGTCATCATGCAGTAGAAGAGCATCTCTAGAACCCTTTTACTATCCAGACAGCCAGTCGAGAGCACATTAGGACCACAGAAACAGCTCCCTCACTGAAGCTTTCTGGTGACATCTCTTTTGGTCAATGACTGGCCACCATGTTGTGACATCTTCAGAAGCGACATGGCCAGCAATCCTCTGTGAGGAAGCTGCATCTGGCTGGCAACATCCTGGTGGGGTCTTCTAAATCTGTGAACACTGAATTGAGCCAGATCCAGCCCAGTCCAACTGGCTGCACCTCCAAAACACCATGGTAAGTCTGTAGCTGCCTGGAACTTCCAGAGTAAATCCCATTTCCCCTTGTGCCAGCTTAATAATTGAATTCAGCTATACATCAACTATACTCCCTTCAGTAGTTGCAAAGTAGGTCCTCTTTATTTGACTCATATGAAAATGGCCTATTGTCATTGTTCTGCCTATTTTCAGGGTTCCGAGATGAGTCCTATTGTTTTTGTATCCAAAACAGCACAATCTATACACCATAGTAAAGGTATCATCATGAGCGAGAAAACCTTAAGGTTCACAAAAGGACAAATATTTGTGGAGGGAAAGACATAATGGGAGGTGTGGGAAATCCTTCAAATTAAAACAACTCAGGTGGTCAACAGTGTGCTGACTCATTGTTGTGAGTTCATGGCAGAATGAGTTGTGAGGGGGTGGAATGGAGCATCTTGAAAGAAGAAATGTGTAGTTCAAATCCTTAATTGGTGAGGGAAAAGTAAACCTCTGAAAACAAGCCTCTGCATATGCACTGTACAGTGCAACATTTTGTAAAATCGAACTTCCATTATTTAGCATACTGCTAACATTCTGCTTGTTTTGTTATGTGTACCCCGCTTAATTTTTAGGCCTGACCTAATTGACTTTGAGAAGCTAAAGCACTCAAATGCCAGGCACAACTTGGAACATGCTTTCAGTGTGGCAGAGCGGCAACTTGGCATCACCCAGCTTCTTGACCCAGAAGGTGAGTCCATTTGGCTCAGTGCCTGCCCTTTCAAATAAGAGAATTCAGCTGACAGAGCAGTTGAGTATCGTGCTGGAGAAGTGGCTATAAGAGCTAAGCAAGTGGTTATTCATCTATGGATACAAAATGCACTTTCTCTCTTATTATTTTGGGTTGCTTAACAACTCTGCTTATTTTATTTTATTTAAATCCATTGTTACATTTTATATTGTTAATGACTAGTATTTTGTTTTAGGAATGAATTATTATTTTTAAATGAAAACTTGCCTTTAACATAATCTATATTGATCAGACTTTCTTGTCATTTAAATCAAATGTTTAAAAACGATTGTGTTGGAAAAAGCTATAGTATAGTCTTGTTATTCAAATTATATAGACTAATTATGCAAAGGAGCACAGCATTCTATGTAATCTTTGATTTCTGTTTTGCATTGGTGACTCTCCCCAATAATTTTGATGGATGAAATTGATTTTAACACATATAGTTTGGGAGAGTAGTATAATGAAAGGGAAAACTCATAGAAAGAGGAGTGCAACAATATTCACATAGGTTTTTTTAAATAGTTCTGTGCATGTTTTGTTGTTGATCTTACTCTTCAAAACAGATATGATGTCTGTGTAAGAAAACATGATCTTACACAGATAGGTTTTTTTTTTCATCTGAAGTTGACAGAGAGGTGAAATATGCACCTTTACAACATGTTGGCTTGTGACAAAAGGGAGAAAAGGATTTCAGACATAGCTCAAATATGTAGGGTACTGTTTTCAAATTAATAGTTTTCTCTTAAAATCTGTTTGCTGTTCAGATGTTTTCACAGAAAATCCAGATGAGAAATCCATCATTACTTATGTAGTTGCTTTCTACCACTACTTTTCCAAAATGAAGGTGCTTGCTGTGGAAGGAAAAAGAGTTGGGAAGGTAAGGATATGATTACATAAGCTCTTTGAGAATCAGGCATGTTCTGCAGCCATTTCCCCACAAAGATGGTTTTATTTCCTGCTATTCTTGAAATTACATCTTCTCTTAGTAGGCAACTGCACTGTAAGAGATAATGATAATAATTAAAAATACATCTATAATGTAGTCCTGACATCTCTCAACCAGCTTTTTGTTAGGTTCACTTGTTGTAAATATGTTGTTGTTGGTTAGTGCATTCAGTAGACTTTTTGCGCAGTTCTTTTAATACATGGATTTGCATCTTCCAGGCTCAGGAGTGTACATTATACCTTCTAAATTGCACCAGGAACCATACTGTCACTATGCTGTTGCTGCTGAAATTAAGCCTTCTGTGCCATGCAATGCAGAGATTAACCTTCCTTTCCCTTACAAAAGGAAAGAAAAGATGTTCCTCTGAATGTTTGTCCTACTGCATGTTTTTAGTGGCATTTTCGGTAGCAACAGCAAGTGAGATGGGCCGGGCTGCAAAAATGTCTCATCAAGTTGTATGTGACCCACAGGGCCAGTTGTGATCTAGTATGAAATCATTATTATTGAATTATTGCAACTGAGTAACTATGATGAATGTGAAGAAGTCATATAGAAGATTTTGCTCTCTTTCTTTGGGTACATCTACACTGTAGAATTAGTGCAGTCTGACACCACTTTAACTGCCATGGTTCAATATTATGGAATCATAGGAGTTGTAATCCTCAGGAGAGGCCCTTCTCTTGGTCCCACCATCATCGCAGGCGTGTTTGGTGGAAATGAGAGAGATGGCCTTTTCGGTGGTGGCCCCACGGCTCTGGAACTCCCTCCCTAGTGAGGTACAATCAGCCCCCTCCTTTCTGGCCTTTCATTCGCAAATTAAAACCTTTCTGTGGAACCAGGCCTTCCCAGAAGAATGAAAACAGGCACTGCCAGTCTGATACATTTTTTGATAATACTTGATGAATAACTTCAGTGGTTGGAAGTTATGGATATCTTTAATTGGTGCTTGTTGTAAGTTTTAAAATTGTTTTATTTGATATGTTAATTGGGTTTTTATATCGGAATATGATGTTTTAATTGCTCATGTATTGCTGTCTGATGTATTTGTATGAATTTTGTATGTTGTACGCCGTTTGAATCCCACCCACAGGAGAAAAGCGGGAGAAAAATGAATAATAATAATAATAATAATAATAATAATAATAATTCCTACTCCTGCTACTACATTTTCTGTTAAAGCCGCAATACCCATAAACAATTCTACTTTGTTAGCTGGGATATAACTATATATATATATAAAATATCTAGATATGAATATGGCATTTTCACATCAGGATAATTCTAATTTGGAGAATTATAAACCAGATTGTTTGGGATTCTGCAATTTATCATTCTTTATCAGTCTATAGAGTCTGCATAGTTCAGCACAGAACTAAAATGGATTATAGTACACTCAGAACAGTTACCTCTACATGATTTGCTGGTAGCAACTGGAGAAAAACATTGAGGAATGTATGGGTATAATAATAGATTAGTTTCTCTAGCAACTTTACAGTTGATGGAATCATGGCAGTTTGAAGTCATTCACATTTGTTTTAAAGCCAGAAAGATTCTTCTGGTTAATCTGGTCTGACAGCCTTAAGACTTACAGGCAGTCATCCTTGTGTGCAATTTTAAATTTCTAAAGTAGTGAAATCAAACTTGTTGACATTGTTGAAGATTCCTGTATGCAGGATCTGCAGGTTGATAAAGGACTTGACATATTTCCAGCAGCAGTGGGTGCCAAATGAGCAGTGCTTTGTTTGTTTATTCCCTTTCTCAGGTAATGGACCATGCAATAGAGACAGAGAAGATGATCGATAAGTACAGTGGGTTGGCTTCAGACCTGCTGACGTGGATAGAACAAACCATTACCATTCTCAATAGCCGCAAGTTTGCTAATTCTTTGGCAGGCGTGCAGCAGCAGCTCCAGTCCTTCAGTACATATCGCACAGTGGAAAAACCACCCAAGTAAGCACCTGTCATCTGGAGAGGGGGTGGGGTATTTTTAATATTTTTAAAAAATTGCTGATGTTTTTCATTTTTTCAGGAGCTTAAACTATGCCCATCTGCATTGTGACTCATTTAATTTTTGTCTGAAGTTTTTTGAGAGGGAGAAGATTGGCACGTGATGGTGATACTGTAATGCATAACAGTGCCAAGCCAAGCTGAAGGGGAAAGGGGCAGTTGACATACCCTAAATGACATTTTGTTATACTGCCAAAATAAAATGCCATTGCAGATATTTTTTTTAGATCTGTGTTCTTTTCCTGTTGCTTTTTCAAACTGGAGGATTTTGACAAAAGATGATGTTGAAATCTGAATGGTTAGAGGTCGTTTGGCCTAGTGTTTCAAAAAGAAAAAACGAAAAGTGTCCCTGTTGCTCCATTCTTTAGATCAAGGATTTCTGAACAGAATTATGACATCAAGAGAGCTGTTTTCTTCAGCAGCTAAAATGAGTAGACAATATTTTCAGAAGACAATAATACCTAGTGTCAGGGTTTAAGGTTAACATTTAAGGATTAAGGTTTTTGTTTAAACATTTAGAATTCAAGATTTACATATAAGAGGTAAGGTTCATGAACACAGTAGAACTTTATTCTAGATAAAATTGTACTGACTGTTTCTGTTTAACTTTGTTAATTCATTTAGACTCGCAGCATTTTGTTAGTAGGGAGATTATTGCCACCCATGCATGTCATACGTCTCAAATAAACTGTTGTAAGATGTTTATCATTTGTTAAATCTTCTGCCTGGAAGTGGATTGAACTCAAGCACTGCTGGCAAAATGTGTAAAATACACTTTCATAAATTGTTAATTGTACTATTATTATCACCATTATTATTATTTTATTTTATGACACAGCAAACAAGATAGATATGCTGGATTTCGTATCACAAAATCACAAGTCGAACACTTCCCAAGCGTTTAGGACTGTGTGTGATGTATTTTCGGATGATGCGCGCAGACCCCAGCAGGATGGCCTTTTGCAGTTGGCAGAGTGTAATTTTGTCAAAGCCTATTGTTTCCAAATGCCGGCTGAGGTCTTTTGGCATGGCACCCATTATCATCATCATCATCATCATCATCATCATCATCATCATCATTCTTATTTTCATACTCACCACTCCTTAACATAGCTAAAATACAATAGAATACAATAAAACTACTTAAAACACATAGATATAAAATTTTAAAACATATTAAATGCATTTAAACCAACCGAATATCAATTTAAATTTTATAGTTTAAAAATAACTGGGTAGGCCTACTGGAAGAGATAGATGCTTAGCCCTTTTTACAATTTGGACAGCCCATTTAGCTGTTGAATCCCTTCCGTCAGGCCATTCCACAATCTATGAGCCTCTGGGTGACATTTGCCAGTTGAGTTCTGGCTGGTTAAAGTAATTGTTCCCCAGATGACCTGAATGTTTGGGGCAGATTGTACAGGAGAACGCAGTCCTGGACCTAAACCATATAGGGCTTTAAAGGTTATAACAAGTACTTTGTAAAATGTGAATTATATATTTTCCGTCCTGCACACACACACACACACACACACAACTGCTTTTCACTTAAAGCAGAAAAATATGTATGGAGTCTTATCAAATTGTACTTCAGACAAAAAATTAGAGGAGTACTGTCCAGAGTAGCACTGACTGAGAAGGGACTTCTCAAAAGCCAACCTTTTGCTAGGCAAAAAAGTGCAACAGTTAGTCTTTTGCATTCTTCTGTTGAAATAAAGAATTTTGATAGAAGCAGGTTTTTAGTCCAGCACATAAATTGCTTTTTCCAACAATGGGATATGCTGAAGGCAACCTGATCTCACCTGATCTTGGCCTTTAAACAAAGTCAGACCTGGTTAGTGTTTGGAAGGGGGATGGCCAGGGAATGCTAGGTGATGTAGGCTACAATATGGGAAAATAGTTACAACACCTTAATAAAGCTTTCCAAGAAAACCTTATGATAGGATTGTCATGAATTGGAATAATTTTTAAGCCACATAAGAAGATAGAGAAGAAAAAGAGTGCTACTCTGCCACTTTTCTGCCAAATCCAGTCTGTTCCTTATTCTGCTCTGTGTTTTGATTAGCATATGTAATTTAACCAAAGTAATTCACAAAAGCCAAATGTTTTGGCCTGTGTTTAGAGCATGAGTGTGTAAATGTGGTGGGTCTATGGTCCAGCTTTCTGGCGCAGGGCCTTCTGAGAACTACAGCAGTTGCTCAAAATGCAGCGTTGAAGGTCAAATATCCACTTCTAGTTTTGAAAATTGATATTTTGATGTTAAACAGTGCAGTGGAGAGGGGAGCTTCAGCAAATTAATTCATCTTCATCCTCGGAATTAATTTATCTTCCAGGACAGGTGATTCACCTTTTGGAGGATAGGAAGGGTCAGGGCTCATCATACTTGAGCATTTTTCCACTTTAATCCACTTTAAATGCTGTGACTGCCTCCTGCAGAATTCTGGGGTTTGTAATTTAGGGAGATCCAGGGCTTCTCTGGAGTTTAAAGGCCCCTCCTTAAACTACAAACTCCAGAATTTTGCAGGAGGAAATCACTGCAGAATTCTGGGATTTGAAGTTTAGGGAGGAGCCTTTCAACTGATCATCCAGAGAAGCCCTGGGCCTCCCTAAACTACAAACCCCAGAATTCTGCAGCATTTAAAGTGGATTATAGTGGAAAAATGCTCAAGTATGATGAGGCCTGGGATGATTTGAGGGGAGCTGAGTAGGGCCTCAGGTCTGTACTTTGTCCGCTCCTGGTTTAGAACTTGCTGTA
This sequence comes from Anolis carolinensis, assembly GCF_035594765.1. Lineage (NCBI taxonomy): Eukaryota > Metazoa > Chordata > Lepidosauria > Squamata > Anolidae > Anolis > Anolis carolinensis. The sequence continues at coordinate 238,284,596 of NC_085841.1, forward strand.
TTTCTGTGATTTTATGCTGCATGTTGCTTGTGTTGCATTTCTGTTTTGTGGATGTTTTCTCAAAGCATGCTTTTAATTTTCCCCTTGTTCTAGGTTTCAGGAGAAAGGGAACCTGGAAGTTCTGTTATTCAGTATTCAGTCAAGAATGCGAGCCAACAATCAAAAAGTGTATACACCTAATGAAGGAAAACTAGTATCAGACATCAATAGGGTATGTAACATAGTTTATTATAATTAACACAGGAGACAGCAGTTCAAGGTGTTCAGTCGGGGGGGGGGGGGTTCCTTGTAGAAAATATTTTCATTCTTTCTTTGCTGATGTGAGACCTGTCAGTACAACTGATGTGATATAGCTGTTTTGGGCAGAGTGGCTTATACACTTATTTATTTCGTGTCAAAAGCATTGGTACAGCAGATACTTTTCAAATAATGGAAATAAAATAGAAAAGAAAAGAAATCACAAGCAACTAAATAGTTTTGGACCAAAAGCGGGCAACAGCAATCGCATTGTCTGTAGCTTTAAACAACTCCTCCTCCGTACATGAGGCAGGGCATTGTGGGCAAGCATACATATGCTGAGTTGTTTGTTCAGCTCCACAGTCACACAAGGTGGAGGATTCCTCCAGGTAGTGCCACCTTGCCAAGTTGTCTTTTGATCTCCCCACTCCACTTCTGAGTCTGTTCAGGGACTTCCAAGTTGCCCATTCTTGGTTTGCCCCTGGAGGAAGACCCTCTTGGGGGGCCATCCAGTTAGAATTGCCAGGTTTAGCTGCCCAGAGAGACACCGTTGCTGCTGCTGGAGGAACGTCAAGAGGAGTGGTGGTTCTCATGAAGCCCTTCCTTGACTTGAGTCTGGTGGGAGGAGGGTGATAGCCATGCAGTGGGTGGCTTTCACAATGTTCAACCTTTTTTCTCTCACCGTTAGCAGCAACTTCCCGTCGCACGTCAGGAGGGGCAATGCCAGCTAACTTGTAGAGTTTATCAACAGGTGTAGGTTTAAGGCATCCCGTGATGATTCTGCATGTTTCATTCAGTGCTATGTCCACCTGCTTTGCATGGGCAGACTTGTGCCAAACAGGACAGGCATACTCTGCAGTTGAGAAAGACAAGGCCAGGGCTGATGTTCTTATTACTTGTGGGTCTGTACCCCATGCGCTGCCAGTCAGTTTCCGCAGGATGTTATTGCATGCAGCTACTTTGTGCTTGGTGTTCATGCAGTGTTTCCTATACGTTAGTGTTCGGTCTAAGGTGACACCAAGGTATTTAGGATGGAAACAGTGTTCGAGCTCTTGGCCTTCCCAAGTAACTTTCAGTTTCCTGTTGGCTTCGCGGTTACGTAGGTGGAAAGCACACACTTGTGTCTTGGCAGGGTTAGGCTTCAGGTGGTTCTCTTTGTAGTAGCTGGAGAGATCTTTCAAGGCATTGGTGAGTTGCTTTTCAACTGTTTCAAAATCTTTTGCTTGTGTTGTAAGGCCAAGGTCATCAGCATATATAAAGCTCTTTGTGAGTGGTGGTAGTGGCTGATCGTTTGTGAAGATGTTAAATAAGGTCGGTGCAAGAACGCTGCCTTGGGGTAAACCATTCTTTTGCCTCCTCCATCTGCTTTTCTGGCCCTGAAACTCCACATAGAAGCTGCGGTTTTCTAAGAGGGTCTGGACAGTTTTTGTAAAGTCAAAGTCCCGGGTGATATGGTAGACTTTATGCAGCATTTTTCTATGTTGCACCGTGTTATAGGCCACAAAAACTGTTCCCGTGATGCAGCCTTTCTCGTAGCCTTCCTCGATATGTTCAGTCAGATGAAGAATTTGACCTGTACAGTTTTTCCCTGGTCTGAAACCTGCTTGTTGTGCAATAAGCTTGGGTTCGATAACAGGTCCTAGTCGATTTAATAGCATCCTCTCATAGACTTTATATAGATGACATAAGAGGGAGATTGGTCGATAGTTCCTGGCATTGGAGGCATCTTTACCAGGTTTTAAGATGGCAATTATCTTAGTTTTCCTCCATGCTCTGGGAATCTGTTTGTGTGCCAGGCATTGATTGTAGAATTTCAAAAGCCAGTTTTCAGCTTTGGGGCCCAAGTGTTTGATTTGCTCCATCATCAGGTCATCTAGGCCAGGTGCTTTACCAGCCTTACATCGCTTGATGGCTTCTCTGAGTTCTTATACACTAAGCTTGTATTAAAAGTGCCCACTGCCTCTCTGCTCCTATTTTAGTGCCCAAAATGGCAAGTGTGTCATATTTGTTGCCCCCCCCCCCAATATTGCTGCTGAAGACTAATTGAGTCTAAAATGAAGGGAAGGAGGAGGGTCGCCTGCCTTTCTGTGGCTTGGACAAGAGAGATGTAATGGAGTGAGAGCACTTCTCAATTCTGCCTCTTGTCATGGCCTTTTCAGTGGATTCCTAATAGCAGCAGGTTGCTTTCCTTGTTTTCTCTCCCGTTTTTTTCCAGGCTACATTCTCATGCTTTTGTCTTCATTTATATTTGTATAGCTGTAGACATTTTAAGGTCAAACAATGCAATTTTCATCACCCAGTTGTCACCCCTAAAATGAACAGATTCTCTCTTTCTCTTTACTTCTTTCTAAGTATGTTCACTATCTGTATTTTTAAAAGGAGAGGAGAATGTTTGTTTGTTACATGCCCCTAAGTATTACCCCAAACCTTTTCCCAATTTGTACGTGAGATTGATCTATACACAAGTAAATAAGTAAGTGGATTCATAGTCAGCACAAGCAACTTCATCTGTTCATATAACTTGGTTCAATAAAAATCAAGCATTAAAGATAACAAATATGATACTATTTGATCATTTCTCATTATATAATATAATCTATATATATAAAAGAGTAATGGTGTCCGTCCCTCCCCCAGAACCTAGAAATTTGGCAGCGCAATCCACCGTCCTTGCCCTTAGGTTCCGACAACAAAAAGAAAAATAAAGTCCTAATTAGAGGGAGAGGAATAATTGTCTTTAGCCAATTGCTACCAGTTAGAAGGCTAAGCTCCGCCCACTTGGTCTCCTAGCAACCCACTCAGCCCAGGGGACAGGCAGAGTTAGGTTTCACTTAGGCCTCTTCCACACTGCCTACAAAATACAGATTATCAGATTTGAACTGATTATATGGTAGTGTAGACTCAAGGCCCTTCCACACAGCTATATAACCCATTTATAATCTTATATTATCCACTTTGAACTGGATTATCTTGACTCCACACTGCCATATAATCCACTTCAGTGTGCATTTTATTCAGCTGTGTAGAAGGAGCCTCATATAATCCAGTTCTAGGCAGATAATGTAAGATTATAAATATACAGTAGAGTCTCACTTATCCAACATAAACACCCCGGCAGAACATTGGATAACTGAATATGTTGGATAATAAGAAGGGATTCAGGTAAAGCCTATTAAACATCACATTCCCTCACAACTGTATCTGCTGCCAAACGGCCATCCACGCCTATGCCAGGTATCCTCAGAGATTATGAGATCTGTTTGAAAACAGACAAGTGGGATGTTTATTTCTATCTCACCAATGATATCCAGGATGGGACAACTCTGATCTGTCTGAGGCGACTGTGAATGTTCCACTTGGCCACCTTGATTGCCAAAGAATGCCCTTCCACCTTCAAGGCCTGCCTACTTCCTGCTTTGGAGAGGAATCCTTTGTTGGGAGATGTTAGCTGGCCCTCAGTACATCATGTCTGGAATTCCCTGATTGCTCAGTGCTGTTCTTTAGTTAACTGTCCTGATTTCACAGATGTTTTTTTAAAACTGGGAGCCACATTTTGTTCATTCCAGGCAGGCAGGAACCATCCAGGCTTTGAAGCTACAAGGCTATTCAGTGCCAATTCCAACATTCACACTTGCCTAAAGCAGACAACAGTTCTTTCTTCCACCCTGGTCACTCCACAGATATATAAAACCCACTTGCTTTCGTTACAACACATTTCACAACCTCTGAGGATGCCTGCCATACACGCAGGCGAAACATCAGGAGAGAATACATTTGGAACATGACCAGACAGACCACAGAACCCAATACAAAGAGAAACAAAAATAATAAAATAAATACCAAAAATACATAAAAAAACAAAATAAAATAATACAATTAAAAAACATAAATAAAAATAATATAATCAAATAATAAAATATAACACATACAAATAATAAAATAAAATAATAAAAACACAAATAATAATAAAAGAATAAAAAATAACATAAATACAAATAATACAATAAGAAATAATAAAAAACACTAAAAATAATTTAAAAACACTAAAAAATTAATACAATAAAATACTTTACTAACAGAAAATAACTAAAAATAATACAAGAAAATAACAAAATATAATAAATAAAGAGATAAGTTACAATAAAATTAATTATAAAATACAAATAACGTCAAATAAAAATTCCACAATTTTTAACCAATACCACCACCACTTTGCCACAGCAACGCGTGGCCGGGCACAGCTAGCACACACACACACAGTAGTCTTGCTTATCCAACGTAAACGGGCCAGCAGAATGTTGGATAAGCGAATATGTTGGATAATAAGGAGAGATTAAGGAAAAGTCTATTAAACATCAAATTAGATTATGATTTTACAAATTAAGCACCAAAGCATCATGTTATACAACAAATTTGACAGAAAAGGTGGTTCAATACACGGTAATGCTATGTAGTAATTACTGTATTTACGAATTTAGCACCAAAATATCACAATGTATTAAAAACATTGACTACAAAAACATTGACTACAAAAATGCATTGGATAATCCAGAACGTTGGATAAGTGGGTGTTGGATAAGTGAGACTCTACTGTATATACACAGTATATACACTTATTCAAGCCTCATTTATCCAAGGTTCTGGATTATCCAAGCCATTTTTGTAGTCAATGTTTTCTATATATCCAGATATTTTGGTGCTAAATTCATAAATACAGCAATTACTATGTTGCATTCCTGCATATTGAACTACTTTTTCTGTCAAATTTGTTGTATAACATGATGTTTTGGTGCTTAATTTGTAAAATCATAACCTAATTTGATGTTTAATAATAATACTAATAATAATAAAACTTTATTTACCTCAGGCCTGCCTTACACACAACCCCCTCCCGTCACAATCCCCCTCCCATCCCGTCACAATCCCCTCTCGCGGCCAGCCCCCCCTCCCTGCCCGGGACCCCCATTTCGCTTCCAGCAATGGAAAATAGCGGTGTCCTGTGTAAGCGGCCCTTATGGGAGCTGAATTCAAAGCGAAAGGCGGCCGCAGAGGCCATCCGCGCGGAGGTGAGGGCCCGGAGAGAGGCCGGGGAGGCCAGGCCCGCCCCGCGCCTCCTCCGGGCGCGGCTGTTCGAGGGGCTGGGCGAGGGCAGCGGCGGGCGAAGCCAGGGCGGGGAGAGGCCTCCCCCGGCGCGGCCCCAGAGGCAGGGCCGCCTCCAGCCCCTCCTGGCCAAACCATGGCCGGAGGGGCCGCGGCCCTGCCTCGGGAGCGCCGGGGGGAAGGCGGGGCCCCGCACCGCCCCCCAGCAGAGGCCCCCGAGGCAGCAGGGCGCGCTCCGGCCTCTGCTGGGGAGGCGCGGGGAGGCCGGGGGGGAGGCGGAGGGGGCGCTGCCCGCCCTGCTTCTCTTCCACCCGGCGCCCCCTCCGCGCCCTCCCCCGCGCCGGCCCGCCCGGAACACCTGCCGCCCCGCCCTGGAGGAGGAGGAGGAGGACCAACTTTACTTCCCGCCGCTGCCCTCACGAGTGCCCAGCCCAGCCCTCACCCCGCGGAACACCCCCACCGGGGAGGACTACAAGTAAGTGCGCCTGCGCGGCTCCCGCCCCTCCCTCCCTCCCTCTCCTCAGAGTGTTGCTCTTCATTCACTCTCTTGATTTGAGAGGGTTTTTTTCCCTTACTGCTGGCCCAATACACTCTCGTATCATATATTAGGCTTCCATTTATTACCACTGTTTTGATTTTACAGTAGAGTCTCACTTATCCAACATTCACTTATCCAACGTTCTGGATTATCCAACGCATTTTTGTAGTCAATGTTGTCAATATATTGTGATATTTTGGTGCTAAATTCGTAAATACAGTAATTACTATGTAGCATTACTGCACATTGAACTACTTCTTCTGTCAAATTTGTTGTATAACATGATGTTTTGGTGCTTAATTTGTAAAATCATAACCTAATTTGATGTTTAATAGGCTTCTCCTTAATCTCTCCTTATTATCCAACATATTCGCTTATCCAACGTTCTGCCAGCCCATTTATGTTGGATAAGTGAGACTCTACTGTATATACAGTCTGTTTTGACACCTGGAATCACACTGTGTCCAATTCTGGGCACCACAATTGAAGGGAGATGTTGACAAGCCGGAATGTGTCCAGAGGAGGATGACTAAAATAATCAAGGGTCTGGAGAACAAGCCCTATGAGGAGCGGCATAAAGAGCTAGGCATGTTTAGCCTGCAGAAGAGAAGGCTAAGAAGAGACATGTTGAGGGCCATGTGAGGGGAAGTCATAGGGAGGAGGGAGCAAGCTTGTATAATATAAGTGATGTTTGCTCACTTTTGTTGTGACTAGGGAAGGGAAGGAGCAAGATAAAGGGGATTGTAAAGTACATAGATAGCATGGAAAATGAAATTAAAATGCTAATTAACCTTTTGAAGGAATTTGTAATTCTAAACTGTTCAAACTTCAGCAGTAGGAAAAGAAGGTATCTCTGTAGGGATCTTGCACTTTTCCCTAAAACAATGTAAGTTAAAACTCTACTTACCCAAAGAATGTGATGTGTAAGCATTTGCCCTCCTGCAGTCTGCTGGGACTTCTCCTGTTCTCCAAGAATTGGAGATTATTGTCAGTGTTTCTGAAATGATTTCTGCTAGTTCCTTCAATACTCTTGGATGTCGTTCATCTGGCCTTGGAGATTTGAATCAATTTAGAATAGCCAGGTATTCCTGGACTACTTCTTTACCTATTTTGGGTTGCATTTCCCCTATTTCCTCATCTGCTCCGTATTGCTCAGGTTTAACACAAATCTCTTTTTGGGAGAAGACTGAGGCAAAGAAGGTATTGAGCAGCTCTGCCTTTTCCCTATCCCTGTTAGCATTTCATTATGTAATGATTTATCAGAGTTACTTTACAAAAACTAACTTTTCCAATCCCGTACTACATTCTTAAATGAGCAAGCATTGTCTATGAATTGGATACTTGTGAGTATGCTCAGTAGCAAGTTCATGATTGTCTGAAAAATGGTTTTGTTGTGACTATAAAATCACCAAATTTCACCATCTATTGCTGCTCTGTTGTTTATTGTGATTGTTCAGTTGAGCAGCATGTGATGACAACGGGGCACTTCCATATAGAGAGAAAATTATTTTGTGAACTATACCTTATCTATGCCTCTCTGCCACTTTAAGGAAGAGAAATAAAAGGAGGAATATCCCTGTTTGGTCAGGAAACCTTTTGCTGATGTGTAACCAATCAGTACGACGATTGTATTCTATACAACAAACTGCGGGATCTTAGGCAGCTGTTTACATAGCTTCTGGATATTCTGTAACATCTATAGATTATCATAATGGAATATATTTGCACAGGCCTGGGAGAAATTGGAGAAGGCAGAACATGAGCGGGAGCTGGCACTGAGAAACGAACTTATTAGGCAAGAAAAACTAGAGCAACTTGCCCGACGTTTTGATCGCAAGGCAGCAATGCGTGAGACATGGCTGAGTGAAAACCAGCGCCTCGTTGCACAGGTAATGTAGAACTGCTTGAGAGTGTATTGGTTTCAATCTCTAATTAGTCTGCTGGCATCAGGAATAGTAGAAGATGCTGGATATGTGGGTACCTTTGTAGTGTCAGTTCTCCAAAACCTTCTTTACATACAGCAACTTACCAACAGCCAGTTATTTTTCTGGAATAACATTATTGTTTTACTGGACATAATGCCAGCTGCACTGGGCTTTCAGAAAACATATACAGTGTTCCCTCACTTATTGCAGGGGTTACGTTCCAGGACTACCCACAATAAGTGAAAATCTGCGAAGTAGGGACACTATATTTATTTTATGTGTGAAGGAGAGTAAACCACAGACCACTTACTACAATGCAGTCTGTACTTACTTTAGCAGTTACAAGTACACTGGCAGAGAAGAAGAATGGAAGCTAAAGGCTGGGGTAAATGGGAAATAAACATCCAACAACACATGGATGATTACAGGTTCCCTATCCCTGTATCAAACTTTGTTCTGCTTTGCCTTGGGATGCAGCGCATAAAGAAAATGTTCTCTCCTCAATATATTATAATAAAGGTGATAAGGTACAATGTTCCATCTCACAATGATCACTGCTCTGCCATTATGTGTTAATTGTCTCCAAGTAGATTAGTAATCTAGAGTGATAGTGATGTATGGTTGAACCATATGGTTTCAAGTTCTAATAGCAGGAATCAATCTATCTGATATGTGGTCTTCATCTTTCCCACTTTATGAGGCATTGTCATGTTTGCCACTGACACAAACACTCTGCCAGAAACTTACAATGGTATCTATCCAGGTCCTTTCTGTTTGTTTGCAGTTTGTTTTTTTGTGCTAACCTTTACACTTTGTGGTTAACCTGAAAAAGATGTTATTGTTGATCAAAGGCTTGATGGTGATGATGATGATTATTATTATTATTTATACCCCGCTTTATCTACCTGAAGGGGACTCAGAGCAGCTTAACATAAAAGCATTAGCATAACCATTTAAAATATAAAATTTACAAACATTAAAACAGGATTAAATATAAAGTATTAAAATATTCCCAGTTAAAAACTATTAACTTTAACTTTGGGCAGGACAACTTTGGAAATGACTTGCCAGCTGTGGAGGCAGCAAAGAAGAAGCATGAAGCCATTGAAACTGACACAGCTGCCTATAAAGAACGTGTCCAGGCCATAGAAGACGTAGCCAAGGAACTGGAAATGGAGAATTATCATGACATCAAGCGTATCAATGCTCGCAAAGACAACATTTTGAGACTTTGGGAGTTTCTGCAAGAGCTGCTGCAGGCGCGGCGTCGGAGGCTAGAGATGAACCTTACACTGCAGCAGCTCTTCCAAGACATGCTGCACAGTATTGACTGGATAGATGAGATGAAAGTAAGTAAGGTCTTGTGTGCTAGAAGGAAGTTGACCAATTGAGGTGGAGGCTGATCCTTGTGAAGACAAGGATCAGCCTTGTGAAGAGCTGCGTTATCCCAATTTATTTATTATATTTTTGTGATATATTTATATTTTACCCCTCCGTCTTAGGAATTCTCAAGATAGGTTATACAAAGTATTCTTAAAACATTATACAATTCAGATCATTAAAACCAACAATCCAAACATCCCAAGCACTAAACAACCAATTCCAGCAGCAGTAAAGCTACTTAGGCCCCTTCTACACTGCCATATAATGCAGATTATCAAATCAGATAATCCACATTATTTGCTTTGAACTGGATTATATAAATTACACTGCCATACAATCCAGTTCAAAGCGAATAATCTGGATTTTATTAAAGGGCCTTAGTCTGGTCCTCAGAATGCCATTAAAATACCTTGATCAGGATCTTGACGTCTGTTAAAGTACTAATCTAAAAGGCTGCTATAATTTAGGCATTGCATTGCATTGCATTGCAAGTGTTTTCAAGATCATTATGAGATAAGTATGGAGATAAATTTCACAGTGAATGCTTTCTGAACTAGCATGCATGCTTTGGCTTCCATCAGCTGCATGAATAGTTTGTAAATTAAATTTAGTTTAATTTATTCTGCACTCTGATGTGGAGTTCCTAAATGCAGAGTTTTCTGGAATTTGTTTCACTATTCAAAGACATAGTTGTGGTAGTCTCAAATAGCCATAGGCAAAGGGATTTTTTTTAGCATTTAAGAGACTAACAGAGAAAAGAAGCCTTTGTAAATGAAAGCATCAAGATGAGAAAAGATATACTTCAGCCTTTCCTTGGCTACCATTTCTCTACTCCAAATAGCCATCCAAATTTCTCAGGAGCCCACAGTTAAAAATGCAACAAGATAAGACCAATGGAAATTGTTTATAATATTTTGAAGAAATTGCAAGTATGGAGAGGATTAAGACCATTTGCTGTTTCTTTACTTAGACTCATTCTATTCTAAAGCTGCCTTTTCTCCACATGTGTAGATATAAATAATGTGTACTTGGCTCATAGGAGTTGAGGGGAGGAAGAGAAAGAGTACCTTTTCCCTTTGTATTTTTCTAGGTTAAACTCTTGTCTCCTGACTCTGGAAAGCACCTGTTGGAAGTGGAAGATCTACTTCAGAAGCATAAATTGATGGAGGCTGACATGGCCATCCAGGCTGAGAAGGTCCGTGGTGTTAGTGCAGCAGCACTTAAATTTGCCAATGGAGATGGTAGGTGTTTGCTCAGCCAAAATCTAATTTTGTCCTACCCTTTGTATTTGGCTTTGTCCTCTTGAATCGTTTTAGTAGTTTTCTCTGAACTAACTGAGGTTTTAGTAATGTGGCCAAATGCAGTTGAATCGCATCATAATGCCTATTAAATTCAGTTACTAAGTTTCTTTAAAATTACAGAATATCAGGGACATGTTTTAGGGCTGTGACTGACTTGTTAGCTTCTAATTGCTATGAAAGTGGATATTCCATGAGGGGAAACGTTGAGGGAACTGGTGCCCTCCAAGGGGTTGCTAATACATGGAGCATCACATTTTCTTATTGGCAACCAAAACAACAAATCCTTATCTCTATTTATTCAGGACTCTCCCTTTATGGCCTCTTAGTCCCTCTTCCCTTCCCTTTCTTCAATATGCATGGATATTGGTGTCTAGATATTTACTGGACATCTGCCTGTGTGTGTGTATCAGTACCAATGTTTCCTCTGGTTTTATCACCCCAGTTCTGTCTACTGTGTGCTAGGCTGTTTTCAACTCTACCAGCCATGCTGGACACAAGCTGTCAGTGCATACACACAAGAGACACCAAGGATGCTGAAGTCTCTCTATATCCACTGCTTATATGCACCTTATATGATTACCCAGAAATAAAACTTATTAGTGGGATTTGTTCTCTGGAAAACATACAGAAGTTCAAAAACTTAAATGGAAAACTAAGATGAGTTGCCAGAAGACACTAGATATGGCCTTTACATCTTGTAAGGAGAGATGTTTTGTACTCTATCAGGATACTCTTGTACAGTGCCAGAGTACTGCCAGTCAGCTGGCTTAGCAATTGAATTTCACTTAAAAGAAGAGGATAAAGGGAGGAGAGGTCAGAGGAAGATAAAAGCAGCTAAGTCAGTGGCAAATATTTTTTTAAAGCACCAGAACCTTTTGGAGCAGTACTTGTGTACATTAATACATTGTTTTTATTCACAATCATTTCTCTCTATGCGTATATTATATCTACATGGTATCCATTGTATTACAACAGCCATACCAGAATTTTAATGTAAAACTATTTAGTTCAAATTTCTTAAACATCCTTACTCTGAATATAATGGTTTTCATCAACAATTAAATCATATTTCTAATTTACAGGTTTTTCTGCAGTTTATCATAGCACCCCAAAATCCTTTAAAATCAAACAAGGCTGCCACTTTGCAGGAATGAATGTATGAATGAATATATATATATGTGTGTGTGTGTGTGTGTGTGTATGTGTGTGTGTGTGTGTGTGTGTGTGTGTGTGTGTGTGTGTGTATATATATATATATATATAAATAAATGAAACATTCAGCAGTATTTTCTTGTGTATTTTCTCATGTTCACCACATTGACCTCAAAACAGCATGCCTTGGTCTGGTAAGAAAATGCAGAATGAAGCAACAAAGGTCTTTCTGGAATAAAGAGATAGCATCACTAAATAAATGTCTGCCTACACACAGAATGGATGATAAAGTGTGGAAAGTCTTAGTGTGGTTTGTATTAGATTTTTTACATGATGCATTTCAGTGATATAATTGATCAGTTACTCACTTTTCTCCAGCAGTTATCTCTAAAGGAAATGCTTCATTTTAAAAGATAGCTACATTTTTGCAGTGCTCAAGCAGAAATATATTGTATTGGAGACAAATGGAATTTTCACCTCCTGACTAGAATGTATTCTCATTCCATTACCCCAGGCAGTTTTTGATAGCTTTTATGGCATCACAGTTCCTACTCTCCTCTGTGTATCGACATAACAAACGCTAAAGCAAGTTTGGGAAACCTTTGTCATCCCAAGAGCCAAACTCAATATCAGATAGGTATTTGGAGGTATATCCATTCCTGGAGTTGGTGGGACCTAAAATACCAGCTGATTTTAGTTTAATGTTCTTGCTGTCAGTAATTAAACTTTATAAATAGCATTTCAACTTTATAGAGTGAGGAAAAGTCCATACTAAATTTGAGAGATTAGATGTCATGGGGAATGGAATATGGCTCTATGGGGAAACCCAGAAGGTCAAATCAGGACTGCCTGGAAGCTGAGTTGGGACCTAGAGCCAGAGGTTCCCCAGGCCTGATCTAAAGCTGCGCACATAGGTTTGCTGGTATTTGGCACTATTTTTAAAGACCATCTCCCCTCCTCACATCTGGATCACACCATTTTATGAAATGTGTCCTTTCTAGTTTCCTTTTACTATTTGGTTGTCATGGATTGCTTCTTTCTAGCATTGCAAAGGACAATTTCTCCAATTTCTAAAAAAAAAAAACTAACAAAAAGGCCAAATGCAAGTACAATTATTCCCTGAGGAGCATCCCTTGGTTTTGAAAAGTTCCTTTCCAATATTTACGTAGATTGTATCTCACATTCTTAAATTTCCTCTAAATGCTCTAAAAGAGGTTGCCATTTTCCTTTCTGACTTAAAGCAAAATGTGTTTTGCATCTCAACTGACTAGCTTTCTGTCCACGCATGCTTAAACAGGTTACCGACCTTGTGACCCAAAGATGATACGAGATAGAGTAAACCATCTGGAGATGTGCCATCGTGAGTTGATGGCTTTGGCTGCTGAAAGGAAAGCTCGCCTGGAGCAGTCCAAGCGTCTTTGGAAGTTCTTTTGGGAACTAGATGAAGCTGAGAGCTGGATCAAAGAGAAAGAGCATATCTATTCCTCCTTAGATTATGGGAAAGATCTGACCAGCATTCTTATCCTGCAAAGGAAGCACAAGGCTTTTGAGGATGAACTACGGGGCCTGGGAACCCACCTGCAGCAAACCATCAAAGAGGGAGAAACCATGATTGCGCAGAGGCATTTCGGGGCATCTCAAATCCGTACTAGAATTGAGGAAGTGAAAGCTCTTTGGGCCCAGCTTCAGGAGCTGGCATCTTTCCGCAAAAAAAACTTGCAGGATGCTGAAAGCTTCTTCCAGTTCCAGGTAGATGCAGATGACCTGATGGCCTGGTTACAGGATGCTCATCGCCTGGTGTCCAGTGATGATGTTGGACATGATGAATATTCCACTTTAGCCCTAGTTAAAAAGCACAGGGACCTTTTAGATGAGGTAGCTGATAACAAGAGGGTCATGGACAATCTGAACAGACAGGCCCAGAGCTTCCCCACTGAGTTCCGGGACGTCCCAGGATTTGAGAACCGACTGAAGGCCATTCAGACAGCATATAATGAAGTTGTATCTCTAGCAGATCTGCGCAGACAGAAGCTACAGGATGCTCTGGATCTATATACAGTTTTCAGTGAGACTGATGCATGTGAACTTTGGATGGGTGAGAAAGAGAAGTGGCTGGAACAAATGGAAATTCCTGACACCTTGGAGGATCTGGATGTGGTTCAGCACAGGTAAATGATAGAAATGACAGCTTCCTGAGAAGTATCTGACAAACAGGTTCTGATTCAACATGCTGAATAAATCAGAGGAAGTGTGACATGGATAATTGGGATGATAGTCCTGTAGTTTCTGAAACACTTATCACTTTTATTATGGCATGTAATTGAATGAATTAGAATTCACTTATGATAAAATTAGATATTCACCTTGGAATATCCAGGCTCTCAAATCCATTTTTTACAATTGATAAGACCCCAGTATCCACTGGACATGTTCCTGACTGGACCACGGTTAGATGAAACCATGGATACAAACAAATATAATTGAATTACCTGTCTTCCAGTCCCAGCATATCAAAGAGTTGTGTTGGAGAATCTAGGAATTTGCTAAGTCCTCCAAGGCAGATCTATGATAAGGTCCTAGAGAATTACTTGGAGAACTTAGCAAACTCCTGGAGAGACCATTTCCCTCCTGGACATGGATAGATCAAACTACTGATATGGGTGCTGTGATTATAGATATAACATATCTATAACCTTGTGTTAGAAGCAGACTTGTAAGTCTGTGTATCAAGTTTTGAGAACTTACTGTTGTCAGTATGTATAGTTGAATACAGTTTGCAAGATGGAGGGCAAAGGAGAGTATTTGGTTAAAGAAGAAAAATACCATATTTCTTCTATTATAAGACACCATCAATTGTAAGACGCACCCTAATTTCAATACCACCATCACCACAAATACATGATACACTTGCGATTCTAAGACGGACCTCATTTTTAGAGATGTAATCCAGTTTTGTTCAGGATATTATCCACTTTCTCCAGATATAGCTATTAATGTTGGCTTCATATGTCACAAAATTTCTATAGAATAGGAATGAATGTAAAACCTTATATTGACCACTGCATTAGTTGAATGTGGTATAAAGTTGTTGTCGTTTAACTGTAATTGTCCACTTGATGTATGGTGACTCTCATCTACATGGGATGCCTTCCCCCACATATATGCCAAATCCAAATTTATCTGACTTCTGAAAGTGGCATAAGCTGTTTTTAAAAATGGTGAATTAAATTTGACATCTTACAAAATGGCATCTTGGGGTTTGTCCATTGTTAGTGGGAGTTTTGAAGTTGCATGCTTGAGATTTGGTGAGCTTTTAGTTCAATTAAGAAATTAAATATTAAATAAGTGTGTATTTGATTGCAGGTTTGATATTTTGGAGCAAGAAATGAACAATCTAGCTTCTCAGATTGATGGGGTCAATCGAGCAGCCATTGGTTTGATAGAGAGTGGACATCCTCGCAGTGGGAAAGTGAGGCAGTGCCAGGAACATCTGAATGCAAGGTAAGACCATTTTCTAGTTATTTGTTTATTTATTTCTCCTTTGTGATTCTCATATCCACTGATATGATTTCATGACAATACTGAGGTTAAGGTCGCTTTAGATTTAGCAACATAAATGTTACCATAGGCTTTTGGATCAGTCTCTGAATTGTATTGTTCAACATTTATTCCAATTTGGTGATATATCCAAGCATTGCAACCCTGTACATGTCTGCCCAGCCTCCTCTGCCTGTAAGATAGATAGATAGATAGATAGATAGATAGATAGCAAACAATGTACCAATGTGCTCTATCATGCCAGTAGTAGCTCAGATGCTGATGCAAGTCGGTTTGTTCATGCTATCCTTACTGTCAGTTACCCAAGATCCAGCCCTAGCTGCCTCACTGTGTGTCCATGATTCTCAAACAGAAGTAGGTAAATTGTGGTTCTCCATATAGTGTTAAGAGTATAACTACCATCAAGCATAGCCAGTGTAACCAATTGTGAAATATCATGGGTGTTGCCATGCAGAGATGACTGGTGAGAGGCTAACACAAATTGCTACCCTTGAAATACATTACAATTTATTTTGACCTATACATGCCGTCTTAGTAAATGCATGCACCTTTGTATTTATATTACTTTTAAAAGTGTTCACTTTTAAATCAGGTTAATGTTTTTTAAAGAAAAGTTAATTTTTAATTTAAAAACAAATATTATAATTTCATTAAAATAACTTAAAAATAAACTGTTTCTAATAAGCCTGTTTCTGAAAGATAATGCTTTGATTTTACAAATACAAAGAAATATATCTGGGTGCAAAAGTGTCCCTACCCTACCTTTTGCTTGCACACAGCCCAGAGGTATCTAGATACCTCAAAGTTTAATACTTTGAGTTTGGTAGTTTGTACATCTGTTTGGTAGGAAAGGAATGTAGTTGATGTTTTTGAAAAAGTCATCAAGGCACAAAATTATCTGCACGTCTATTGGGATAGATGTTTAGTGATTGCAGAACTGCTTTAGCTAGAAAGGCACACAGATACTCAGCTTTGATTATGTCATAGGTTCATTGTGTGCAGTCCTTCTAAGCCAAATACTTTACTGTAGAAAATCTTGGCAAAATATATTTTGGCCTGGAAAAAGAAAATAATATAGGCATCATGAACAAGGTTCCTGAAAATTGAGGAATATGGAAATATATTGCTACATGGAGAGCCCAGTTTCCATCTCGTATATTTCCCAACCAGAGGATGAATTCTAATGCTGAATATAGGTCTAGGGAATCTTGCCAACAGATAATTTAATGAAATAATTTCTTTCAATTCTGATTCTGTAACAGTGGATCTTGCTTGAAGCTCATATCAATATCAATTAACAAAACTAGGAACTGAACATTTACTACTCATAATGAACTCATATCAGCCAGACTTCTGGGTTCTCTGAGTTCATTTTCATTGATATTGTGAATTAAAATTTTCAAACTGCACCCTGCGATTTTCTGCATGTGCTTGTCTTGCAAACGGTACCATTTGAATGTGTATACTAAATTTACAGGCAAAATAACTTCCATGGTTTCTTCTCTGTGTTAAACATGTTTCTAGGGTTCTGGTAAGTTTTATTTGTCCTCTTCCTGATAGCTCAGCTGTTGGAATAAGAATAGTAATACCTAATATCTATTGGGAAGAGACAACAGGGTGAACCGTCAGCCACCTCCTTTCCTGTTGAACAAGCAATTTATAACCAGAACACTTGAGTCATTGTGTTGTCGAAGGCTTTCATGGCCGGGATCACAGGGTTGTTGTATGTCTTTCGGGCTGTGTGGCCATGTTCCAGAAGTAGTGATTGAGAGAGAATACTTCTGGAACATGGCCACACAGCCCAAAAGACATACAACAACACTTGAGTCATTTATCATCTCTAATAAGGACAATATAGAAACTATGGCTTCTACATCAATTCTGTCCACCTTTTCACTAGCAGGAGAGCAGTAAAAATAGGATATGTCATAAATCTGGTCCATTGACACCAACATCAGTAAGAGGGTGTCTAGTTTCGTAGTTGCCTTGCTACATAGTTTTACCTTTCCCTGTTCTGTGCTTTCACCACTATTTTGTTAGCTTGATAGGGTTGGAAACAGTGCATTACAAATTCCAAAAAATGAATCAAGTGTTACAGAAAAGATACTTAGTACAATTATTCTTTTGCTCTACCTTTCTTAGATGGAGAGTTTTCCAGGAGATGGTCGCTCAGAGGCGGAAAGCTGTGGACTTTGCCCTTAGCCTCCACAATTACTGTGTGGATTGTGAAGAAACAAGGAAATGGATCCTAGAAAAAACCAAAGTCATTGAATCCACCCAGGACCTTGGTAAAAACTTGGCAGGCATGATTGCTATGCAGAGGAAGTTGTATGGCATTGAACGTGACCTAGCAGCCATTCAGGCCCGTCTCGCAACTCTACAGCAAGAAGCACACCGGCTTGCTGAAGAACAGCCTGACTTAGCTGATGATGTCTATAGTCGATTGACAGCTGTCACTGGAGTCTGGCTGGACCTACAGAACACACTTCAGAGTCAAGAGGCTTCCCTTGGAGAGGCCAGCAAGTTACACAAGTTTTTGCAGGACTTAGATGACTTCCAGGCATGGCTGTTTAAGGCACAAAAAGCTGTTGCTTCAGAAGAGGTGCCCAATTCCCTGGTAGAAGCTGAACACCTTCTGCAGCAGCACACTGCTGTTAAGGAAGAGATAGATCAACACAGGGATGATTATCGCAGTGTCAAAGATATAGGAACCAGAGTGACTCAAGGCCAAACAGATGCGGAATATCAGCAACTGGAGCAACGACTCCAGGGGATGGATACTGGCTGGAATGCCTTGTGTAAAATGTGGGATAGCAGGGAGAAATTCCTCAACCAGTGCCTTGGTTTCCAGGAATTTCTTAAAGATGCAAAGCAAGCAGAAATTATCCTTACTAATCAGGTATGGTGGCAGCATGAACTTTCTTGTAATCTTTCTGCATTTTAAATTAGTGTCTCAAAAATTGCTTGGGTGTTATAGGTGTTTTTTCATAGGAAAACAGTGTTTTCACGCTGGCAGCATATCTTGAATGTCCTACATAGATATTGCCTAGCACGTAGCAGCCACAGAAAAAAAGCTTGTCCATAATAATAGTTAGGCTGTTCTAGCTGTGGACACTGAGTGCAAGATACAAAATTTGACTTTCAGCACAGGAAAAAATAATACTGAAGGTCAAATTGTGGCAGCAGATGTATATAGCCAGCTTACTAATGCTTGATTTTATCATATTTCAGGTGTTTTTTCTGTAAGTTCCGTGTGATGACTGTAGCTTAACATGAGCTGGAGTCGACAGTAGTCCTCACAGATATATTTATGGTGAAAACACTGTTGTTTTTAAATACTGGATAAATCTTATTCCAAAGTGATCTGTATGTTTTCTTCCCTAACATCTGCTTTAGGAATATACTCTGGCTCACATCGAGCCCCCAGACACCTTGGAAGCATCAGAAGCTTCTATCAGAAAATATGAAGATTTTCTTGCTACAATGGAAGCTAATGAAGAAAAAATTACTGGGTTGGTCAACAGTGGGAACAAGCTTGTGTCTGAAGGAAATATTTACTCTGATAAAATTAAAGAAAAAGTTCATCTGATACAAGAGAGGTAATATCATTAGTCATTTTAGTGGGACAGCTGAACCTGCAAGAGGAAACAAGAGGGGAAAAAGTGTATGAGGGAGAAATAGTTAAGGTTATTCTCAGATAGTTCAACACTGCAATTACCGGAGTGTTCATTCTGTACTAGTTATTGTCCCAATCAAGGTATTATGAGGGATAACTAGAAAAAATATCTGAACTATAAGTCTTCCTGCCCTCTTCTCCCTATGGCATATTAAAAGGATATTTAATGATACCTCTGGTTCATAGCAGTGGAAAAGCATATCACATATTTCTGAATTTTCTTTTCCAAATTTTCTGTCCCAGTGTGAAAGATGGCATTCTGGATGAGGAATCCAGTGTAGCTTGGAAAGAGATGGAGGGGACAATCTACTCCCTGTACCTTTCTGTGTCCTTTTTGCCTAGTATTACTTACTCTGTACTTGGCAGCATTCACATTTTGATAATTTCCTCCCTTTGAATATATCTCTGCTTGAAATACAAAATAGTTTGGGAATGCCTACACCTACTACATGTAACTACACAGACACACACACACACACAAAGATTGAGAGGGAGACAGAGAGAAATAACTGAGTTGGGAATACTGTAATGTGTTCTGATACTTGTTAATCTGCTGGAACAACCATGTGCTTGTGTTATTTGTCATTTCTAGATACAAAACAAATGTCACAAAATCTCAGGAGGTGTTTGTTTTGCTGAAGGACAATCATGACCTGCGAAATTTCCTGAGGAATTGCCAGGAAGTAAGGATGCTGAACCCATAACTATTATTAACATACTGTGTGTCTTTGTTTCCAAGAGTGCTTGCAACTTTGGTATATATTCAAAGCAGATATTAAATAAAAATTTTCTTACTGCATCACAGGTGTCTTGAATAAAACTTACTTCTGATTTACTGTTTTATTCATGACCTCAATTACTTTAGTACAATAGCGTAATGTTAAAATTAGGTTTTTAAAAGAGAAGATGGAAAAATCTAGTTTTCTTCTATGTTTAGAACGGTTAAAATTAATCATGGCAAGGGTGCATCCTCATTGCAAGTAGTTCATATACTAAAGGCAAGCATATCTTCCAGAAAACATCAGACATATTCAGTCTCTTCAGGGCACTAGATACAAATAATCATTCATAGCAGGGTCCCTTATACTGTGTGTTTCTCCTAATTGACAGTTTGCTCCCCCCCCCCCCCCCATTTCTTGTCACTACTTGCTATTTCTTCCCCCAATATCCCCCACAATGTACTTTGTCGTTTTAGTGTGCTGTAAAGCCATAGTATTAAAGTGACTATCCTAGAACAGTGGTTCTCAACCTGTGGGTCTCCAGATGTTTTGGCTTACAACTCCCAGAAATCCCAGCCAGTTTACCAGCTGTTAGGATTTCTGGGAGTTGAAGGCCAAAACATCTGGGGACCCACAGTTTCAGAACCACTGGCCTAGAATTTGCCATCAGGAGGGGTGGGCTCACTCAATTTCTTCTCCAACATTTCTCCAAAGTGTTGGTTCTGTTGGACTCTGTGTCTTTTATGCCATCAATAATGGAATCTTTTTGGGCTGCCTTTGGGAATAGGACTTAGACGCAGGATTTTACAGTAGCGCCATTATTTCCTGGAAGAGTGAACCCAGAAAGTGATGCTGGGGGACTCCCATGTGACCTCTTAACTGTTAACCAATGAGGTCCCCCCGGGTACTGTTTACATGAAATTTCTGAAATTGTCCCGAGTTTTGGCATTTGGTGTCATTAGTATGCAGATGAAACCCATCTCTATTCTTCTTATTTAAATCCAATTAAGTTATCGTAGTATTAAACTGATGCATGTCATCATTAATGTACTTAATGAGGGCAAACTAATTGAACCTTAATCTCGAGAAGACAGAGGTGCTTTTGGTCAGTCAAAAGGCAGATTGGGGAATAGGCACTGAATTTGCACTAGATGGGGTTCACAGCTTGATTGTATTTCTGGACTTAATTTTAAAACTGGATGCATAGATTTCAGTGGAAACCAGACGTGCATTGCCATAAAGCTTATATGCTTATTTTTTAAAACTTCAGATTTGACCATAGGAATACATGCGTTGGTTTCAGTTTGGATTGCTACAATGCAGTCTGCATGAGGCTGCCATTAAAACGTGGTCAGAAACTTCAGTTGGTCCAACAGTTGCAATGCAAACATGTTAATTGAGACCTACTACAGGGAGCATATATCACCCTTGCTGAAAATCTCCCCTAGCTCCAGTATTAGTTGTAACTTTCTGTTATGAATAGTTGCAGTCTCCACTATGGTTCTCAATGCTTTGAGGGCATTTCCAAATACAGTATAGTATTTTTTCAGAACCCAATCAAAGGGAGAGCAAAGTAGTAGGATGGCAAGGGGGAGAATTACAGTGGAAAAGTGCAGAGTACTAGCAAGAGCAGTGTAGAACTCATGTTCACCAGTATGTCATTTGCTAGCATTTTCTTTGTAGCTTACTGTTTGGATTGAAGAAAAGATGCTAACTGCTCAAGACATATCCTATGATGAAGCTCGGAATTTGCACAGCAAATGGCTGAAGCACCAAGCTTTTATGGCAGAACTTGCCTCTAACCAAGCATGGCTAGATAAAGTAAATGAGGTAAGTGGCTTCTTGCAAGATTTGGCATCATAGCTTGGCATCTTTCTTGGCTTTTTCCCATATATTCTCCTGTTCTTACTTCTGTGTGCCTCATGATGATTTGGGACTGAGATTTTTGTAGAAGAGTTAATGACAGTTACCATTGAATTGTATTCTTAACATATGATTGCAAAAAAGAAAGAAAACAACAGAAGAAGTAAAGAGAAAAAGGAAAGAAAAAAGAGGGAAGAAAAATAACTAGAATATGAACAAAACACATTTTCATGAAACTGACATTTTTAAAGTGTATATTCATCCATAGCTAAATAAATAAGATGTGTTCATTCAACAATGGATGGTGAATATGTCTATCTAAGCTTGGAAAAAAATTCTTTTACCACCATAAAAGCAAGCAGGATCTGACAGTATTGACTCTTAGTTAAATTCCACATTGCAGGAATGTAATTTAAAATAACATATTCATCTAGAAATAAAGATGTTTGGAACTGACCTGGTTCTGGAGCCATGCAGAATTGTATGCTGAGGTATTTCCTGTTAGAGCTGCTTTTTTATACCAAACTGTTCTAAAGAATTATACCTACTGTATATCAGAAGAAATAATGCAAAAAAAGAAGAAATAATGCAAATGTTATATAAACTGCAGTTCACACAACTAGCTCCAAAGAGGGCCTGTAATGCGAATGCAGTTTCCTGTTTGTTGCTGCGTGCACACATGTTAGGAAGCTTTGTCCACAGTCAACTACCTAACAAATGTATCTACTGTATTTAATATATGGATTCACAAATTGATTCCTGAGGCTAAGATTCTAGATTGCTTCATGTTGTTGTACAACCTCTACACTGAATACAAAGGTAGTGCAATTTATGTGGATCAATGATTAACATGCTTGATTGGCAACTTATTGTACAATTACAATGCACACTATATAGAAACATTGCACATTCACATGCAGATCTGTGTACTTTGGTGTGCTAGTGCACTTTCAACAGTCCAAAACACAAACCTCTACTTTACATCTCTGCCTACTGGATTTGAGCCTGCTCATTGTTTAGAAAATCAGTGCATGTGTAGTGTACTTTACTTCTGTATCTGTTACTCATGGGATGTCATCCATGATGCATTAAAAAGCTTCTGAAAGTATCGTTAAAATGGAAGGTGAAGAGATGACTTCCAACACATTTCTCTCTTTTTCTCTTTGGGAGAAAATAAGTGTGCTTCCAGTTGGAGGTTTCCCAGCAGTACCAGTCAAAAGATACTATACAGCTGTTATATCCTTTCTTAATGGATTTTTAGCGAAAGACAAAAGATATAGCAAAGAGTAGCTAAATGCTGGAAGATTATAAATGAAAGACCATGTTGTTTGTCATCCTCTCGACTATTCTCTGAATAAGGTAAAGTGATTACACAATAAAAGCTCCATATGAAAGCAGCTGAGATGTTACACAGTAGATAGTCTTCCTATTTCTGTTTTGCTCAAGATAAAAGCAGGCACATGAGGTTATCATTTGGAAATGAGGAACAGAAGAGGAAACAAAGAAACTGCTTGAACCTTTTATTCTTCAACCGCCCTCTCCTAAAATGCACCTGGTGCCCCTTGAGTAGAAAAGAAGCCAGCGATTTTAAATAAAAAATAGCTGAAGGGGAAAAGAGAAAGCAGTATTTTTTCCTCCCTTTGTTTGACCCTTTCTGACTTTCTCAACTCAAACAATTTTATGGCTAATGTTCACTTAAAAGGGAGCAAGGGTAGCTGTCATGTGCATCTTCTATATGAAATTGAGTTTGGCGTTTAACAGCTTGGTTGCTGACACTATAATTTTCTCCTGTTTTACTGTGCTCTCTTCAAAGATGTACAACACTCATTTATCCAGGAATCCATTGAATTCTGCTTAGAGGCATATAAAATAATTAAATGACGTGAGAGATGGCAATGCAGTATAAAAGCATCTCTCCCCCGCCCCCCGATATAACCTCCACCTTGACAGAAGAACAGGAAGGACTTAAAACAATTTTTGAATACTTTCCTCAGTTTGTCCTGGTGACTTTAGACTGAACTTCAAAGTATAGTTGGGACAAAGTGTTTCATGGAAAACACATAAGTATAAATATAGATTTTTAATATTTGTATGGTAGGAAGTTTCTGGGAGCCCCCAGTGGTGCAGTGTGTTAAAGTACTGAGCTGCTGAACTTGCGGACCGAAAGGTTGCAGGTTCAAATTCGGGGAGCAGAGTGAGCTCCTGCTGTTAGCCCCAGCTTCTGCCAACTTAGCAGTTCGAAAACTGCAAACATGAGTAGATCAATAGATACCGTTCCGGCGGGAAGGTAATGGCGCACCATGCAGTCTTGCCAGCCACATGAACTTGGAGACATCTACGGACAATGCCGGCTCTTCAGCTTAGAAATGGAGATGAGCACCAACCTCCAGAGTCCACACGACTGGACTTACTGTCAGGGGAAAACCTTTACCTTAACTTAACCTAGGAAGTTTTTTTTAAACTTGGTAAGCCATCTTGAATCCCAGATTGGGTAAAGAGCAGGATGATAATAATAATAACAAGGGTAACAATTGCAGCAATAGCAGTGAACAACCTTAGAATCATAGTATCATAGAGTTGGAAGAGACCTTGTAGGCCATCCAGTCCAACCCCTTATTCTGTCCTTAGCTCTCTACCAGGCATGATTACATTGCCCAACTATTTTGAGCTGAGCAGTTTGGTTCACTAGAACTCCACTGTAACTGTATGTTTTCTAGAAGAATTAATAGTCTTGCTCCTTGCCTGTTCATGGATTTGACAAATGGTTCTGTATCTCCACAATCTCGCATCTCTCTCTCTTTTTTTTTTTTTAGGAAGGACAGCTGCTGGCAGAGCAGAAGCCCCAGTATGAAGATATTGTTTGCCGGAGGTTAGCGGACCTACACCAACTGTGGGATAAGCTGCAGGCAACAACAGAGGAGAAGGCCCAGCACCTGTTTGATGCCAACCGCTCTGATCTTTACGCACAGAGCTATGCTGACCTTGGTGCATGGATCAGTGAGATGGAGCAGCAGCTGAAATCTGATGCCCAGGGTAAAGATCTCACCAGTGTCAATATTCTGCTGAAGAACCTGAAAGTAAGTAAGTCCTGAAACTGTCATTTCTGCCTCAAGTCAATAACATATTGGCAGGGACCTTCGTGACACTATCAGCTTCTGTTCTCTGTGAGGGATTTATCTGAAGTGGTTAAATCAGTGGTGAAGGTTTGCTATAGCCTCATAAAATTAAAGGAAATGGTGCTCATCACTTCCTCTCTATATTCAGTGGTGAAGTCCTCTGGCATCTCAAGGATTATATCCATGCCCTCCCTTTTTTTCTGATACAGTGAATGAACTCCTGTATTTCATGGGATTCAGATACCTTTTTGCCAAGCTATCTGAATCCCATGAAAGTACTTCTGTTATGATAATATGTGTTTCCTCAGGACTTACATAGGTTTTCTGTAAATGTACACACACAGCGAATTATAAATTAGTTGCAGTAACAAGAATTGTGGTGTTGAATACTCTCATATAGACATTAGAATGAGGGACTCATCAACTTTAATTTATTGTATAGCCACTTCATTCTGAACAAAAAGAGCATTTGTGAGCACTTTCCTCATCCATAATAAGGAATAACCTGTGGCTCATCCATCTGGTCTGTCCTGCCTTGGGTGAAATAAAAGGTCAATGCCTTGATTCCTGGGAATGGCAAAGAGGAGAAAGATTTGAACAACTTTGTGACCAAATCCACTTTCTATGGGTCAAGTAGACTATATAAAGGACATATGGCTGACTAACTAGAGATCCTCTCATTTCAGCGACTTGAGGAACAAGTCAGTGTGAGAAAGAAAGAAATGGAAGATTTATTAAGTCAGGCACCTCCCACTAGAGGAGACCTGCATGAAGTGGATGGCAAGCATGAGATCATTGAGAGGAGGTTCCAGGGTCTTCTGGAGCCATTGAGTAAGAAGAGGAGGGAACTGGAGACAACTAAAGCTGGATACCAATTGGACCGGGATCTGGCAGATGAACTGGTGAGCTATGAAATCACCCAACTGTGCTATTAACAAGTGTTAGAATTCTTCCCTAGTTGTGATATACTATTACTCTTAATTCAGAAGGTGGTGGGAACTCTAACAGCAAAACTGGTCGTCACAGATAAACTGCTTCAGTGTAGGAAAAACAGGACTAAGACCTTCTGTTTTTGGGCCATTATCTATGTAGCCTAACTGACCTTTCCTTCAATGCATAATAGTAATTCTTCTGTTTTCTAGCTCTGGGTACAAGAACGTCTCCCACTTGCTCAGTCCACTGACCATGGCACAAACCTCCTGTCTGTACAGCTGCTCACAAAGAAAACACAGGTAAGTCTGTATTTTGTTTTCATTTCATTCTTCTTCTCACTTCTTTTTTGTGGTAGTGGGGAGAACTTCATTATGCATAGCATGCCAAAAGTTGAATGGGGTCTGTGTAGCATGGTTCTTAGTAAACAGAGTGACTGTCTACTGTAAAAATATGTGGAGTTCTCAGCTGCAGATCCTATTAATGATACAACTTTACCTTGCTTACCTGGTTTGTCCCAGACTCAAGACTTTTTCCAACATATGTGTTACAGACATATATAAACAAAGTCCATCCCATCCCATATGCTAAAAGAAGCCTTTAATAATGCTTCATGAGCTCATTAGGTCAATATAAAGCAACTGATTTCTAGAGCTATTTGATGAACAACCTGAAAGAGGTAGTTCAAAATCTTTATCAGTAGATGTCTTAATACATTTCAATAAAAATAACAACTCCACTTAAATGTGTTTCTGATCTTTCAAATTCTTTTAAATGTGACCTGTTCTTTCCTAGACATTACAGAAAGAAATTGCTGGTCATGCTCCACGCATTGAGGAAGTCCTTCTTAGAGGGGAAGGCATGCTGGCTGGAGCAGATAGTGATGAGGACTTTAAGGACACCGAAGAGCGCCTCGGGCAACTGAAAGACTCTTGGAACACTTTACAAGAGGAAACTCTACAGAGGTTGCATCGCATGGAAGAAGCAAGTGAGGCTCAGAGATATTATTTAGATGCTGGGGAAGCAGAAGCCTGGATAAGTGAACAGGAGCTGTACATGGTGACCGATGAAAAGCCAAAGGTAATTGCATTTGACTTGATAATAAAGCAACATCACATTTGATGTCTCAGGAGGACTATTCTCAAGGGAAGCTTGCTTCAGGGGAAAATGCATGTCAGATCAGTGGCTAGCCTAGAAGCAGACATTGGTTATACTCAGGAACAGCTAACTAACATCAATAGACCTTAGGCCATTCCCTGAGTGGCAACCTGAGCAACCCACACTTATCCCCTTATGTCAATATCTCAAAAGCAAAATTCAAGTGAAAACATTAACTCCAGTATCCGTCTACCATATTTCATCACATAGTATTCGCACTTGTCTCCCAATTTTTTGTGGCAGGAAGAAGTGGGATGCGACTATAATGCAATGGTATTATGTGGTGAAAAAAGCCCCATTTGAAAGGTTTGTTTCACCGCGCAATAGTGAAGGCACAGCCATGATGCTTCACCCGCCTATGTGGCTGGACCTTCAAAAAAGCACTTGTGAAACAATGAAATCATGAACAGATGTTTCAGACACCGTGTTGAAAAGGTGGATTCTATTCAAGAAGTGGAAATTCTAATTGGTTAGTCATCATCCAGTCAGAACACGAAAAACATCAATGCAATGATATGTTGCTCTCTAGGCAAAGATCATCACACATAAGTGGAATCTGTGCATAGCCATAATCTACATTAAAGGGGCATAGAATTTGTTCTTCACATACTTACAGGCCATAATGTCTGGAACTCCATTTACGATTCCAACATATATACAGAGGCAATTGCAGTTTCAACTGCAAGAGTTTTTACCTCAGCAAAATCTAAATAAAGTGCCTTTAAGGAAGAATATTACAGAAAATTAACAAATACTATCCAGTAGCCTCAGTCTGATGTATGGAGAGTAGAATTCAAGAGTAGTGGAGAGTAGAATTCAAGAAATAATAGATACGCAAGATTTGAAGATTATAATTATTTATATAAATCAAATGCTGCTGGAACATTTAATGGGCATTACATGTAAAATAAATCTAATTTAAACCCTTTTAGAGATAATAATTTAAACATTAACGAATATCCTAATTTAAATTGAGGTAATAATTTATATACTAATCCATTTTCTAACTTACATTCAGATTTTAATAAAATGGGATTGATTTTAATACCTTTAAGTAATTCAATGAATATAATTAATGTAATTCTTCAACAAACATTAGAGATAATAGGAACTTCAAGTGATTTAGAGAACAATGGTTTATAAAGTACTGGATGATGGACTAGACAGCATGCTTATCAAATTTGCAAATGAAATCAAATTAGGAGGGTAGCTAATGCCCCAGATGATTAGACTGCTGGAAAATATCTCTGGTCTCTAATATACACACATGAAATCATGCAGTTTTCCCTGAATACCTGATAATGGCTTCTTTTCTAACAATCACTTTGACCTTCGAAGATTTGGCTGAGCAGCCTGGAGATTACGAAAAGTAAGTCTCCTATCTATCAGCTCATTGTCCTTTCCATCTGTGAATTCATCCTCTGAACTCCTTTCAGCCTCTGATCTTGCTCTTCTAGAGAAAGACTTCTCAGCAGCATCTGGGCCCCTCTCTGGAATATGGCTTTCACCAGCTGCTGGAGACAGAGACTGCTCAGTTTCAGGACTTAAAATCTCCTGCTGACTAGCAGACCCAGAAAACCTGTGATCCATTTTCCCACTGACATAAGGAGCAGGCACAATCATAGGCTGAACTACTTCACTCTCTGCTCTATTCAACACATTCTTCGTGTGTGAGAGAAGCAGTTATGAGAGCAACGTGCAAGATTTCATTCAATTTGGGTAGAAAGAATGGGTTTTATCAATGCAGAATTTATGTGTGTTTATTCAGAAACAAGACTACCGAATTAAATAGACCTTTCTCTAGATATATGTGTTTAGGATATCAGCTTCAATTTCCGTTGACTTCCATACTACCCTGTTCTTGTGTTGGCTCCACTCTGAAGTGTCCCATCAATACTGAAAGGATTTTGTTGTCCCAGGATGAAGAGAGTGGTATTGTGATGCTGAAGCGACATCTTCGCCAACAACGATCCATAGAAGATTATGGGAAAAGCATCAAGCAGCTGGCTGGTAGGGCTCAGAAACTGCTGTCTGCTGGCCACCCAGAAGGGTATGTTTGCTCAATATATATTGTGGAAGATAATATCCAGGAGATTACAAAAGGCTTGACCCATAGTCATTTGACTGGAGGGCTCCTTCACACCATGCAATTATAGCACTGTGATTCTATCCTAACTTAATGACTGTATCCTGTGGAATCATTGGATTGTAGACTGAGGAAGCACTAGAGCTGTCTGGCAAAGAATTCTAAGCATGCCTTCCAGGATACATCTGGATATTGCCATGACAGTTAAAGTGGAATCATATTGCTATAGCTGTGTACTACAAAAGGGCTCTGAGCCAAGATGAGCTGACTAGAATCCCAGTCTATTCTGTACCTGTTGGATTGTGCACTAAATTCCTTAGCAAGTATCAAAAATTCCTTTATGTTTTTTTAGGGAAGAGATCATCCGGTTGCAGGGGCAAGTAGACAAGCAGTATGCAGGCTTGAAGGATCTGGCTGAGGAACGCAGACGTAAGCTGGAGCACATGTGTCATCTATTCAAGCTGAAACGAGAAGTTGATGATCTGGAGCAGTGGATTGCAGAGAGAGATGTAGTGGCCTCATCCCCAGAAATGGGGCAAGATCTCGACCATGTCACTGTGAGCAAGCACTGTGGTGGGAATGAATGAGTCAATTTATCAAGGCCATTCTTAGTTCCCATCCAATTCTGAGGTGTGATTTCAGTGTAGGGGGATATGGTAGAATGTGTATGAGGACCTGAGGTTGATGTGTTGTGTCACTTGATTACACACCATCCAGTAGTGATTTGGAAGGAAATTGTTGTAAGGTGACAGAATGCATTAAAATACAACTTGGTACAGGGAAATTTCCAGGTTGTTGCTAAGAAGATAATGTTAAGGAATTTTCAAAATGTATCCATGTTTGTCTGCTATGGAAAAACAGAGTTTTGTGTTACCTTAAATACTGACACATTCATTAGAGCATGAGATTTTATGGAACAGGTCATAGAATCATAGAGTTTGAAGAGGCTCATGATGCCTCAAATCCAACCCAATGTTCAATGCAGGATTTCCAGCTAAAGCATGAGAAGCAGACTCTATATTACCTCGATAGGCAATTGGCTTCATTGCTGAAACACTGTTACTGTCAAGAGTTTCTTTCTAATGTTCAATTGAAAATTACTGTCTTATTACTAGAGGCCCTAATGCAGTGGTTCTCAACCTGTGGGTCACTAGATGTTTTGGCCTTCAGCTCCTTGAAATCCTAACAGCTGGTAAACTGGCTGAGATTTCTGGGAGTTGTAGGCCAAAACGTCTGGGGACCCACAGGTTAAGAACTACTGCACTAATGCATGGAAGCACGCGATTTTCTTACATCTGATAAAGCAAATTCTAGTCTCCAAAAGCTTATGCAAAATAAGTTATTAAATCCTTAAGATTTTTAAGGCTATAATTTCTCTCATAGCCAGAAGTTCCCACTATAAATGCCGAGAGCACAAATGTGTGTTACATTGTATTGGTCTGACATACAAGTGAATTATTACACTTGTGTATCACCGTTATTTGTGTGCATTTTTTTTAAAGAGAAGAAATTAAATATACGGCAAGCAAGTATAGAATTCCATTACCTTGTATAGCTTTGTAGATTTTTTTTTTTGCTGGATCTGACTTTTTAAGTCCTGTATAGCATGCTATATTTACAAAAATGTTACCTTCTGTACAGTTAAAAGACTTAGGAGACCTGTCATGGTCATTCTAAAGAGAAAATTGCATATTCCATACATATATGGAATATGCAATTTTTTTAAGTGGATCCTGTTCTGCCATTTAGAATTAAGGGTGGGTCCTGAGTTAGTTACAGTTGAAGATTAATGTTTTGTGAATATAGTTTATGACACCTGGCAGAAATTACATACCTGTTGTTGAATGGGATGAACATTCATGGGATACTCATATTCCCTTTGGTTTATTTCTTGGCCAGGTGCTGCGGGAGAAGTTCCGTGATTTTGCTCGGGAAACAGGAAGCATCGGGCAGGAGCGGGTGGACAGTGTCAATCTCATCATTGAGCAGCTGATTGACGTTGGCCACCCGGAGGCTGCCACGATTGCAGAGTGGAAAGACAGTCTGAATGAGAGCTGGGCAGACCTGCTGGAACTGATTGACACCAGGATGCAGTTGCTGGCTGCCTCCTATGACTTGCACAAGTTCTTCTACGATGGTGGTGAAATCCTGGTTCTTATTGAGGAAAAGCACAAGGAGTTACCTGAGGAATTAGGCCGAGATGTCAGCACAGCTGAATCTTTCCACAGGATGCACACAGCTTTTGAGCGAGATATCCATTTGTTAGGAACGCAGGTAACTACCTCCTTTTGGAACAACACATGGCAGAACAAGTTCCATTATGTTGCTTCCCTAGACATTTATTTATTTATTTACATCATTTTTACCCCGCCCTTTTCACCCAGAGGGACTCAGGGCAGCTTACAACAGTCGACAAATTACATTGCCCAAAATACATTCAATAAAACAACGACATATCAATAAACAATAAAACAGTACCACATCAATTAAAACTCTAATTAGACTCTATTAAACCATGAATTATAAAATTTAAAGTTTGTGAGAATGCTTGAGACATCTCTATGGAAGGAGGGAGTTGGTTTATGTTTCCATTATATAAGATTTCAGACGAAGAGGAATTGAGACAACGGGAACTATCTGAATGTTGCTTTGCAGAGCTGCCATTTTTGCTTGCAATATTTTTTAAATATTTGAAATTAATTTTTGCCAAGTCATTTTAGGAGTCAGACAATTATCCTTAATATACATGCCTAATTTTTGTGGTACAGAACCCAAATCAGAGTTAACCTTGTCTGCAGCCAATAAAATTGAATATTTAAATTGCCAGGATATCCAGACTTGGTTTATGAGGTACCTGAACCCTTGTTTCAGGTACCTCAGTATAGAGTTCTCTTGAGACCCATTCCCAGGCCTTGATATCAAGTCCTCTCTTCTTTGGATGGTTTCAGGTCCAGCATTTCCAGGAAGTAGCAGCACGCCTACAGGCAGCCTATGCAGGAGAGCAGGCAGTCACTATCCAGAAGCAAGAGCAGGAAGTGGTGAAGGCCTGGAAGGCCCTGCTTCATGCCTGTGAGGGACGGCGGGGCCAGCTGGTTGATACCGCAGAGAAGTTCCGTTTCTTCAGCATGGTCCGTGACCTCATATCTTGGATGGAGAGTGTGATTCGGCAGATTGAAACACAAGAGAAACCAAGGTAACAGGATGGAATTAACCAACTTTTATTATTTTTTTCATTTGTCCTGCAAAGACTACAGAAAACCTCTGTACAATTTTTGGCATGCCAAGTGAAACCCCAATAATTTCTTCAGTTCTTATTTTTTCAAAACCTCTGTTAGGTGTGGCTTCCAAGAAGCTATAAGTCAGTTGCATGTAATTTTCACTGGTTCAGATAATCTGTTACCTGCCTGCATTTGAGAGCAATGTTGAAGAGACTTTTTTTAATGTAAAACATAACATGAAAAGTAATCCTGGATTTTCCAGCAGTGAATTGTGCTTCCTGAGAATTACTTTGTGTTAGAAATTGTCTCCTGCTTATTTCTCAATTATGTTCCCATTTAAGGGATGTTTCATCTGTGGAGCTACTAATGAAATACCATCAGAGTATAAAGTCCGAGATAGACACAAGGGATAAAAGCTTCATCACCTGCATTGATCTTGGCAAAGCACTGCTGCATCGCAAACACCATGCTGCAGCTGAGGTAAGAATTTCCCATTAAAATGTTTGCAGTGGAATAATACATGGGAGAGACTATACCATGTGCTAATATGCAGTCCTCCCAATCAAGATTCCCAGAAATGCAATCAGTGGACATGACTGACTGAAACTAAAGTATTTCCTACCTCAGCTCTGAGCCTAAATGTATTTTCTCAGCAGTAGATGGGATTTTCCTCACCTGTTCTGCAATTTGCACAGGTTTAAGCAGTGACCTTTGGATAGGTGGGTATTTATTTATTTCTTGTGTCAGAAGCGGAGCGAAGGTACAAGTTGTAATGTACTTGAAAACACAAAGTTTCAAAACTTGGCATGATACTAAATGTTCTTTGACCAGAAGCTAGCTACTTGGAGCGCCTCTGGTGTTGCTTTAAGAAGGTCCTCCATTGTGCCTGTGGCAGGGCTCAGGCTGCATTTTAATAGGTGGTCTGTGGTTTGCTCTTCTCCACACTCGCATGTCGTGGACTCCACTTTGTGGCCCCATTTCTTAAGGTTGGCTCTGCACCTTGTGGTGCCAGAGCGCATTCTATTCAGTGCCTTCCAAGTCGCCCAGTCTTCTGTGTGCCCAGGAGGGAGTCTGTCATCCAGTGTCAGCCACTGATTGAGGTTAAATGTTAGGTGGGTAAATGTTAGAGCTCTATATGGGACCCCCAAAGTGCTGATGCTATCATCATCTTCATAACATTCATCTTTATTCCAAGATGTTTGAAGAAGTGCTGAATCCCGCCAGTGTAGCAATGCTGGGCCAGGATACCCAGTCTAGTGCAGGTGGTAGTGCTTCTCCATTACTGACTACCACCATTGCTGCCATTGCTGCCTGTTAATGGTACAAAAAGTAGCAGATGATGAAAACTAATGTTCTTGCTGCCTTGGTTTAAGCAGCGTCCACAGAAACAACTTCTTTAGTTGCAAGTCTGTCTTTTCATGTGAAGTACAAGATCTGATTTAAAGGACCTATGCCTGACTTACAGAACCTAGGCCCAGACATTGAATATTCTCTTCACCTGGCTCTTGTGGTCCACCCTTGAAGTGTATTCCTTCCAGAAAAGAGAGTTAACATAAGTTGAAGAAAGGTGCCTGGGTGGAAGGTCTGCTGAAAGGAGGGAAGCCATGGGCAGGTAGAAGGGTTCAGACCTCTTATTTCAGTCAATTTCAATGTATTGACTTATGGCTATTGTAGTGTTTTCGTGGCATTGGATTTTCCTTTTCTATAGTGAAAGTGCAATTCTATATATGTATTACAAATAACATACTGTTTGAAAATTAGTATGTTCACCAAATAGCTATGAAACTAGTGACAAAAAATGAAAGAAAGCCTGCCTTCTGCTCTTTTTTTAAGATAAAAGATAAGTTGATGCAACTGACAGAGAAGAGGAGAGAGATGTTGGAGAAATGGGACAGGCGTTGGGACTGGCTTCGCTTGTGTGAGTATTACCCAAAGTCTTTGCCAGCTGGGGTAATCTGATTGGGGGTTTTCTTTGTGTAGCTGGAGATCCAGGAATGTAGGAATACCCATCACAAATCTTTCTCCTGTTTAAATGGTTTTCCCTCAATTTCAAACAGCATTGGGTTTCTTTTGTATTGATTTTAGCAGTGATTTCTTTCCAGTTTGGTACTGTGTGAGTAGGTTTCTCCTGGATGTTCAAAATCCGTTGCTATTCGCCTTGTGAAATTCTAAAGGCACAAGTGGTCCAAGATCATATAGCTTTTAAAACCTGAGGATATGATGGCATTTTGTTAGGGCATTAAGAGTAGAGCACTGCTATGGCCCCGTGTTTATTTACATCTGATCAAGTCCATTGGGCCCGGGCTGTGGTGCAGGCTGTTGAGTAGCCAGCTGTAACAAATCACTCTGACCAAGAGGTCATGAGTTCGAGCCCAGCTCGGAGCCCCACGTTTGTCTTTGTCTTTGTTCTATGTTAAGGCATTGAATGTTTGCCTTATATGTGTAATGTGATCCGCCCTGAGTCCCCTTCGGGGTGAGAAGGGCAGAATAGAAATACTGTAAATAAATAAATAAATAAATCTATGATTACTTTTTGGATCAGATAACTTACAGTAGCACTGAAATTGTAGGTGGCTCCTACACTGCTTGTCCTCCAGCTACAGGTGCTAAATGTGTGTAATATGGGACCTCTGCTCTCTTTTGTTGTTTCCTTCTCAAAGTGCTAGAGGTATGTCAGTTTTCCCGGGATGCCTCAGTGGCTGAGGCCTGGCTTATTGCACAGGAGCCTTATCTATCCAGTGGTGATTATGGGCAAACTGTGGATGGAGTGGAGAAACTGCTGAAAAGACATGAAGCATTTGAGAAATCTACCGCTACATGGGAGGAACGTTTTTCTGCACTGGAGCGTCTGACCACAGTAAGGAATCTATGGGCAGAACAGCATGTCAGTGCTTTACAGGCATTGTATTTTATCTAACTTCGGCATTGTTGGCAAAGCTATTGGGATGAGGGGCTGCAATTGTTTTAAAGTTTATTTTTTATTCGTTAGGTTTTTCATAAGACTGTTCCAAAACCTTTCAGAATATTGCCCTGATTTTTCTTCTTCATTTTGATATATGCCAAGAAGCATATTCAGTTCCATGATATTACAGCATCCTGATCCTCTGAGTGCCTTTTTTAGTCACAGAAGTATTGCACAGGCTAAGCAATATGTCAGTGTAAAATGAGCTATCAAAGTCAAATTCAGAGGTATTGTGTGGAAGAAAGGGAATAGTCCACGAAGGCTTGGAGGAATGGAATTCAGTCCATTTGCTGGGGTTAAGGACACAGGACCCTATGAAAAGCCACCAATAAAAAGGCTGTTTTTAACCTGGGAGAGCAACTCTCTAGAAATTTCTAGGTCCTCCATCGTAACATCTCCTGTATGCTGAGCATAGAATTGCACTGGAGGGCCTAGAGAGAACATCTTGATCAAACCCACAGATAACACTATGTAACAATTTTTTTGTTCCTGGGTTATAAATGTATTTACTAACTGGTTTTATCATAAAAATATGATTAAACTGCAAAAACTTTGTTTTTGTGGGACATCCTGCAGCACATTTTGCTATAGTTTTTCAGTGATTATCTCATAGAGTTTCAACCAATTCAACATAGTTTGTTTCAGCCACAAAAATGAAGTTTCTGGAGTATAACAACTACTTTCAAAGTAAGTACCACACAATTAGACAGGAATAATACTTTCAAACCAGAAACAGATTTTTTTCAAATGTTGTTACATAATCCACCAAAGTCAAATCCACAAGTGTGGAAGGCCAACCATACAGCATTGCAGAGATGTAAAAGAAGCTGGAATTGGATACATTGAATGAGTAATGTCTTCTGTTTTTTACAGCTTTCCAGATAACAGTAGATGCTCCTGATTCCCCAAATAATACATAATCATTTTTTTCTCCTCAGCTTGAATTATTAGGGAAGAGAAAGATTCCCGAAGAGTCATCGCAGCACAAAGTACCTAGGACCACAGACCTGGAGTTTGACTTTGAACTAGAGCCAGAATATGAGGCGGGGTAGGTTGCATGTATGCAAACCGCATTCTAATCATAGTGTTCCCATAGCTGTAGCCAGGATTAGCAGCAATAGTGTTAAATGTTTTATATTCTAATCTGTGAGATTTTTTACAACTCAGTCAATGAGTAGAAACAGCTAACAATATCTAATCGTTGTGTGTATTTAGTATCATTATTGACAGTAAAGATGCAAATGTCTTCAATATTATCCCTTCATGTGCCTATACCACATGATATTTCTTGCATCCTTAACACTTCTTTTCTTCCTTATTGAGAGTTAAAGTCCTGACTTGAGGATATAATCACTGTGATAATGGACTGAAAATGCTAACCAACGGATTGCCTTTTTGTTTGGTATCACTTGTCTTGTCATGTTTAAACTTTTCCATACACTGGTTCCTTTACCTCTAATTTCAGAGTTCAGAAAAAGGGAATCCCAGGATACCGATGGTAGAAACAGTCTTAGTTAAATACAAAAAAGTAACAATGAGAATTTAGCTGTAATCTAAAGAAGGAGATGATAATTCTTTGTTTTTCAATTTTTGGTTACCTTGAATCCTGCGGTTTGGGTGGTGTTTTTCTAAACTAACAGTTGTGACAACAAACAGTCTTCTGGTACTTTAAAGACTAACACATATTATTTGAGATTTGTCATTAGATGGGTAGTATATTGCCTTATTTATACACTAGCTTGGCTGTGTATAAATAAATAGGTAGGTTATTGTAAGCATAACCAATAGAATCAAAAGGAGCAAGTTTTTTTATTTTATTTTATTTTATTTATTTTTTTGCTTTCTGCTTTTACATTTCAGTACTGCTAGTGTCTCACCACTCCATGCATCTGAGAAAAAGGGCTGGAGTAACTGAAAGCTAATGCCAAACAAAGCTTGCTAATCATTAAGGAGCAACAAGTGATTTCTGTCCTGTCTGACTGCCAACTCAGACATTTGAGCAAAATGAAGAACAGAATACAGATTGAAATGTGGCCCTCTTGTGGTCTTAGACATTGTCTTTTTACTTTTTTTTAAAGCATGTTTTATTAAAGCGAAAAAACAAGAAAAGAGCTAAATACTTGCAGTAAAGTAAAGTAAATCATGTGAAAATGTTTAAATATACATAGATACTCTGGAACAGTCAGCTCTGAACTACCAGACAGTTAAACTCAGTTTGGGACCATGAAGAACTTTTCAATGTAGTTTGTAAAATTCCCCATCAGAAAGCACTTAAAAGGCACTAGGGATCTAACTGTGCCATGTAAAAAAGTCTTAAAAACAAAAGAGGCCTTGATTATGCTCCTTTTTTAAAACTTACCAAACTATATTTTCCTGTTTATTGTAGGCCTAAAGAAGAGGGTGAGAAGCCAGAACTCAGCTTGAAAGATGCCCTTTCCCCTGCTGCAGAAGACTCTTTATTGGTCAGTTAATAGTTTTTGTTTTTCTTTCCAAATAGTATACAGTAATTTGGAACTTTAGAACAGGGATGGGCAACTTTTTTTGAGAGAGACATACAGTACTGGGAGGTGACTTGAAAGCATTTGTCTTCATACATACATGATCTTCTCCCCTCCTCTCCTCTCAGTCGCAATCCTGACTCTGATCCACATAATTAGGAAAAGGAAGAACTTTAAATCTTGCCTTCCTTCCGGTGATTTTGAGCAGAATCTCTGGGATAGATGCAAGATTAAAACCTTTCCACATTGTGGTGGTTTCTATCCAGATTGCTGGGAAGAAGGAGAGATTTTAATATCACCAGCCTCTTCTCAGAAACTCATGACGTCTGAGTAAGAAGGGCTGTTGAAGTCACTTTTCTTGCATGTTATTTTCTCAGTCATAGATGGACTGTTGGGGATACTAGAAGCCTGGCTCTACTGGGAAGATAGTGGTCTGTTGGGAGCACAGACACACTGGAGGAGATGGCTTTTTGTTAGGGGTAATTTTCAAAAAAGAAAAAAAAACTTAAATAAAGCAGCAAGAACAACATTGGCAGCAGATCAGAAGCTTCTAGTGCCAGAAATAGAGTGATTGAGTTTCAGCAATTCAGGAGCAGAGTTAAACTTTAAATGTTATCAAAGACTATTGAAAAAATTACATTTCTAGATATGAAATTAAGGGCCTAGCTATCTAACTACATAACTCTCTGGAGACACCTTGTCTCTCTCCAAGCTCACAAGAAAAGCTCACAAGGATTCAGGGGTTTGCCATGTGCTCAGAAAAAGGTCCATGAGAAGTATCAGTTTAACAAGCAAGGGTTAGGACGAGAGAATAGATGGACAAGCAAACAAAGAGGACAATGGGGGAAGGCTTTTCCCTGCCAACTAACCTATCTGTCTATTTATTTCCCTGAAGAGTATTACAAGCTTGTGTCAGGATGTGGTTGAGTTCCAACATTCTTCCCACTGACCATTAGGCTCTTAGCCTGGAATAACCTACAAGAGAGCTATAAGGTAGATTTTGGGAGCCTTTTAGTGACAGGCAAGAGGGTTGTGGGAAGAATCACCCTTCATCCCTATTGTAGTTGGCACTGGGAACTGGATACACACTGGTGCTGGCACTGGCCTCTTGTGGCAGGCCAGACAGGTTGCCCACCCTCTCCTTGGGTTTAGGTTGCAGTCTTTTTCAGTCTTTTTCCCATATCAAGAAAAAATGTTAGGGCATTTAGAGCAAATATATTGGAGGCAATATAAATTAGCAAAATATATGTGGACAGAGCAGGAGAAAGAAAGAAAAAAATGTATAGTGGAAGAATTTCCGTTATCTATCCCCAGCTAAGGTTATATTGGCAGGGCAGAGGATGTCTAGAGTGTGAGATTTTCTTATTTGTTTTTAAAACACTTCTCCTGGCTCAATTCCCATTCCACTCCTGCCGATCTTGCCATATGTCAGGAGAACCAAAGAGCTTGGGTTACGTACAGTAAATCTGGCAGTTTCCTGAGTTTACCTCCAGTACTACTCCTGTTCACTTTCTCCACATTGGAAAACCTTCCTGCTGCTGCATAAAGGAGGATCCCAAGGACAAACCTGCCTCTCTGTCCGTTAATCCCCCCCCCCCCCCAAATGAAGAACAGAGAATATGTAATGTAATGTTATATCACTTTAACATTTGGGATGCCTTTTCTAGTTAAAGTTAGATGCAGATCTGTATTGCTGGTTTAATATGTGGCTTTCAAACCCCATAGCCCAAATCTCATTTTTCAGTCTTTGAATTCATTGTCATCCCTCCTTTATGCTCCTGCCTCAATGAAACTTCACGTAAATACTACTTTCCATATATTTTACAAATGTATACACATTATATGTCTCCGGGGTCAGTTGGATAAATTAAGTTGTATTGTATATAATAACACCAGGTAATTTGCTTTTGTGGAAGAGTTATTTCATTTACTGAAACAGTCTTTGATAGTTGAGGTTTCTGTTAGTGGAAAATGAGTATCATTTTTATCAGTTCCTGTTGCATTTTTCCATTTCATCTTCACACTGTAAAGGGTGCAGCTAGATTCAACCTGTACCCTTTGTGCAAATTGGAAAGTTTAAGATGTATGTTAAAGCAAGAACTCCCCTTTAAGGTATGTGACAGATACTTCAAGCTAATCTATAGTCAATTTGATTTGAAAGCTGGGTTTTAGGTTTTTTTCTTGTTGTTGAGGTGACTCCTCATTTTCACCAATGAACACCAGAATCCTTATGTATCAATAGAAAATGGTGTCCAGTGAGTTTCCACTTGTAGGGGTGGGATAGAATCTGATAGGTTCTTGTAAAAAAGATTATTTTTAAAGCTCAAGAATGTGAGTACAAACGAAGAGAAGAACACTCTCACTTGTAGCTGAATCACTAATCATTTTCTCTGGATTAATTCCTGAGGCACTTTCCTCTTCACAGGCCTGATCCTGAGCTCTGTTTACAACCAAAGAAACTCTTCGAAGTGATTTTACTTAGTCCAGCTGGATCAAATGAATGAATAATGCAGAGATATTCAGCAACCGATCTTCCTGCTGTTCCTGTGGAATATTTTATGTTTGCTACCTACAACTCTGATTGTCAACAATGTAAATGTTTATTGGAAGGTCATCTGCTTCCAGAAGAGAGGGGTGTTATGTTTCGGGCATTCTTTAGAAAGATCATTTGTGTAGGGATTTGTATCAAACGGCACCTCAAAAACACTTTCCACACATGCTGGGGAAGCATTTTTCTTTTTCTTCCCCTTTTGCTGTGCCTTCTTTAAAAATCACATAAAGCCTTGTGTGCACTTACTGTAGAAAACATGAATGAAACTGTCAGGAAGCTTCTCAGGTCACCATCCAGATTGCCTTAGAATCGTAAGATCTCATTTGCATCTTGTATAAATTAAAATGTATATTTATGCTAATGCATAAGGATGAAGGCAGTATTTGAGGTGATCTAGGAAACAGATTTGGCTTTGAACTGGATCTTCATGTAGTTTTGTACTTGATCCAGAAAGTAATTTGTGGAGTCTGAGTGCCCTTAGCATTGGCTATGATATTGTGAGAGAGAGCACCCTTTGCACTTCATGAAGGCTGTAATCTGCCACTTGGAAAAGAAACAGTGGACTCTGCTGACATTCCAGCATTACTGTTTCCAAGAACAGTGTATATAGCATAGAAAAAGTGGCTTCTCCAACAAGATGGAACATCAGCATGATTCAAGTTTTTGATTTGTTGACCAGAGCAGTACAAGTTTTCTACTTTCTGGTTTATAAAAGAAGTAATAAAATAATGAAATGTCACTGCCCAATGCCCTACCCCCACTTCCAACTCATAATATCCTCATTCACCCTATTATTCTAAATGGAATTTAGAATGGGTCTGGCAATGATAATTAATTAATGGGGTAATTAATCAAAGTTTAATAACTGTATTATTTGGGAAACTAACTGGGGATAAATTGATTGAAGATGAACTTGCCTAACTTATTTGGGTCAGCTGGAATCGGCAAGTAAATTAACTGAATTATTTATTTTGTATTTAGTGATCTGGATGGCAATTAATTAGCTTGACTTTCCTTCTGTGAAAGTTAATTATATTTTAGCATGTAATTCTAAATTTTCAATAATGCATACAAATTACCAAATGGAGACTTTATGCAGTTTGCAACCCAGCCCAGATTTTGAGACATCTACCATTGCCATTTTTAAGTACAGGATGTTTGAAAAATAACTTCCTATTCACCATTTAAATTAAATGGTGAATAGGGAGTTCTTTTTCAAACACCCTGTATAATGGAATGGACTGACAAGGAAAATGGAGATTCTAAACACTACAAGATTCTTGGCTATATTGCAAATTTTTCTAGTGTGCATTAGGTTTTCCTGTAGGAAAAATTGGGTTTTGTGCATGTCAAAGTAGATAGTCATGGTTTGAGCATCAGACTACGAAGCTGGAGACCAGGTTCGAAGTCCCACTCAACCATGAAATCCCATTGGATGACCTTGGGCAAGTCACATTATCTCAGACTCTGAGGAACGCAAAGACAAACCCTATGGTAAGTTTACTTTATGGTCCAGATAAGTCAGAAACAACTTGAAGGCACACCACAAAATAAAACAGGAAAGAGAAGATCATTAGAAAGAAAGGTACTGAAGCCATTACAATTCTAGAAAATAATTAGAGGTTTAAGATAATATACAAAGAAGAGCCTAATTCAGGCATTATTCTACACATTATTCTTTGGATTCTGGATCTGATGGAGAGCCTACAGCTATAGTAGATACTGGTTTTTTCCAGATTACTATTCCCAACATGAAGAAAGTAGTTTTGAAGGGGCATCTATCCTGCTCCTTCTGCTCATGCAGTCAGGTTAATCCAGTCCTGAACTGGACGAAAATTTCTTTCTTAATGCTATTTATTTTACATACTTGCTTCTACACACATCACAAAGAATGAACCTTTGCAATAATCCCATTTGTAGGTCAGGCGCTTCAACTCTGTGGAAACTCGTTTTTTAAGAAAAGACTGTGGTACTTTGCACATTTGCTTTGAACATCCTTTGTGATCCAGAGTGACACAAATGTGCAAAAAAGGCTGATAATACTAGATCATTAATAGACACCAGTAAAAAGCAGATCCAGGGTTTATTTTTTCCAGGTGCTGTAAACTACTTCAAATATATGTGATAGTCCTCCTATTCACATACTTGCCTTTGCTTGTTTGGAGAGTGCCTTGACTACACAAAGGGTGCCTTAAACATGAAAGGAAACCTTCCTAAAGCAACAGCAGTGAAATGTATGTAATAAAATTTACATTTTTGTTACCAAAAGGATCTTTGTTGGCGTTTCGGGGTGTATTATTTAGGCACGGTAATCTTCAACTTGCACAGTCAAATTAATAGAACAAACCCATCTACATTGAGTCTGTATTTATTTAAAGGAAATGCTATTTCAGAGCATTTAAAATACTCTTCAAGTGTCTATAAATTTCCATGGAGAAATAGAAGTTGTCTCTTCATAGAGGTCAGTCTTCGCTGCACA
Source organism: Anolis carolinensis (assembly GCF_035594765.1). NCBI lineage: Eukaryota > Metazoa > Chordata > Lepidosauria > Squamata > Anolidae > Anolis > Anolis carolinensis. The sequence continues at coordinate 238,327,046 of NC_085841.1, forward strand.
TAATTATTAGGTCTTGGTTTCCACAGGAGCACAATGACTGGCAGAATCCTTTTCTTCTGTTACACAACATGGATCTCAGGGGCTAATCTACAGGTGGTCATTCTTTCTGCCTGTTCTTTAATTTTACCCATCCTTGCAACATCAAGCAAAATTTATAAAAATTCTGATAAGGCATCTATTGCTTCTTGCGAGTCTTTGGGCTTCTTTGTGTTTCATTCTCAGACTTCTTTCATTGCCTCCTTCCTCTTCCTTTCTCATCCTAAAACTTTCTCATATCTTAGACTTGCTTATGAAATTCTTGAACCTTCCTTTGTCTTCGCATCTACAGCTTAGCATAATACTTGAAGATAAAATATCTTGTTATAGTATTCAGAGCAGCAATAAGCTCAATGGCTATTTTTCTTTCCTCACTTTGTCCATCAAGTGTTGTCAGTGGTTGCCATACAAAATACTCTTCAGTCTGATTCTGTCGTCCTCGCTTATGCTTCTTCTCATGCACTCTTGTCTCTTTTGTCAAGTCAGGCTGAGCTTCAGACATTCCTTTCAATCCTGCCTCCCAAGGCTGGTCACACTTGTGGTTTTGGTCTGCTACAAAAAGCACTAACCTTTCTATTGAGCTTCCATGCCACCTGATTGATGCAGGAGTTCCATTTCTAAAATAATTCTGGCTTATCCATCGGGGGTTGCATAAACTATTTATTGTAGGTTAGATGCATTGCTAGTCTCATCAAGCCTGACTGCTGAATAAGACCTTGGGACGGTCACTTATACCTTCACTATTATGCAAGAAGCTCAAAGGCAGCTATGCTCACCACTATACCATTTTTTCTGTGAATAAAATTTTGAACAGTATCAACTTATGTGCATCTACACACACCAACACATGCTGTTTCTACTCGTGATTGTTTATCTTATTTTTGCCTGACTTTTCTGTTAACTGACTACTGCCAGACTTGATGACAGGTGTGACTACTGGGTATGTATGCTACACGTTACAGAATATATTTGGTTTGTGACAAATCAGTGAAGCCGACAGCAACTAAAGACACTTTGCCTTTTGTTAGGCCGCTCTCCCCTTATCTCTTAAGCATTCCTGTTTTCTAGACAATTCACAAATTTCTCGGAAGGCCCATGGGACTTAATTTTCTCCTGGGACCTTGAAAATGTTGACAACTGACTCCTCTTAGTGGATAAGTTGGTTTGTATTGCAATTAGTAGGAGCCTCTATAGTAGTCTATATTTGAACAAGATAACTTTCAAGAGAATGATTACTTCTAAAGAAATAAGTTCAGGTGTAGCTGGGCACAAAGTTGGATTTCTAGGGATACTAGGAGGCACCAAGGCATGTTCTATCAAACATTGGGGTGTTTGCTGCTATGCTGTATGAAAGCTGATCCAATAAGAAAAGGTGGTCAGAGTAACAGGCGGGAAAAAAGAAAATATAGCGATATTTTTATAGTCCTGTTTTGCTATTACATCTGTTTCTGTCAGTGCACATAAAATACTTCATGAAGTCACAGGCAGTCTGCAGATAACAGCACAAACATACAAATTGGGCCAATGAGAAGTGAAAATACATTTGGAAGGGTTTGGTGAAACAATCTTAAGAAAACATATTTTGCATACCTTAATGGGAACTAAAGCTAATATGGTGTAATGGTTTGAATATTGGGTTACAACCCAGTGGGTCTGAATCCCCACTCAGCCATGAAAACCCACTGGGTTGCCATCAGTAAGTCAAACCTCTCAGCCTCAGGAGAAGAGAAAGGCAATCCCCACTCCCTGAACAAATCTTTTCAAGAGGGGTTTGTTTTAAGGTGGCCATACATTGGAAACAACTTAGGAACGCTACGAAAATATGGGTAGTCAAAACATTGCCCTTCCAGTGTTGGACTATAAAAATATCAGTGCTATCTGAATCATACTGGGAACATTGGGAGTCTGCACTTTGCACTTGTTGTTTGGGAGAGAAGAGGGAATTAGCAAAGCATGCATTCTTTTCAACAAGGATGCCAGTATGTATTTTGCTATGCATGTGCCTCAGCCATGGTGGGATCTGAAGCTAACAGTCATGCTTATAGAGTTCTTAAAAGCTGCTAACTAGGGATAGAGCTCCTGGTGGCACAGAGGGTTAAACCACTGAGCTGCTAAAGTTGCTGACCAAATGGTCAGCACTTCAAATTCTGGGAGCGGGGTGAGTTTCCGCTGTTAGCCCCAGCTTCTGCTAACCTAGCAGTTTGAAAACATGCAAATGTGAGTAGATCAATAGGTACCGCTTCAGCAAGAAGGTAACGGCGCTCCATGTAGTCATGCCGACCACATGACATTGGAGGTATCTACGGACAACGCCGGCTCTTCGGTTTAGAAATGGAGATGAGCACTAATCCCCAGAGTTGAACACGACTAGACTTAATGTCAGGGGAAAACCTTTATCTTTACCTTTCCTAGTTGTTAGATGTTGAATCCATAGTGAAATGAAGTTAAACTGATCCACACAACAGTCAAATTCAGTTTTCTTAGAACCATATTGAAATTATACTTTTATCTTGCGACCATATCACATGGGCATCACCCCCAGTGCAGTTTTACCAGCAAGTGTGTGGGAGGCATTGCCCAAACAGGGAAGAAGCATTGGAGCCAGTACAACACTGGAAGGCTCCTGGTTTTGGGGAGAAGCGTCCAAGGACGCTTCCACCTCAACTGGGGGCAAAGCTACCACCAGAAGCCACACAATGTTGTGTGATGGCCAGCATGAAGCTCCGTCCCCGAAGAAGGGTCAAAGTGTCCTAGGATGCTTGTTTTGGTAAGTATAATGAGGTCGTTGCCCTGAGTTACATCAAACATAATAGAATTTATTTCTGTGTAGAGATCTGTGGGATTACACTTATCAATATTTACATTGCTGCCATTAAGGTTATTGACCCTGAATCTCAGACATTTCTGTTTTGCGTAAAGTGTGTATCATAACACAGCCCATAAAAATTGTGTCTTGGTTTTTAGGTCTGGCCTGGGATTATTTGGGGTTTTGATTTAGAAAATTGTGTTCAGTAGACTTCATCAGTTCTAGTTTCTTAGATATGGTTATGTTCTGTATCTCAAAAACTAGAGCTGGTGCCATATTTGGAATCAGCAGGTCAAACATACCAGGAATCATGTCTAATATTTGAGGCACCAAAATGTGTGTTGGCCAGTGGACTCATATAATTGAGTTATAATTCCCAGTGTAGCGATCATATGCACAAAGGAAACCCAGGTTGAGATCCTATATCAGGAGGTGGCGTAACCATGATAAGTCTCTGCCCAAATCCCTAATAAAAAAAACTAACTTTGCTTTACTTTGCATTCCCTCCCCATACATCAGTGGTTCTCAACCTGGGGTCCCCAGGTGTTTTTGGCCTGCAACTCCCAGAAATCACAACCAGTTTACCAGCTGTTAGGATTTCTGGGAGTTAAAGGCCAAAAAAATCAGGGGACCCCAGGTTGAGAACCACTGCCATACATCCATTTTCTAGCAGGTGGAGAGCAGGAGCAGCAGCAGAGAAGCATTCCTGTAGTTTAGGTGTCCTTAAACTTTTTAAGCAGAGGGGTGATTCATGGTCCCTCATACTGTTAAGTTGAAAAAAAATGAATGAAATCTTACACACACTGCACGTATCTTATTTGTAGTGAAAATAAACATGAAAATAACAATGCAATATTTAAACTTTCGATGGGAGCTGTGGGCTTGCTTTTGGCTGATGAAATAGTCAAGTTAATTAGAATTGCTGTTGCGTGCCTTCAAATCATTTCAGATTTAGGGAGACCCTAAATCTAAAGTTTAGGGCTGCGTTCGATCTGTGGGCCTTAGTTGTGGGGCCCTGATATAGTTAGTCATACAGCAGTAAGTCTCCTCTGGCACATCCTGACAGTCTTTCAGAGATCCCTGTCATTGTTATTTGCCCAGCTATAGGAAAAGTGCTCCACCTCTCTCCAGTGTCCAGCATTTTACATCATAGGTCAACATATCAGACAGTACATGGCCATGTTGGGGAGATGCACAACCCAAAAAGTGGGAAGTTTGGGAGGGATTTTGTTAATTGCATGGTTGTCACAGAATTCCAATATCTGCAATAAGCAAAAGTGAGAGATGATAAGCTGGAGTTGAGTGGTAATGTGGTGCAGTGGTTTGAGCTTTAGACTATGGCTCTGGAGCCTGGGATTCAAGCTCTTGCTGAGCTTGGACAAGTCACCGGACAACCTTGGGTAAGTCACACACTCCCAGCTCCAGAGGAAAGCAATGCTAGACTCCCATCAGGCATGTAGCCGGGGGGGGGGGGGGGTAGCTCGAGTGGCTACAGTCCCCCCCGAAATTCTCAGGGTGGTCCATGAGAAGGCCTTACATTTATTATTTAAACTGTTAGGTTTATTCATATCATGATCTGATCGCCATGCTCAATATATCCCATATGCATGGGGGTAGTGGGATAAGGATACAAAAGGTTTGCTAGGATAGATTCACTCACTCAGCCCCCCCCCCCCCCCCCCCCGAGTCAAAATCCTGGCTACGGGCCTGATTCCCATGATTACATCTTGTAAAGAAAACCATGTGATTGGTTCACTTTAGGGTTGCCAGAAGGTGAAACAACCTGAAAGTACACAACTTGGCCTAAGGTCATTGTAACTCACTAACAGAATGCCAGCTATAATTGATAAGGCAAATGTTACTTTAATGGGCTTCGTTGAAATTATGTTTTGTTTACTTGCTTTTATCTATTGGCATGTATGTGTAAGTGTGCATGCAGACACACAAAGGCTACAATCCAGCATCCCCTCAGCATAATATAAGTATTGACATATGGAGATAGGCTACATCAGCACTATACAACATACGTCAATGACTGGTTGCTATTGTGCAATGCACAGTACACAACTGTACTGTGCATTGCATAGCCATAGTCTAAAGCTCAAACCACTGTGCAGTGTGAAACGGCAATGTACAATCACAATGCACAGCCACAATATGCATGTGCAACAACTATGCGGTGCTGCTGTCTGTGCAGCACTGCTTACACAGAATGGCAGCCACAAATACACAGATAAATATCCTTAAAAGCTATTCCTATGCACAATAAAATAACAGTTTATGTTCCTACACCCCAATTTAAAACAAATAGCAGCAGCTTCAGCTACTATAAACCTATAATCCTATTATGTCAGAAATTATCAAAGCTTCTCTAAAAGCATTGTAGTGTGGTAATACATTTTTATTAGAGATGTATGGTCATTCCACAGGAATGAAAAAGTAATGACTAGAAAAGCAAGTTCAAGGAATTAATGTTATTTGAAACAAAAGAGGCATCAAGTATTTTCTCAAAGGTTTTCCAAGTGGATGGTTCAGGCAGTTAGACTTGCATATGAGCCGGTCAAACAAAGTGCATTGAAGGCTTGTGGAGCGTAGTTGCTTTACTACATGGAGTGTCACTTCTAGACTTATGTAAGGCCATAATGTGGTCACAGCCTTCCATGTCTATCTAGCGCTACCGAATGAATTGCAGAGGTCAAGCAGATGCTGAGTTTGGACATGCTGTCATGCTTCTGACCTACCGTCTGATAGTAAGCTTCACAGTCACTCATTTGTGTGAGGTACAGAGACCAAACCAGAATTGGTTCTTCAAGTGATCATGGAGCTTATGACAGATGACCTCAATGGAGACAAGTTCCTCATGGGAGAAAAGAGTCTTTACTTTTGGTTTGGGAAATTATTCCCAAAATATGAAAGGAAACAATGAAGGTTGCTGGCTCCCATATCAATGGTGTGGTGAATCCATTCCAAAGTTTCTTGTGAACTTTAAAGGAGCTCTCCAAAGTGTCAAACACTATTCTTAAATAAGTTCAGCTCCATAGATTGCTCTCTCAAAGCCTACCAAAACATGAATTGGATTCTCGGCCCCACTAACCTAGTTGAGCCACTAGTTGCCACTGAAAGGCAGGCAGTGTCACTGGGAATGAGGGCTTAGGATGTGATCTCCACATCTGGCTCCCTCAAGTGTTCTACCTGATGGATTCTACACGGGTAGCATAGTTCCTGTTTCTGGACTTTATCCTCAACCAGCAGTTCCCTGGTTTCTCAGAGAGTTACTGTCCAAATTGAGCAGAGAGCTATCTTGTTTCTCCCTCACATACTCCCGTCACTGCTTCGTATGTTACCCAGATACCCAGAAATATAGCAGCTTCCATAATATTACCAATGAAATTCGAAGAAGAGTCACAGGCTGATAGAATTCAGGTCTGGGTTGCCTACGTTTAATTGCTCCCTTTCTTAGAAATGTTTCTAGAGGTCGTAAACTATCACTCTGGAAAGTGGGTTTCACTAATCAGTTCTCACTGATGAACGTGGATATCTCATACATTGCTGAGAGGTAGATTAAAAAAAATATGCTTCTTGTTATCTGAATCAGCACAGTTCAGAAGTTGGTCACCTCTATCCATCCCGTCATTTAGAGTGTGGTCCAGCCTGTCAGGGAATGTGGGAGCAAAAGATTATCCTTGTTTCAAAGCAGTTGTTTGCCTCTATTATGCATAATAAGAACACTCAGTCCCTTTAGCAAGGTGGAACAAATGTTAGTAATCTCATGCTAATTGCTTTTGCTTTTAATTAAACCTCTTGCAACTTCACAGCAGGTACAAGAAAATGAGAAGCCAGGTCAGGAAATGGTTCCAGAACAGCTTCCTGAAGAAAATATACCTGAGACAGAGATCACCGTGGATAGTGAAGAAATTTCCACAAAGGAATCCCTGTTCAAAGTTGCCCAGACTCCTGTGAGCGAAATAGATGAGACAGCAACTCTTCCTGCGCAGCTGGATAGATCTCATAGCGTACAGCTTGAGGGTTACCTGGCGCGGAAACATGATCTAGAAGCACCCAACAAGAGGGCTTCCAACAGGTAAGCCATTTCTTTGTGTGGGCTTTCAAGTATTATTTATCAAAGTTCATTGAAAACAACACTATGAAAAGGTCAAAGCTTTTTTTCTCAGACCATGGTCAAGATTTCAGGTTGGCCAGAGTAGCACAATAGTTTTAGTCCACCAGGATTCCTTGCTCACTTAGTCATTGTGGTGACCCTTATGGTCTTGCCACCCCTTAAACACCCATTGCATGAACAGTGAAGTGTGGAGGGGAACTGGAGAAATTCTGTCTAGGGCTCATAGCCAGATGCAGGCCAATAACATCTTCCATTGAGATCCAGCAGGGTCTTCTGGAGGTCCCGTTTCTTAACATTGCTATGGAGATAAAACCAGTGGTTCCTGTAATTCTTTCTTCCAGTCACAAAATGGTTGTGGAGTAGGTGAAAGTGAATTGGGGTCCTTTGGTCCTTGCAGAAGATAGACGAGAATATAAGCCATGGCAACAACCAAAACAAGACAGACACATAAGGAAGGCTAATATGTCATTACAAACAAACAAATTCAACTTAGGAACAAACCTACAGAACCTATCTTGTTAGTAACTTGTGGAATTATGATACATTTCCCTGTTCTGCCAGCCCATTTATGTTGGATAAGTGAGACTCTACTGTATATATATAGATACACACACACACACACACACACAAACACATATGCAAGGACCATATGTGCCTCTCTCATATATGTGCGTGTGTGTGTGTGTTAATTACATACACACACACACATATATATTCTATTCATCTCTACTTTCTACCTTTTATTTTTCAGTGATTGGGGTTTTTTTTGGGGGGGGGGCGCAAAAAAGACTGTTTACTTACACTTGAAAATTATCTGGGGCTGGCCCTGCAGACGTATGCCATAATACATCACAAATTGGCTGCTAGGCGTTACTCTTTAAGATGCTATAATTTTTCTTAGTTTTGCACTGAAAATTATTAGTGAAACAACTGAAATTAAGGCAAATCCTATGTGTCCACCATAAATTGGGATGGATTATGATTCTGTAAGTGACATTACTGGCCCTGCAGAAATTAGATATCAACAAAATCTATATGCATTAGAAACATTTAAGAATAGAGCATGGTGATGGCTGTGAGATTTTCCTCATGATGACCTTATGAATTCTGGCATCGCAGTAAGAGCACTGAGGAAGATTACTGGTGCACCTGAGGTCACGCACGCTTGATCTTAGCCAGAAAGCTTTGGCCAGAAATGCTTTTATCCAGAAATGATTAGCCTTGCATCAAGGGCATGTCCTTAAGTTCAAGGAGCAAAACATGGCCCACGGTGCTTGTAAACCACTTACATAGCATCTGGAGCTCTAGATCCAAGCAGATGGCATTGGGAACTGATTAACAGATTGTACTGTTATATAGTTGTAACATGATGGGTATTTTTTCAGGGAAAGCAGTTACAGATTATTGGATGAAAGGCAAAGTGTGCTGAATCCCTCCTCCTCACCTGCAGCTCTGACAATATTATCTGCTTTGTGCAGAGCAGTAAGTAGAGTTTCTCTGCCCAGTGCTCTGCTCAGAATCCTGGATTCATCCCTCTTTGGTTCCATATGGAGAAGGAGGAGCAATAGTCAAGGGCTTTCAGTTGGAGTTGACACTACCGGAGTTATAAGGTGGGGTCTCTGTTTGGTGCCTGCAACTGCCCACTAAGAGCAGTCAGAAGAAAACAGAGTCCTTGCTATTTCCATGTTTATCTCTGATCACAGTAGGCTGTTCTTCTCCTCAGTAGGCAGGATGGCTTGGGGCTTTTCCTGGGAGCCTTGGGTTGGATCAGCAACTTTCGTGGCCTGAATTGAGCCTGAGTCGGAGCTTTCCTTCCTGTGCTCAACACCATCTCTTTATACTGAACTCAGAAGCACTTTACATACACATTGCGAAACTTGTTTAGCAGATAAGAGCACTGACATCACTGAAGTTGTCTGTGGTCCTTCTTCCAACAAGACTCACTCAGAGATAGTATCTTTCAATTCTTCCCCTATTAGAGAAAACAAAATACTTTAGTTCTACTCTACCTGGGATATATCATCCTTTTTACTAGGGGATAAAAGCCTTGTGACTTGAAGGTTGGGTTGCTGACCTGAAAGCTGCCAAGTTTCGAATCCCACTCGGGGAGAGCGCGGATGAGCGCCCTCTATTAGCTCCAGCTCCATGCAGAAGCCTCCCACAAGGATGGTAAAACATCAAAACATCCGGGCATCCCCTGGGCAACGTCCTTGCAGACGGCCAATTCTCTCACTCCAGAAGCAACTCTGGTTGCTTCTGACACAAAAAAAACCAAAAACAAAACACATAATGATTGCATTATTATGCCATTTTTTATTTATCCTGGGAGTTGTAATTTTGCAAGCTCTTTAGCCTTCTCTGCCAAAGTGTGCTGGTGCCTCATCAATATACAACTCCCAAGTTCTGAAACTGTGGTCTAAAGGCAGTATTCTGCATTTCAGGAGACATATACACAGTCATTTATTATATGGTGATTAAGAAATACAGATAAACTTAGAATTAGCTGCTTGCAAAATACATATCAAACATTTTTATAGATTTGAGCTGAAGTATTCAGCTGGTCTGTTTTTCTATTTCTTCTGAATAGAAAAATCCTTAAGTTATTATTATTATTATGTTTATTTGTACCCCACTTTTTCTCTCCACAAGACCAGTCAAATATTAACTCTTCTTTTTTTCTATAAAATTGCTTCCCTATTCTACTTGGGGACAAAGAATCAATTAAAACAATTTCAATGGTTTGTAATTGTCGTCGTTTGGACTTCAGTGATTATATAGTTGCCTCCATTGTGGTTCCTTACTCTCTCCTTAGGTAGGATCTTTTAACAACACAAAATTTTCCTTATGCTAAAAGATTAATATAAATCTGATTAGTTTTACTTTCTGTGCATTTCTAATTGCAAACCAAAATCAAACCCACTTCTTCATTCTAGGAGGATGAATGTGAAAATCAATAAAATAAGTATGTATCATTCTAATTTTCTTGGCTGCTCTTTACTGCTACCCTTTCAGGCTCTACAATATTATTTTTGAGGTGTAATATGTTTATAATTCTTATTTTGTGTAATGGATCTAGTTCCCTCTTAAGTGTGCATAGGCATCCAGCCTTAGAAGAACCTGACAGTTCAGTTGGCGGGTCCCCATATTAAGGTATGTTCCTTCCCCTTTGTTAGGTCCTGGAATACATTATACTGTGTGCTCAGGAACAGTGAGCTGACCTTCTTTAAGGATGCCAAGAGCCTGGCCCTAGGTGTGCCTTACCACGGAGAGGAGCCTTTTCGGCTGAAGAATGCCTTGTGTGAAGTAGCTGCAGATTACAAGAAGAAAAAACATGTCTTCAAGCTGAGGTAAGAGCAACCATGTTCCCTCTAATAGTGTTGTTACATCTGATTTGTTTCTACATAAAGATCACTATTGATTCTTAGCAAAAGGTGTGCTTTCTGAGTATAGGTGGACTGTCTTGTGAGCAACAAAGAAGCAGTTTGGGCTTCAAGGTGGAAGATACTATCTTAAAGCATATGATTGCTAGAGTGTACTGTGTGTACCGAGAAGTGATTAATGAAAAAACTCTTTCAACTCAAATCACAGGCCAGGACAGTCTAGTCCAAAACTTGTTTCTACTAGTGACTAAGCAGAAACCCTATGGAAAGCCCACAAGCAGGATATGATTATTATAGCCCCATCTGTCACTGTTCACTAGCAAGTCTAGTGCCTTTCATCCTGGAATATTATACATTGATTGCACTGTTTGTGCCATTTTATCTAAAAAGCTGCTAATGTTATGTTCTCTCATAAGGAAGTTACTCCCACCCTTTTAACTCTTTTACACACCTTTTCCGGTTTTACAATTTCTTGTTTGAGATGCAACACTGAAAACTGGACAAGCATTCCAAGTGTGCTCATTATAAAGACATTTTGGAGCCCCGTGTCCTTTATGTGACTTAGCTTTAGGTCTAGACCTTTAGAGGCTTATAGAGGTAGGTATCTTGCACAACACTTCTTGCCCTGCATGTACAACAGCAGCTGAGTTTTTTTTCTCCCGACCACTACTCAACTCTGACTAGCTATGTTCCAGATGGTTTTGTGAATAAAGGAGTGTCCCTATGTTGGAGGTGCAGGTTGTCCTTTAACTCCAGGTTTCCAAGGCAGCCCTGAATTCTCCCAACTCCCACAGCTACTACTGCACACCTGAAAATGGAGCAGGGAAGGAAGGAGTAGTCTCCGACTCTAAACACTGGCGTAAGTAGTGTAGGAAAAGAGATTCCACCTATACATTAGCAAGAACTTCCTGATGGTAAGAGCTGTTTGGCAGTAGAATATGCTGCTTTCTTGAAGTGTGGTGGAGTCTCCTTCCCTGGAGGTATTTAAACAGAGCCTGTATGGCCATCTGCCAGGAGTGCTTTGATTGGGTATTCCTGCATGGCAGAATGGATTGGACTGGATGGCCATTGTGGGTCTCTTCCAACTCTGATTTTGTGGCTCTAGGCTGCGAAGAATTCACACATCACTGTTGCTTACCATATTGGCAACTTTTTTCTTAATGTTTTTCCTAACAATACTGAACCAGAAAGTCACTTTTCTCATAGCTGCCTATGCAGTGGTGTTTTCACTCAGCTATCCCCCATGACCCCAAATGCTTTTCTTGCTTAGATACTAATTGGTGAGGCCTATCTTTGTGAAAGTTAGGATATTTTTGTCCCATTGTGTATCACTTTACACTTGCATACACTAAGCTGCATTTGTCAGGTCATTGATAATTTCTCTCAGTTTGGAGAGACTCTTCTGGAACTGTTTTGCGCACCTGACATTTTTCTTGTACATATTGCACAAAACTGGATTGCAGAAGACAATATTAGTGGAATGGACAGGATACTGGTGTCTTTGTATTAGGAGAGACTGAACTAAAATGTATTGTGATAATCTAGCAATTCTATCATTTATCAGGTCATTAAATTATGTAACAGCACATTAGAATTTTCCAACAAATACATTGGAATCTCACCGAAGTTAGAGCAGCAATTCTTTTATGCTTGTATATATTACGGGGGGACGGGGGGGGGGGGGGGGAGAACGGGACAAAGATGTATCATGTACTATCGTCAAATCTCACTTTTGCAGACTCAGCAATGGAAGTGAATGGCTCTTCCATGGAAAAGATGAGGTAAGCATTGTCATGCATGCTAACTGCATCTATTGAATAATAAACCATGAAGAGTTTACAAAGTTATTGAAATGAATAGTACTGTTACAGGCTGTATTATTCTGCCATTTAAATTGCCCCTTAGACTTGGTCTCAGTAGGCTACGAAGTGTTAATGGGCTGTCAGCACTGCATCTCAGATCACATGAGAACTTATCTGAATGGGAAAGAGCTGAACTGAGGTTTGGTTTTCTTCTGAATTTTTCACCTGTAATTTTTTCATATTTCCAAGTATTCCTGCCTGCTTTGGGTCAAAATATCTGAGAGTGTTTTGAAACTAACATGTTGTTGAGAAACATTTTTAAACGCGATTAACTACAAATTCAAGGCCTTGTATTCTGAAAAGTGTTCTTCCTATTTTGGGGAAATGTTTGGGGGTTTTCTAAAGATGTTTCACCATGAAATGCAAAAGCTGATACTCCTTTGTCCCTTGATTCAACAGGATGAGATGCACACCTGGCTTCAGGGCTTCAGCACAGCAATAATTGAATCCCAAAGCATTAAAACCAAGGCCCAAAGCCTGCCTCTGCCTTCCATCACTACCGTGGATGTGAGCCTGACCAAGAAAGAAAAAGAGAAGAGATTCAGCTTCTTTCCCAAAAAGAAATAGCCCAACTGGTGGCTTGCTGCAGTCAGATGCCTCTGCTGTATTGTGCATAATGAAAAACTGCATGTGTGAGTGTCCTTGGGCACTCCTGGTGCCACTCCACACTGTTCTCATCTCCCCAAACACAGCCTTGCTTCTTACTCCCCACCACAACCCCATAATCTCCTCATAGGGCATCAGGCCACCATTTCAATTAGGAAAGCAATGCCCCTGCTCCAAAACAACCAGTGTTCCCCAAAACAGAACTGTGAGACGTGTATCTTTGGGTGACTCCCTGCCAGGACAGTGTGTGATGCTTTTCAAACACTTTTCCAGGAAAGGACAGCTTCAGGGAAAAGATACTATGTGGATTTCAGGGACTTTGTATGGAGAAAAGGAATGGAACAGGGACCTAGGTAACCCAAAAGGCACTTTATGAAAACTATGGAAATTCGTCATGTGGTTTTGGAGCAGTTTTCATCCCTACAGAGTTGGGAAAAGCTCTGACTCCAGAGCCTTACCAAAAGCCATAGCTTTGCTCATATTTTGTTGGAACAGAAGTCTTCCATGTAACTTTGCAATCACCTCTCTCTTCAAGGCATAAAGGAAGAGTCTGTCTCCCCCCTCCCCTCTACACACACACACACAGAAGAATATGGCAGGCACACAAAGAGTCAGTTTCTGACTTGTTTTAACATTCATAATGGAAGGATGAAAGTCAGCTTTCAGGAGGCCAACAGCTTCTTTTTAGGGAGCTGTAACATACACATAGGCACAGCACTGTCACAAAGCACAGAACTGCTTCCACTTAAAAGCTCAATCCAGCTTTCACTAAAATGGCAACCATATGGGATTAAGATTGCAGCCAGAGGAACTAATGGGTTACGATGGAAACCTATCAGAAACACACACATGGGGAGAAAGAGCAACCATACTCACTTACTTTCAACAGTATGAGCACAACCCAGTTCAAGTTACTAGCACCTCACAGTACAAGCCACCCTCCTGATGTCCATGGGATGTGATTTCAATCAATTCACACTGGATTGTGCCCCATGTTGCTTTATGAGGCTTGATTACCCCACCCCCCTTATGTATGCTGGGGTTTACTTTGTGATTAGCCTGATTCTGAAAGCCTTCCACCAAGCTTTTCAAAGCATTTTCAGTGTTGGCTCAGCTCTCCAGAAGCAAATGGCTCCTCCATCGTTCCCATTGAGAATGTGTGGTGCCTGAGCATGGCCTTTGGCAATTCACTGCACTGCTTACACTTCTTTGGAGTGGCTTTCTCACTCACAGCAAATGTGCAGTGCTAGTCCTAGCAGCTCCCTTTTGCAGAGATCTCTGCCTGTGATGTGTGTGTGAATGGCTGTTTAATATATATGCAGGTATATCATAGACATTCACGAGCCACTTTTCCAAAGCAAGAGCCCTGTCCAAAGGACAAATAGCAGCTCAGCCGAATTACCTTTTTGGAACATATTCTTGGGAAGTGAACAGCCTAAGCCAAGAGGAGGAGCCTGGAGTTTTTTTTCTGCAACAGTCTCTTTGCAGAGATGGCAATACTGTCTGGGGACTCATAAGGGTTCTTGGAATACCAGACACTGTTTGTTCAGTTGTCTTTTGAGCATCTCACCCCTAGGGCTCATTGCTTTTTTCTAAGAGTCAGTCAGTCAGTCTTGTTTTCTTTGTGGATGCCATAGTTCATACTGAAAGTGCCTTAACCTAGGGGCATCTCATAGTAACCACTTCAGGAGTGAATGAGCTCAACAAACACCATGCACACAATAGTTGGGACTCTCCTCACTCTAATGGAAGCTATAAACCATCTTCTTCTGCAAGAGACACTCTTGGGGATCCTGAGGGGAATGCCTTTGCCTCACACCCACCAGCAGCTGTGGAAAAGAGGAGGAGGGTTCTCTCTGTGCTTAATGCAGATCGCTGTGACCACAGATCCAGGCACCAAGAGCTGAGGCTTAGTTGGTTTCTAAGTGTTGCTTTTGGCACATTCCAATAGCTACACTTCCCAGATCTCCTGAGCTGTAATGGGTAGTCTATATGAGTGGTCTTGCTGCTGAAATAGACAGAAAAGATTTGCCACAATGCTGCATTTTAAAAAAAACAGTATAAGAAAAAGCCAATATATTAATCCTATTTTGGGAATGGGGTGGTGGATACTATTTTGTTTTGCTTTTTTGGTAGAATTAACATCACTAAACAGTGCTGATACAGTGATGCATTCCAGTGGCTTAACTGCCAGCACGTCTCCTTTCTAGTGCCATCTTAAGCCATCACTGCCATAAAGAATCTCCTCTCTGCGGCCTGTTGTTTCATTTGTTGTTGTTCAAGGGCAAAACACACATGTAGGCAGACTGCTCCACAATCCAAATGTCCCAAAACTGGACTAATTGAAATAAGTGTAGACTTGTAGAAAGTAAGAAAAGCTAAAAATAGGGAATACTCTGGAACAAAAAGATCATGGTAGAGGAAGGGGCGTAATAAACACCCCCAATCAACCCACAGATACCTTTTATGTCATTGCAAGAGGTCAGAGAACAAGACAGGTGAGACGGCATGGTGTTAGAACACAGATACGAGTTGACCTGAGCAGTTTGTCACAGCAGACGGATACAGATGGACCTGAGGCAATTTGGGTTAATGATATTATTATCTTGTACATTAGCTGAATAGGACAGGAAGGACCTGCAGAGAAAGATGAAAATCTACTTGATCTCCCAGGAGAATTCATTCAGCACTATTTCTGGGTAAAAGAACCATTCAGTCAGAAACCACATGCACTTCCTTGCAGTATGAAAAGGTCCCTGTGACCTCTGCTAAGGAGAGCCCAAGGGCATTCGCATAGCAGACATGGCCTCCTGGGGTTTGTGACACATGATCAGCATGGGGTTCCTGCAATCCTGTGAGAGATAAATGTTCTCATTTGGCCATGTTCTGCCACCCTTATGCTGGCCTACCGTGTTTCAAATTTTCAACTCTACTTGCTCACCATGTCCCTTTAATCAAAATCAGAACACTATAAGGCTGGGAGTCCCTTTTCCAATAAGTAAATATTGAACTTACTGAAGAAGGGAAGACTAATTAGGGAGTGCAACCCAATTAAGACAAAGGAAAGTACTAGTTTCTGATTTAAGTGTGCATTAAAAAAAATTGTAGTTCAAGCTACCCTCACAGTTCAGGAAAGGAAGTAGGCAAGGAGTACAAAGAATTATGCAACTTTAGGGTTTTATTTTAATGTAAAATAATAAAGCACATTAACATTGGGATGGACTGTGTTGATTTGCAGAAGCCACCAGGAAAAGGAGTCTTGACTGAACAGGCTATCCAGTTGTACCTCTGCAAAATGATTTAGGATTTCATTTCACAAGAGTTCTGGATAGAAGCTCAGCCATCCCTTCCTTTCTTAGAAGACACTTTCACCTATCACTGTTGAGTTCAATATAGGGCAAATCACTCATTTCCATAAACTAAAAAACACAATGCTAGGCTCAAATGCTCCGAGACGTGTTCCTGCTACGTGAACATTGAACCGCCTCCGTGCTCAGTGGACGTGTCCCTTCACAGGTGCTGCTGCCATCAGACCCATCAGAGAATTGGCAGGGCTTTGAGTACAGTTGTCTGTGTGCCACTGAGTCTCATTGCATTGTGCACCTACCCATTACAGACCAGGAACGTTACTATAACTTAGCAGGAACCATTTGCTCCCTGGTGACTTACAGCCTCACCATGCCTGGCTCAGCCCAGCTCTTCCTTCTTAGAAGGCTTGATCTGTAGAGTGACTTCACCTCTCTTCAGCTGCTCTCTCATCAGGCTTAGCTTTCAATGGCCCATCACCGATGCAGAGGTCAGGGTGTGTTAGAAGGGAGCCTCACATCAATCGCCAGGCCCAGAACACGCTGGCTTCAGAACAGCGAAGGCTGTTTCATGGAGACCAGGAGGACAGCTGCAGGGCCCAGGACCTCTTCTACAGGCCCAAGGGGCTGGGGTTAATTCTCTAGGCACCAAGCTCCACCTGCTCCAATGTGCTTCCACTGTCCAGAAAAAAAG